>NC_132927.1:82929207-83249536 GCF_047675955.1 Chlorocebus sabaeus | reverse complement strand
ACCTCTAACCCTAACCTAACCCTAACCCTAACCCTAACCTAACCCTAACCCTAACCCTAACCCCTACAACCCTAACCCTAACCCTAACCCTAACCCTAACCTAACCCTAACCGAACCGAACCGACGAACCCGAACCGAACCCTAACCCTAACCCTAACCCTAACCCGAACGACCGAACCCTAACCCGAACCCTAACCACCTAACCCTAACCCTAACCTAACCCTAACCCTAACCCTACCTAACCCTAACCCGAACCGCGAACCCTAACCCTAACCCTAACCCTAACCCTAACCCCTAACCCTAACCCTAACCCTAACCCTAACCCTAACCCTAACCTAACCCTAACCCTAACCCTAACCCTAACCCTAACCCTAACCCTAACCCTAACCCTAACCCAACCCTAACCCTAACCCTAACCCTAACCCTAACCCTAACCCTAACCCTAACCCTAACCCTAACCCGAACCCGAACCCCTAACCCGAACCCCGAACCCTAACCCTAACCCTAACCCTAACCCTAACCCTAACCCTAACCCTAACCCTAACCCTAACCCTAACCCAAACCCTAACCCTAACCCCTAACCCTAACCCTAACCCTAACCCTAACCCTAACCCTAACCCTAACCGCCCTAGCCTAGCCCTAGCCCTAACCCTAACCCTAACCCTAACCCTAACCCTAACCCTAGCCCTAACCCTAACCCTAACCCTAACCCTAACCCTAACCCTAACCCTAACCCTAACCCTAACCCAACCCTAACCCTAACCCTAACCCTAACCCTAACCTAACCCTAACCCTAACCCTAACCCTAACCCGAACCCGAACCCGAACCCGAACCCTAACCCTAACCCGAACCCGAACCCGAACCCGAACCCGAACCCGAACCCTAACCCTAACCATAACCCTAACCCTAACCCTAACCCTAACCCTAGCCCTAACCCTAACCCTAACCCTAACCCTAACCCTAACCCTCCGGTTTGATCCGGTTGGATCCGGGTCTGTTCCGGTTTGATCCCGCCAAAACCGGTTTTGATCTGGTCTTGTCCGGTTTGATCCTGTTGGATCCGGTCTGTTCCAGTTTGATCCGGTCAAAACCGGTTTGATCCGGTCTGTCCAGTTGGATCCGCTCTGATGTGGTGAAAACCGGTTTGATCCGGTCTCGTCCGGTTTGATCCGGTTGGATCCGTTCAAAACCGGTTTGATCCGTTCTGGTCCAGTTGATCTGGTTGGATTTGGTTTGATCCGGTCAAAACCAGTTTGCTCCAGTCTGGTCCGGTTTGATATGGTCTGGTCTGGTTTGATATGGTCGAATCCAAAACCGGTTTGATCCGTTCTGGTCCGGTTGATCCAGTTGGATCCGTTTGATTCCATCAAAACCAGTTTGATCCAGTCTGGTCCAGTTTGATACGGTCTGGTCCAGTTTGATACAGTCAAATCCAAAACAGTTTGATCCGTTCTGGTCCAGTTGATCCGGTTGGATCCGATTTGATCTGGTCAAAACCAGTTTGATCCGGTCTGGTCCGGTTTGGTACCGTCTGGTCCGGTTTGATACGGTCGAATCCGGTCAGATCCGGTTTGATCCGGCCAAAAACCGGTTTGATCCCATCAGATCTGGTTTGATCCGGTTGGTTTCGGACTGGTCTGGTCTGATCCGCTCACAACCGGTATGATCCGGTCTGGTCCAGTTCGATCCGGTTGGAGCCGGTCTAGTCCGGTTTGATCCGGCCCAAACCGGTTTGATCTGGTCTGGTCCGGTTGGATCCAGTCTTGTATGGTTTGATCCGTCCAAAACCGGTTTGATCCGGTCTGGTCCGGTTTGATCCGGTTGGTCCGGTTTGATCCGGTTTGATCCAGTTTGATCCGGTCTGGTCCGGTTTGATCAGGTTTGATCTGGTCACAACCGGTTTGATCCGGTCTGGTCCGGTTTGATCCGGTCTGGTCCAGTTTGATCTGGTCTGGTCCAGTTTGATCAGGTTTGATCCGGTTTGGTCTGGTCTGGTCCAGTTTGATCCGGTTTGATCCGGTCTGGTCCGGTTGGATCCGGTCTGGTCTGGTCTGATCCAGTCAAAACGGGTTAAAAACCAGTTTGATCCGGTCTGGTCTGGTTGGAGCCGGTCTGGTCCGGTCAAAACCGGTTTGATCCGGTCTGGTCCGGTTTGATCCGGTCTGGTCCGGTTTGATCCGGTTGGAGCCGGTCTGGTCCAGTCTGATCCGGTCAAAACCAATTTGATCCGGTCTGGTCCGGTCTGATGCGGTCAAAACCGGTTTGATCCGGTCTGGTCCGGTTTGATCAGGTCTGGTCCGGTTTGATCCGGTTTGATCCGGCCAAAAGCGGTGTAATCCGGGCTGGTTCGGTTTGATGTGGTTTGATCCGGTCTGGTCCGGTTTGATCAGGTTTGACCCGGTCAAAACCGGTTTGATCCGGTCTGGTCCAGCTTGATCCGGTTGGATCCGGTCTAGTCCGGTTTGATCCGGCCAAAACCGGTTTGATCTGGTCTGGTCCGGTTGGATCCAGTCTTGTATGGTTTGATCCGTCCAAAACCGGTTTGATCCGGTCTGGTCCGGTTTGATCCGGTTTGATCCGGTCTGGTCCGGTTGGATCCGGTCTGGTCTGGTTTGATCCAGCCAAAACCGGTTTGATCCGGTCTGTTCCGGTTTGATCCAGTTTGATTCGGCCAAAACCGGTTTGATCCGGTCTGGTCCGGTTGGATCTGGTCTCTGGCCAAAACCGGTTTGATCCGGTCTGGTCCGGTTTGATCCGGTTGCAGCCGGTCTGGTCCGGTCTGATCCGGTCAAAACCGGTTTGATCCAGTCTGGTCCGGTTTGATCCGGTTTGATCCGGCCAAAACTGGTTGGATCCGGTCTGGTCCGGTTTTATCTGGCTGGATCCGGTTTATCCGGCCAAAACCGGTTGGATCCGGTCTGGTCTGGTTTGATCTGGTCAAAATCGGTTTGATCCGGTCTGGTCCGGTTTGATCCAGTTGGATCCAGTCTGCTCCGGTTTGATCCAGTCAAAACCGGTTTGATCTGGTCTGGTTCGGTTTGATCCTGTCAAAACCGGTTTGATCCAGTCTGATCCAGTCAAAACCGGTTTGATCCGGTCTGGTCCGGTTTGATCCGGTTTGACCCAGTCAAAACCGGTTTGATCCGGTTGGATCCTGTTTGATCCGGTTGGAACCGGTTTGATCCGGTTGGAACCGGTTTGATCCGGTCTCTTCCGGTTTAAACAAGCACATGAAAAGATGATCAATATCATTATTGATCAAGCCGAGACTGTACCACTATACTCCATCCTAGGTGACAGTGCAAGACCATGTCTAAAAAAAAAAAAAAAAAAACAGGCATGGTAGCTCACACCTGTAATCCCAGCACCCCAGCACTTTGGGAGGCCGAGGCAGGTGGATCAATTGAGTCCAGGAGTTCAAGACCAGCCAGAAGGACATAGCAAAAGCCCATATCTACTAAAACTACAAAAATTAGTCAGGTACGGTGGCACACACCTGTAGTCCCAGCTACTAGGGAGGATGAGGAAGGAGGACTGCTTGAGCACAGAATGTGAAGGGTGCAGTAAGCAGAGATGGCAGCACTGCACTCCAGCCTTGGGCAAGAGTGCAATATATAGCCTCAAAAATAAATAAATATATAAATAAAAACTGGCCAGGAGTGGTGGCTCACACCTGTAATCCCAGCACTTTGGGAGGTAGAGGCAGGCGTATCACCTGCCATCAGGAGTTTGACACAGTCTGACCAAAATGGAGAAATCCGGTCTCTACTAAAAATACAAAAAATTAGCTGGGCGTGGTGGCCCATGCCTGTAATCCCAGCTACTAGGGAGGCTGAGGCACGAGAATCGCTTGAACCCAGGAGGCAGAGGTTGCGGTGAGCCAAGATCCCGCCACTGCACTCCAGCCTGGGCAACAGAGCAAGACTCCATCTCAAAAAAAAAAAAGGAAGTGAAAAGACAACCCACAGAAAGGAAGAAAATATTTGCTTGCACGTTATATATATAACAACAGTCTGTTAACCACAATATACAAAGAATTTGTATAACTCAACAACAAAAACAACCAAATCACAAATGGAGAAAGATTTGAACACACACTGCCAAAAAACATGCAAATGGAAAATAAGCACATGAGAAGGTGATCAATATCATTATCATTATGGCCATCCAAACTGAAACCACAACCAAATACTCCTTCACACACACTAGAAAGGATATAATCCTACAAATGTAAAATAACAAGTGTTGGCAACGTCAGAGAGAAATCACAACCCTTAAATACTATAAGTGGAAAATAAACAGTGCAGACTATTTGTAACATAGTTTGGTATTTCCTCAAAAAGTTAAAAACACGACAGGCACAGTGGCTCATGCCTGTAATCCTAGCACTTTGGGAGGCAGAGGCAGGTAGATCACTTGAGTCCAGGAGCTCAAGAACGGCAAGAATGACATAGCAAAACCCTGTCTCTACTAAAAATACAAAAATTAGCCGAGCATGGTGCCACACACCTGTAGTCCCAACTACTAGGGAGGCTGAGGCAGGAGGATGGCTTGGGCCCAGAATATGGAGGTTGCAGTAAGCCAAGGTCGTACCACTGCACTCCAGCCTGGCTGACAGTACAAGACCTTGTCTCAAAACAAACAAACAAACAAACAAACAAAAAAGACCTGCCATGGTGGCTCAGGTCTGTAATCCCATCCAGCACTTTGGGAGGCTGAGGCAGGTGAATCACTTGAGTCCAGGAGTTCAAGAATAGCCAGGATGACATAGTAAAACCACGTCTCTACTAAAAATATAAAAATTAGCCAGGCATGGTGCCACACACCTGTAGTCCCAGGTACCAGGGAGGCTGAGATGGGAGGACTACTTGAGCCCAGAATGTGGAGGTTGCAGTAAGCCGAGATGGCACCACTACTCCAGCCTGGGCAACAGCACAAGACTCTGTCTCAAAAATAAAATAAATGAATAAATAAATAAATAAATAAATAATGGCCGGGCATGGTGGCTCAATCCTGTAATCCCAGCACTTTGGGAGGCAGAGGCAGGCGGATCATCTGAGATCATGAGTTTGAGACCAGTATGACCAACATGGAGAAACCCCATCTCCACCAAAAATACAAAAAATTAGCCAGGCATGGTGTCCCATGCCTGTAATCGCAGCTACTCGCATGAACCCAGGAGGCAGAGGTTGTGATGAGCCAAGAGCACACTACAGCACTCCAGCCTGGGAAACAGAGCAAGACTTAGTCTACTAAAAAAAAAAGAGAGAGAGAGAAAGAGAAAAGACAACCCACAGAAAAGAAGAAAATATTTGTGCATTATATATCCAACAACGGTCTCTTAACTACAATATATATAAAATTTGTATAACTCAACAACAAGAACAACCAAATTACAAATGGACAAAGAGTTGAATACACACTCTGCCAAAAAGACATGCAAATGGCAAACAAGCACATGAAAAGATGATCAATATCATTATCATTATGGCCATCCAAACTTGAAACCACAACCAGATACTCCTTCACACACACTAGAAAGGCTATAATCCAACAAATGTAAAATAACAAGGGTTAGCAAGGTCAGAGAAAAATCACAACCATTAAATACTGTATGCGGAATATAAAATGGTGAAGCCTATTTGTAACAGTTTGGTATTTCATCAAAAAGTTAAAAATAGGCCAGGCAAGGTGGCTCATGCCCTTAATCACACCACTTTGGGAGGCTGAAGCAGGTGGATCACTTGAGTCCAGGAATTCAAGACCAGCCAGGATGACATAGCAAAACCCCATCTCTGCTAATACAAAAATTAGCTGGACATGGTGGCACACAGCTGCCGTCCCAGGTACTAGGGAGGCTGAGGTGGGAGGATTGCTTGAGCCCAGAATGTGGAGGTTGCAGTAAGCTGAGATTGCACCACTACACTCCAGCCTGAGCAACAGTGCAAGACCCTGTCTCAAAAAAGAAATAAAAATAAAAAGGGCCAGGTATGATGGCTCACACCTGTAATCCCAGCACTTTGGGTGGCTAAGGCAGAAGGATTACATGAGGTCAGGAGTTGGAGACCAGCCTGGCCAACATGGCGAAACCTTTTCTCTAGTAAAAATACAAAAATTAGCGCCAGGCTCTGTGGCTCACACCTATAATCCCAGCACTTTGGGTGGCTGAGGCAGGCAGATCACTTGAGGTTGGGAGTTCGAGAGTAGCCTGACCAACATGGACTAACCCATCTCTACTAAAAATACAAAATTGGCTGGGCTTGGTGGCACACGCCTATAATCTCAGCTTCTCAGGAGGCCTAGGCAGGAGAATCGCTTGAACCTGGGAAGCAGAGGTTGTGGTGAGCCGAGATCACACCATCACACTCTAGCCTTGGCAACAAAAGCAAAAGTATGCCTCCAAAAACAAAATATACATATATACAAAAATTAGCCAGTGTGGTGGTGCACACCTGTAATCCCAGCTACTCAGGAGGCTTAGGCAGGAGAATTGCTTGAACCCGGGTGACGGAGGTTGCAGTGAGCCGATATCAGGCCACTTCACTCCAGCCTGGGTGACAGAGCAAGACTCGTCTCAAAAAAAAAAAAAAAAAGAAAGAAAGAAAGAAAGAAAAAGAAAATGCATGGGAGGAAATGGTATATCCTGAAATGAGGACTTTCATTCTGGACTAGGGTTTCCAATGAAGGTGTCAGTTTATCCTTCGGTCTCCACAGGCCAAGAATTTGACATCTAGCAAGAGGCAACAGAGGAAGCCCCCCAAGTCCCATGCCAGAACTATGACATAATTACATTCCATGTCAATACTTAAATATTAATAATTCATCTGCTTAAATATCTACACTTACTTTACCAATTTTCCATTGTATTGATGAAGAGGTTTCCAAATTTCATACAGGTTGTCATGATGTGGACAGGACTTTTTGATAGTTAACTATACCAAATGACTATATAAAATATAAGTGTTAAGGCTGGGCGCGGTGGCTCACACCTGTAATCCCAGCACTTTGAGAGGCTGAGGTGGGAGGATCATGAGGTCAGGAGATCAAGACCATCCTGGGAAACACAGTGAAACCCCGTCTCTACTAAAAATACAAAAAAAAAAGCCAGATGTGGTGGTGGGCGCCTGTAGTTCCAGCTTCTTGGGAGGCTGAGGCAGGAGAATGGTGTGAACCCGGGAGGTGGCAGAGCTTGCAGTGAGCGGAAATCGCACCACTGCACTCCAGCCTGGGCAACAGAGTGAGACTCTCAAAAAAAAAAAAGTGTTTAAACCTAAAATACCTTGCAACTCCTAACACATGGCTAGAAAATATAGTAAGGTAATAGTCTGTCCAGTAAATTCTTCTGAAATTTCTTTCTTTTTTATTTTTTGAAACAGAGTCTCACTCTATCACCCAGGCTGGAGTGCAGTGGCACAATCTCGGCTCAATACAACCTCCACCTCCCGGGTTCAAGCGATTCTCCTGCCTCAACCTTCCAAGTAGCCGGGACTACAGGTGCATGCCACCAGACCAGGCTAATTTTTTTACTTTTAGTAGAGACAGGATCTCACCATTTTGTCCAGGCTGGTCTCGAACTCCTGATCTCAGGTGATCTGCCTGCCTCAGCCTCCCAAAGTGCTGGGATTACAGGAGTGAGCCACTGTGCCCAGTCTTCTTCTGCAGTTTCAACAATCAACTGCAATTTGCCTTTCCTTCAGCACCGAAATTTTATTTTTCTCTCCTAATTATTTCAAATATGAACTTTGGTTCAAGGGAACTAGTATTTTCTTGATTTGTAAATTGAGGGTGGCTGGGCATGGTGGCTCATACCCGTAATCCCAGCACTTCAGCAGGCCAAGGCAGGCAGATCACTGGAGGTCAGGAGTTCAAGACAAGCCTTGCCAACATGATGAAACCCCGTCTCCACTACAAATGCAAAAATTAGCCAGCCGCGGTGGCGGGTGCATGTAGTCCCAGCTACTAAGGAGACTGAGGCATGAGAATCACTTGAACCTGGGAAGTGGAGGTTGTGGTGAGCCAAGATCATGCCACTGCACTCCAGCCTGGGTAACACAGGGAGACTCCATCTCCAAAAAAAAAAAAAAAACAAAAAAAAAAAAACAAAATTGAGGGTCATCTCACAGATGATCTAATAAATAATGATTTGTCTTTATAAATTCACATTATTAACTTTTCTACATTTAGATATCATGACTGCTATGACTTGAAGGACTTATCTAAACAAAGCCTTAAAAAACTAGGGTGGGCAGTGGGTGAATGGGTTGGGGGTACCCACATAAAACCCCCAAGACACCTGGGAGCCCACGTCCCCATGAGTAGGACTGCAGGCAGCTGTAGCAGACTGGATGGGGGAGGACAGCAGGCAGGAGAACTCAGGGTCTGGAGGCCATGGTTCTAAAGCCAGAGGAAATCATCAGCAAACTTAAATCCAGAGCTTGACAGGATGAAATTTGTGATTGTAAATGAATATTTGCCATTACCAAGTGAGACCACCAGTGGTGGTTGGATGGTTAGGTGCTCCTCCAGGTGGGCCGCAGTGAGGACAGCACAGCATCAGGCCGAGGTGTTCCTACCAGGAATGCAGGCTCTGCACCTGTTTAGGAGGAAATGCTGGGCATACCCAGCCTGGAGTTATCACTGCTCTTTGCATCTATCAAGGCTATGAAAACTGAGAGTCACCTGGATGCGGTGGTTCACACCTGTAATCCCAGCTCTCTTGGATGCTGAGGAGAGTGGATCACCTGAGGTCAGGAGTTAAAGACCAGCCTGGCCAACATGATGAAATCCCATCTCTACTAAAAATACAAAAAATTAGCCGGGCGTGGTGATAGGTGCCTGTAATTACAGCTACTCCAGAAGCTGAGACAGGAGAATCTCTTGGAACATGGGAGGCGGAGGTTGCAATGAGCCAAGATGGCACCACTGCACTCCAGCCTGGATGACAGAGCAAGTCTCCGTCTTAAAAAACAAAAACAAAACCAAAAACAAAAAACAGAAAACTGAGTCACATGAACAGTTCCCGAAAAGAAATTGGGCCTACATGGAAATAGACATTTTCTCCCAGCAAGCAATGAATTGAAATTGGTCTGCAGATTGGACTTTCACATAGAAATCATGTATTTCCTAATTTGGGAGTTATGTGGGGATCACCTGGAGGAGTGTTCCTACTTTTGGTCCAACACAGGGAGGTATTCTTTGTGAAGCTGCAAACCCAAACCCTAACCCTGACCCTAACCCTAACCCTAACCCCTAGCCCTAACCCTAACCCTTAGCCCCTCACCCTAACCCTAAGCCCTAGCCCTAGCCCTAACCCCCGAACCCTAACCCTACCCTACCCCAACCCTAACCCTAAACCCTCACCCTCACCCTCATCCTAACCGTAACATAGTTCTTTGCTACGTTTGCATTGACTACGTCAGTGTTATTGTGATTGTTCTCTTAGCACTCCAGAGCAGCATGGGGAATGCAGATCTTACATTAACTTTTCTATTGAGGCAGTGCATTAGCATTACAGGTACTTTGTTCCATGAGCACTGCGGGTGTCGTATTTGGGGTGTCATGTCTGCATATGCTGTATTTGTGTTCCGGGCCACGGTGTGGACCTCGCACTGAGGCCGCCTAGCCCTGGGTGGGGAGAACCTCGGTGCGCAGGATTCGGAGGGGCTTTTGGTTTCCCGTTTTCCACACTGAACCATTACTCAAGACTACAAACAGAAAGAATTTTATTCGCCGTGGATGCGGCCCCAAGTTGCCCCAAAGCGAGGCTGACGAGAACGCTGCTCCGCCTTCGCGGTGTACCCCAGGTCTGTGCTGAGCAGAACGCAACTCCGCCCTCGCGGTGCACCCCAAGTCCGGACCTGGGCTGAGGAGAACGCCGCTCCGCCTTGCCGGTACCCCTGAGGTCTGTGCAAAGGAGAACACAGCTCCGCCCTCGTGATGCTCTCCGGGTCTGTGCTGAGGACAATACAACTCCGCCCTAGCAGAGGCACAGTGCCGGCGCGGCGCAGGCGCAGAGTCCAAGGCCGGGGCGGCGCAGGGGCAGAGTCGCAGGCCCGGGCGGCGCAGGTACAGTCGCGCGCCTCGCGCGGCACAGGCCGGCGCAGACGCAGAATAGAAGGCCGGCGCGGTGCAGGCGAAGAGTAGCGGGCTGGCGCGGCGCAGGCGCATAGTCGCGGGCCGGCCAGGCGCAAGCCCAGTGTCTCGGGATGGCGCGGCTCAGGCTCGCAGACCGTCGCGACGCAGGAGCAGAGTCGCGCGCCGGCACGGCGCAGCCCGGCGCAGGCGCAGAGTGGCGCGCCTGCGCGGCGGAGGCCAATGCAGGCCGGCGCAGGTGCAGAGTCGCAGGTATAGAGCCGCAGGCCGGCAAGGCGCAGACGCAGAGTCCCGCGCCGGTGCAGCGCATACCGGCACAGGCGCAGGCGCAGAGTCGCAGGCCGGCGCAGGCGCAGAGTCGCAGGCCGGAGCGGCGCAGGCGCAGAGTCGCGCGCTGGCGCAGCACAGGCTGGCGCAGGTGCAGAGTCGCAGGCATAGAGTCGCAGGCCGGCGCGGCGCAGACTGGCGCAGGCGCAGAGTCGCAGGCCAGCGCGTCGCAAGCGGGCGCAGGCGCAGAGTCGCGAGGCGGCGCCGCGGAGGCCGGCGCAAGCGCAGAGTCAAAGGCCCCGGCGGCACAGGTACAGAGTCGTGCGCCTGGCGCGGCCTAGGCCGGCGCAGGCGCAGAGTCTCAGACCGTCGCGGCGCAGGCGCAGAGTCGCGGGACGGCGCGTCGCAGGCCGGCGCAGGCGCAGAGTCGCAGGCATAGAGCCGCAGGCAGGCGCGGCGCAGGCGCAGAGTCGCAGGCCGGGGCTCCACAGGCGCAGAGTCGGGCGCCGGCGCGGCGCAAGCTGGCGCAGGTGCAGAGTCGCAGGCATAGAGCCGTAGGTCGGCGCGGCGCAGGCACAGAGTCGCGCTCCGGCGGGGCACAGACCGGCGCAGGCGCAGAGTCGCAGGGGAGCGCCAGCGCGTCGCAGGCCGGTGCAGGCGCAGAGTCGCGGGCGCAGAGTCGCGGGCGCAGAGTCGCGGGCGCAGAGTCGCGGGCGCAGAGTCGCAGACTGGGGCGGTGCAGGCGCAGAGTCGCAGGCAGGCGCGGCACAGGCGCAAAGTCGCAGGCGCAGAGTCGCAGGCCGGCGCGGCGCAGGCCGGCTCAGGCGCAGAGTCGCAGGAGGGCGCGGCACAGGCGTAAAGTCGCAGGCGCGCGCGCGCCGTTGGGGAGTGTCGCGGCGCAGGCGCATAAACGCACGCAGCGTGGGCCTCAGGGGGCGCGGTGCAGGTGCAGAGACGCACGCTGCCGGAGGAGCGGCACAGAGACGGGCGGAACATCAGTAATCGGAAAAGCCGGGCTCGGGTGCTACCTGCTTGCAGCCGTGCACTACAGGGCCCTCTTGCTCACGGTGCTGTGCCAGTGCGCCCCCTGCTGGCGACTAGAGCAACTGCAGGGCCCTCTTTCTTACAGCGGTGGCCAGCGCCCCCTGCTGGCGCGGGGGCACTGCAGGGCCCTCTTGTTCGAAGTATACTGACGGAGCGCCGCGTGCTGGCAGTTGGGGACGTTGCAGGGCTCTCTGGGTCACAGTGTAGTAGCACCACTCCCAATGCTGGCAGCTGGGGACACTGCCCGGCCCTCTTGCTCCAAGTGAAGCGGTGGCTGGCTCCCCAGCTGGCAGCTGGGGACACTGCCCGGCCTTCTTGCTTGCCTTGTAGTGGGGGCACGCCCCCTTCTGGCCGCTGGGGGCACTACAGGATCTTCTTGCTCACAGTGGAGTGGCAGCACGCCCTCTGCTGCCGACCAGGACACTGCAGGCTCCTCTTGCTCATGGTGTGGTGCCCGTGCGCCACCTTCTGGCAGCTAAGGACAGTGCAGGATCCTCTTGCTCACAGTGTAGTCGTCATACTCCCCCTGCTGGCAGCTGGGGACACTGCCGGGCCCTCTTGCTGGCAGTGTGGTGGCAGCACACCACCTGCACACAGATGGGGACTATGCAGGACCCTCTTGCTCCAGGTGTCATGGCTGGCGCCCCCTACTAGCCGCCTCGTGCACCACTTAAAGTCGGAGTGCCAGTTATTAAGTGCCACCAGTTCTGGAAATTCAAACTGAAACGGACCTATTACTGGGGAGAGCTAATGTCCCAGTTCTTTTCTAACTTGGAAGAAAGATTTTCACCAAGAGGCAGTACAAAGATGGCAGACAACTTCATTGAAAAAAATACAGTGTGAAGAGCTTATTGTAGAAAAATAGGGAGGAGTAGGCTGATCATGCAGGAAAGCAGCCTAAGAGTCCTGTGCAGGGAATTTTAGTTTGGACTTCTTCACATTCCTGCCTCTGTCTCAGGTCTCTCTCTGTTTTCTTTGGTTTTCCTGCTACTGCCTTAGGTCCCCAACTTGCCCCACTTAGGCTTGTGGGACCTCCTCACTGTTGGTTCAGGCACATGTGTGGTCATCAATCTGAATCCACTCTGGCACCAGGCTCCTTCCCACCATCCCAGGCAGGCTGACAGCGGTCACGTTTGTACCTACTGCGCCCATCTCTTTTGAATGTCCTTCTCTGCCCTAATCTGTACTTGTGGTGCCAGGTTTCTTTTAAGAATGTCCCCTTTGTCCTTATCAGCATGTAGCTACCAATATTGTGACATTTTTACTGCAGAGAGAATGATGACTGGGGCATCTTAAGAGGAGTTCTAGGGTGTTTCTTTCTGCATAGGTACCTCTTCTCCCTCCTACCCACAATTGACAAGTGCCCATCCACTCCGACATTAGAGATGCTACTAATATGTGAATTTTTGGTGGCCCCTCCAGGTGAGCCTTCCCAGACTTTCCCTTTTCCAGGAGCTCAACCTCCTGTTCATGGCTAGCTGTCTATCTACTCTAACAGAGCCCACTATCCTGTGTCTTTCACAGAAATAGTGAGGGAACAATGAATTGGAAACCATAGCAAATGATATGCATGTAGATGAAAACTTTACAACTTACACAAATAATCACTCAAAATCATCCTTACACTAAAAATGCAAAACTATACAATTTCTAGAAGAAACTGTAGAAGAAAAGCTATGTGCCTTTGGGTTTGGTCATGAATTTTAACAAATGGCACAAAAGGTTGATATACACAGAAGAAATGACAACGTGGATTTCTTAATATTTAAAGTTTATACTCTGGAAAAGACCTTGTGAAGGGAACAAAAAGACAAGTCACGTATTGAAAGAAAATATTTGCAAAATACAGATCTGAGAAAGACTTTGTATTCAAAATACATACAAAATTCTTAAAACTGAACAATAAGTTAAACAGCCCAATGAAAAATGCACACAGATCTGAATGGACACCTCACCAAAGATGATCTACAGAAGGCAAGAAAACATACCAAAAGATGCTCAACATAGTAGATAACTGAAAACCACAATGAGATAGCACAGCTGGTCTATATCTGTTTGAACTGCTAAACTCTCAAAAATGACAAATTGCTGGAGGACAAATAAGAACTCTTTTCATTACTGGTGGAACACAGTATATAACACCAAAATATGCCACCCTAAAATATAATGGCAGGAAACCAGAATATGTCACCTAAAAATATGTCCCTTTTGCTTAAGAATTATTCCAACCTCATCATTTTGAAAAAAATGCCAACAAAGGAAGTTCTGAAAACAGAGTAGAAGTTACCCTTGTGTAAGGAAAGTTTACATCTATAAAGGAAATCCCCATTTAAAAGCTACCTCTCTCTCTCAGCACCAAGAACAGAAGGATAACTAAATCACTAAAGAGTCTCATCAATAAGGTATACATGTTTTTAAACTTTTCTGGTTTTCTCATTTTAATCTGTCATTTGTTACAGAGGGTCCCATCTAAGAATTCCAAAAACACACAAAATTATTTTTCCTCCCCTATTACAAGTTGGGCAGTTTTTTCCAAAGCTGAACAAATCTCACCTTACAATCCAAAAATCACATTCCTAAGTATTTTGACAACTACTTTGATGTTATTTCTAAATAAAAACTACCATGCAATTATTTACAGAAGCTCTATTTGTAATGACCGAAGGAAAAAATGAATCAGAAAGTCTTATAGTAGATGATTGTGTGGGAATCCACTCAGACATCAAGAGTTCTTATAAAGATTATTTAAATGAAAACATTTGAGATACTGAAGATAAAGGAAGAAATCTTACCAGAACTTATTTTATCCAATTAAAGCAGAGCTCCCAGAAGAATACAGCTGCCATTAACTCCATCCAAGGAGTGTCCTGCAAATTCAGCTGCCGTGAAGACAGTGTACTCTTTCCTGTTAGCATTGATAAATGAAAATGAAATCCTAAGCTCCCAACTGACTGAACAGACCAACTCTTGGCTGAGAGAACACCAGAGTAACTTTCAAAACTGAGTTCTCACCTTGGCCAAGATGGGATGATGGGGGTCAGATACACCTTGTTATACCCCCTCGTTTGCTAACCATGATGAGGCTTTCTTCCCTAAGGATTAAACAGAAACCAGCCCTTTCAAAGGCACCACCACTGATATCAACCTCTCCTTCCTTGCCTAATGAGAGACGACCCATGACGGAGAGGTTCTGACCTGTGTACAGAGGATGCAGAGAGCGAGTTTTCATGTCCTCTGCTTCACCTTTTAATGTCAGAGGGCTCAAAAATCTACCCTGGGATCGTGCTAACACCACCATTTTTTGTACATGGGACCCATGAAGAAGCAAGAAACTCAATTGCACAAGCATGCATTTCTCCTTTCATAAATATTCATGACTCCTTGTACAGTTTATTAAATATATGTTTTTGCCAATTCCACTCAGCATAAATTACTATTTCCTTTACATCTCCCTTGAAGCATCTGTTTCTGGCTTCTGGCTGGAGGCTATGCTTCCCAGTCTGTCAGAAGGACAATCCTGCAGGCTGCAACCCTTTATAGGAAATAAATCTCTCACTGAGTGTCATGATTCATGCCTGTAATCCCAGCACTTTGGGAGGCCAAGGCAGGTGGATCACCTGAGGTCAGGCGTTTGAGACCAGCCTGGCCAACATGATGAAACCCTGTCTCTACTAAAAATACAAAAAATTAGCCAGGCTTGGTGGTGGGCATCTGTAATCCCAGCTAATTGGGAGGCTGAGACAGGAGAATCGCTTGAACCCAGAAGGTGGAGGTTGCAGTGAGCTGAGATCACACCATTGCACTCCAGCCTGGGCAACAAGAGTGAAACTCCATCTCAAAAAAAAATAAACATAAAAATAAATAAATGTCTCCTTTCCAAATTTATGAATGTCATCATTCTTCTGTTGACAGCATTAAAAGGTTCAAAAAGACCTTCCATACTCTCCCACAAATGCCCTAGAAATTGTCATTTTGTTAATCATTTTGGATGCTGAAGAATTTGTAATCCAATGAGTAGAAAAGTTGGTACCTCACTTATAGCTGTCAACCTGCCAATTCTCAGGAGTTTGTATAAGCCTAAATCTGAAAGGATCTCATCCCATTAGGATTATTGTCTCCTTTTCTGTTGCCTTTGCCCACTGGCTCTGCCAACAGGGGTCTTTCTTTCTCCTTGGCTATCTTTGGATATGGGGGCTCCATCTTCTGTACCACCTTAAGGAATGCCTTTTGCATGCATGGCTAAGTCATTGAAAAGCCTACAGTTTCACTAACATTTTGAGTGAGTACTTTGTGAAGCTGGGTTGGAATCTCAGGCTTCTTTGTCTGGAAGGTAACTCTTGGGCTACAAGTTTCTTATCCTAGCTTTGGTTTTGAGGCCTCTGTGTTCTCCTCTTGGGTTGGAAATTATTCCTGGCTTTTTGTTTCATGGTGTCTCTGTGATCTTGATCTTGCTCCTTTCATGGGAACTTCTCAGTTGACTAAATTCTCCCTTCTCAAACCTCTGCTGACTGTGTGTTCCACCAATATGGAGCTAATTCTGTCGACTTCCTTTCCTGTTTGCATGACTTTACTAAGAATAAGAATTATTTAGAACTTTAATGGCTCCTTCGAGAAAATTTTTATCTTCCAAACTGCCTCCTTTTAGACTTTTCCCTTCCCATTTGAGTCTCTCAACTCTCTATAATCACTGAAACTTTAGGCACCCTACTCCGTGCCTTGGAGGCTCTCAACATGCCCAAGAATCTGCAAAAGTAAACACCTGGGGCTGAAAAATAAAACAGAAAAAAAAATTATTTCTCAGCCTCAGTAAGATTGTATGTCAAAACAAAAGAAAAGCTTACAAATCTCCAAAAGTATTAGCGAGAAAAAAGCTTTAGCCCTCATATGAAGAAGGTAAAAACTTGTTCCATTTTCCAGAAACACAGTTAAAATACAAATAAAAAATGGGGCAAAGGCAAAAACCAAATCTTCTCTATAAACTAGTGATTTTTGTATTATTGTAATCACATTAGTCAGGGTTCTCCAGAAAGGCAGAATCAATGTGATATATGTAGATAGATAGATGAGAGAAGAGTCATTAGGGGAATTGGTTCACATAATTATGGAGGCTGAGAAGTTCCACGATAGCCTGTCTCCAAGTTGGAGAACCAGGAAAGTGCCAAGTTGGAGAACCAGGAAAGCATTGCATGGCTCAGTCCAGGTCCAAAGGACTCAGAATGAGGGAAGCCAATGGTGTAACTCTCATTCTGAGGCCAAAGGTCTGAGACCCTGAAGTTCTGAAGTCAAGGGCAGGAGAAGAAGGATGTTTCAATTTCAGAATGAGATAATTCCCCTTTCCTCTTCCTTTTTGTTCTATCTGGGTTCTCAACCAATTGGATGGTGCCTGTATTCATCCATTTATACACTGCTATGAAGAAATACCTGAGTCTGAGCAATTTATAAAGAACAAAGAGGTTTAATGGGCTGACAGTTCCACATTGCTGGAGGGGCCTTACAATCATGGTGGAAGGGGAAGCAAAGACGTCCTTCTTCACATGGCCACAACAAGGAGAAGCTGAGCCAAATTAGAAAAGCTCCTTATAAAAACATCAGATCATGAGAACTCACTATCATGAGAACAGCATGGCAATAACCACCACCATGATTCAATCACCTCCAACTGGGTCCCTCCCACGACATGTAGGAATTATAGGAACTACAGTTCAAGATGAGATCTGAGTGGGGACACAGCCAAACCATATCTGTGCCCTTCTACATTGGGTCAGGGTTATCTCAGTGTCTTCCAGAAACACCCTCACACATATGCCCAGAAATTATGTTTTACCAGCTATGTGTGTCTCTTAATCCAATCAAGTAGATGTCTAAAATTAACCATCAGAATATTTATGCCTGATTCATGGCTGAAATTTCAGGATGAAAGCTATGAAATCTCTATTTGTGTTTGTATGTCTATTAATGTCTATTAATGTCTATTATGTCTATTAAGACAGTCTGAGGAGAATACACACAGTGTGACCTCATTTAATGAGACACTGCAGAAGGCAAACTACACAGATGGGAAACCATTGGTTCCATGGGGTGGGGGCTTGAAGCATTCCATATGATACTTTAATAGTGGGTACCTACCACAATGCATTGGTCAAAATATGCAGAATTTTACAACCAAATGGGTAAATCAAACTCTATTCAAATTAAATAAAATTACTCAGGATGTGGAGTATCCCAGGACAGAATACATCATGTGAAAAATAATTTAACTATGCTACAAATTACTATGGTTTGGATGTGGTTTGTCTCTGCAAAAACTCGTGTTGAAATTTGACCCCCAATGTGGCAGTGTGGGGCGGTGGGGCCTAGTGGAAGGTGTTTGGGTCATGGGGACAGATCTCTCATGAATAGATTAATGTCCTCCATGGGGATGAGTGAGTTCTGCTCTCACAGGAATGGATTAATTCCTGCAGGAGTAGGTAGTTAACAAGAGTCTGGGTTCCTTGGCTTCCCTCTTGCTTTCATTCTTGCTATGTGATCTCTGGTGCACCCCTTGCTCCCCTTCAACTTTCCACCATGAGGTGAAAAAGACTGAGACGCCACCAGATGCAACTGCCCAATCTCAGACATTCCAGCCACCAGTATTGTGAGCCAAAAGGACCTTTTTTACTTATAAATTACCCAGCCTCAGGTATTCTGTTACAGAAGCACAAAACAGACTAAGACACAAATGTAGGAAAAAAGTCACTGAAGGTGTAGGGAAAATGGTGTTGACCTAAGTCACTTTGAAAATGAATAGAATCCGTATGCTGAAGGCAAATGAACTATACTTCATCACTGGATTCTATTTTATAAAGTTCTTTCCAACAGAAGCAATTGTGAACAATTGTAAAACCACAGTATCTGTATCTGGAATAAAACAGTGACTTACATAAGTCACAGATGGTAGGAACCAAGTCTCTCACTGTTGAAATGGGAGGTTACAAATTAGCAAGGGGAGAAGGCTAGAATGATTCATATGATAGTAGATCAGAGGTGGAGACATGAATGTAAACTTATGTTTAATATAGATACACACAGTTCTACATAGAAAACTTTATAATTAGGTGTGTATAGGTAGGTTAGACACACACATATACTTCCTAGCATTGCTAATGAGGAACAAGTACTCATTCAACAATGTGCTCATTCGGCAGCCAGATGTAAGTTTTCCTACCATTCTGAAAGGAATCAGGCTCTTTGAAAAAATGTCTGATACTAGAATTGGGACAGTAAATATAGGAGTCGGAGTATTCTTGAAGTATCAGAAAGTAAGTAAGTACTAAAAAAAATTAAAATATATCAAAGACAAATAATAGCCAATAAAAACAGCTACTGATGGCCAACACAGGAATGAATTGTAGTGTTGAATAATAACTAAAGCTGAAAGTAATTATCTAGGTGTCTGTATTTGTATACACAGGTGAATAAGAAAACGGAGTTGCATAGAAATCTCCTTTGCAAAAGAATTCCAAGTAATTGATGTAGACACTCAGCCATCAATAATGTGGAGCCAACTCCTCACTCCGTAAGTGTGGGCTCTGCACAATGACTTGCTCCAAAAGAACACATGCAGTATGGGCAAGGAGGAAAAATAACTTCACTGTGGAGAAACCTGACACACAGTAGCTCTTCCAGATGATCCAAGTGAACATCAAAGGTGACAGTTCACCTTGAGAACATGCAGTGACAATGGGGGACATTCTACAAAATTCCTGACCAATCCTCCTCAGTACTGTCAAGGTCATCATGACATGGAAATCCTGACACACTGTCACAGCCAGGAAGAGCCCACAGGGACGTGATGACTACATGTCATGCGGGATCCTGGATGGGATCCTGCATCAGAGTAAGACAGAACCAAGGGCATCCAAATGAAATATGAACTTTAGTTAATAATAGTCTATCAATATTGGTTCATTAACTATGACAAATTATGTAAGATATTAATAAGCCATATGAGACACACTGATAGAAGATGTTAATAAGAGATGAAACTAGGTTGCAGCTACATGAGAAATCTCTGCATTTTTGGGGGGGGCAATTTCTGAGTAAGTAAAAAAAATGATGTAAAATAAAACTTTATTGAAAACAGTTATATTTTTTGAACACTTCCTTGTTTAATTATTTATACCACGAATTACTAGTAATTGACACTGTTAACTAGTCCTGTTTTTTAAAATAAGAGCATTTAGAACACAAAAAATTAAACAGTGCAGATTGATATATAAATCAAAACAAATGTTCTTTACATGTTTTCTGTTAGAGTAGTCACACATATGTGTAAACTTAATTATCATGTTTTTTTCTTGTGCTGTGGTTGTGTCCTGGGTTCATTCTCTAAAATGCTGTTCGCCTTAGACCAGGAAAAAAAAAAATAACCTGACAGACTCTGTTTCAATTCATGGCTAAATATTTTCAAAACAGTGACTTTGTAAAAATATGTTCCAATGGAAAATTGATTCATTGTGATGGGATCACTTATTCCAAAGACTTCTTGTCTTTATTTTGTGCCCATGCCTACCTTTTAGCCATAATACAACAGAATCAAATATTAGCCACTGGGAAAAAATATTCAAAGAAAGAAAGTATGTGGAGAGAACTTACGACCATGATAATTCAATGTTTTACCACAATGCTTTCTAAAACAGAAGAGTGTAAAAGGATATTCAAAGTCAATTTCCTCAGTGAGGCTTTGCAGAAAATGAGGAAAATAGAGAAACAAAAATGGCAGGACATTCTACAGGTGATTTTAGATGTTGCTATGTTTTACGGGAAAAAAATACTTTTACCTTTTAAAGAATCAGAAAGAATTATTGGAAACCCAAACTCTGGAATGTTTGCAAATTTAGTTGAGCTTCTGTGTAATTATGTCTATATAGCTAGCCACAAAGTTGATGATTTTTAAAAAATCTGTGCCTTATTTTTGTAATAAAATACACAATGAATAATTAATGCTCATAGGAAAACATGTTAGACCTTGTGAAAGGAAAATCAATCTTGGGGACCCACAATCACTAAACTAAAGGGAAAAGTCAAGCTGGAAACTGCTGAGGGCAAATCTGCCTCCCATTCTATGCAAACTCACCCATCTGCTCACCGAGAGAAATGCATATCTGATTGCCTCATTTGAAGACAGTAATCAGCAACGCAAAAGGATGAAACCATTTGTCTCTTACCTACCTATGACCTGGAAGCCCCCTGTCTGGCCTTCTCAGTTTTCTGGACTGAACCAATGTACATCTTACACATATTGATTGATGTCTCATGTCTCCCTAAAATGTATACAACCAAGCTGAGCCCCTGCCACCTTGGGCCCGTGTTGTCAGGACCTCCTGAGGATGCATCACAGGCATGCATCCTCAAGCATGGCAAAATACACTTTCTAAAAAATCTGAGAGCTGTCTCAGATTTTCAGGGTTCACACATGTAATGTAGGATGTCAATGTTTATAAAACAGACATTGTTCTATCTACTATTACAAATATGCTGCCAATTAACCTTAGACTTTTTCAACAAAATAAAAAATGTTGATGAGGAGGTACAAATAATATATTTAAACTTAAATAATGTTGCAAGTTTTAATATGGCTACTTTTCAATTTTTCAATACTATTTTTTACTACTTTAACACTGTAAGAAAAATTAGTGATTAAAACATGAATAAAAGTGTTTACAGCGGGGTGCACATGTTTCCTCCAGCCTCTGCCTATCCCCAGCTTTCATCCCAACTGTCCTGATGGTGGCTCTAAGCATTGCTCCTTTCTCTGTACCAAGATCTCTCCCCAGAAACAAACCCAAATCTTACCATATGCTATGGCACGCTGTGATGATGAACAGCGACGAGCAGCCAAAACCTCAAGGCAGGGAGGCTTTTGTAAAACAAGACTTGTAGAATGTAACATGTGAAAGTAAAGCCCATAGCAGAGCTCCCTCCTCAGCACACGGGGAGCAGACAGGAAGCTTTTGCCTCACCTTCCTCAATGGCCTGCAGCCACATCTCCCCAGGTCAGTCTTAAGACAACGAAACTCTGGTCTTCAAGGTGGACACGCTACTGGTTGCTCCAAAGCCATGGTGACCCAGTCTCGGGTGGGTCCCGAGGAGAACAAAGCTCTGGCTCTAATCCTAACCCTAACCCCGTCCCAAGACTTTGACCCTGAACCTAAACCCTGATCCCTACCCTGGTCCCTAATTCTGATCCTTACTTTGACCCTAACTTTGATCTTGACCCTGACCATGACTCCACCTCAAACCATACTTCTGGCCCTGACTGAGCATAATCCCTGTTATTATGTTTACGATCTATCTCTAGTCTTACCCTCTAGTGATAAATAGCTGTACCCAAATGCACTTTTAAATTATTTAACTTCTTTTCCTTAAGAATTCTCTAAGGACATCCTAAAGGAAATGTCATTATGTATTTTGTAGTCCCTCTGAGTGGCATGGCTTCAGATAAGTTCTAATACTTTGCAAGACATAAAAGATTTGGAGAGTGACAGCACTGGGTTGTTTGGGATGCATGTTGGCATTCATGATAGTCATTGGTGCTGTTCTCCAAATATTTTCAGTTCACTTTTTATGAATGCATTCTGACTGTTCCATCCCACCTACTTAAATTTTCACATGGCCACATGACTGTTTTTTTTTTTCTTTGCCAATGGAGGTGAGAAGAAAATAACATGTGACTTTTTCAGGAGAAATTTCCAGGAAACAGAGTTCTATTCCACATGCTTTTTTCTCTTTTCTGTAGCAATGGGGATCTTATTGATGGTCCCTCCTTCCGTCTGGATTCCTGTGTTAGGATGATACAGCACAGAGCTACCTCTCACCTGACCCATGATGAGATGTATATAAATGAGGAAGATTTTTGAGCCATTGAAATTTGGAGGTTGTCTGTCACCACAGTTTAACCTAGTTCCCATTGACTGATGCAGGGCTGAAGAATGAGTCCAAACTGGATCTGGACAAGACATGTGAAGAGCACTCCAGGTTGAGGAAAATTCAAGTGTTGTCTCAAGATAACAGTGAGCACAATATGTTATTGGGTGGGTGTGGGATAAATAAGGTATATCAGGTGAGAATAATGAGAAACTCAACTTTAAAAGACGGTGCTGATTTGGACTGTGGAGAGATTCAAATGCCCTGCTTAGCATTTGAGATTATGATGGTTGAACAAACTAATTAAACGCCCTAAATGAAGGCTTGGGGTAAACATCTGAGGGTGTCTAATATCCCAATTTTTCATCCTAGAATCGGCAGAGTCCTTGACCCCATTCTAGTGAGACTTCCGAAAGAAAAAAGACCTACATTTCTTCAACAACCCACATTGACTTTCCTGCACTTTTGACCTGTGGCTAACACTCCTCACTTTTCATTCTGTCATCAGCATTTTGGGGAAACACTTTTAACTCTCTATGATTTACAGGTTATTAAGTGGCCCTTATAATTCCCTCCAGAGGTGGAAAAGACTAATGATGATGGTGTCGGAGCTCACAGCAGCAAGCAGGCATGTGTGCTCAGCAGTCACGTGGCTCATCTGCTAGGAGCTTACTAAATACGATATTCTACAACGTTGCTTAACACAAGGGGAGACGCTCCTGACTCAGAGGGTTTAATTGCTCGCCTTCTTTTTCTGCGCTCTTGGGCTCCTAAACTGAAAAGAACCCTGGGGTGATAAAATGAGTCAAAGGGGTGCCAGCCGTATCACAGCAAAATAGATTCCTAAAAAATCCCTGATCTAAGATGACAGCCTTGGCTGGATAAGTTTGAATGTGCTGATAGCGGACATGGGAGAGTGAAGGTGGTTGAAATGTTCATATTAAAGAATTTCCACCCAGATTGCAAGAAAAGAGAGAGGAATGGAGATGGCAGCATGAGTCCATACAATAAAAGCAGATGTTTTGAGATCACTTACATCTGTTCTGACAAAAATTAAGGACAGAAACCAAAGTTTAGCCTGAGGCTAAAATTAATTGGGCAATAAGCCAGAGGCACATATGACATAGACAGATTTAAACATTTCTCCTTTATATTAATACAAATACTAAACTTACAAATAAATTGATTCCAAATAAAACAAATATTCAAAATATTTGATGAATAAACACTGGGGTCTACAGTAGTATTTGAAGGAGATCTCACAAACAGGTTTGGTTTTTGAAGGTTAGAACTGATGGTCTAGATAATCCATTTCATTACAGAGAGAGAAAGGAGGAATTTCTTGGGTTCCTTCAGGAATGAGTCTAGCTTTGCCTCATCTTTGTTTGAGCTATGGATACGGCAGAAGAAAACATGATGATTTCACCGATTTAAGGTGCAAAAAGTCACTGGGTTCTCTAAGAAGCCTGGGATTCTTCTTCTGGAAAAATAAGTTTGTTGAGAAAAAATGAGTTGAGGAGGCTGTTACTGAAGTGAAGCAGAATTGTTTTTACATAATCTGCCCATTACCCACTCTGTAGTGTGGATAAAAATTATTCAAGCAAAAGGTCCTCTTACTGTTTCTGGAATGCAGTGGATAGAGAACAGATTAGTTTTTTTCCCTCAGAACACAACCACTAGAAACATTCTACCTCAGATGAGATATTGCCTAATTATTTTCAAAAGACAGTGAAAAATGATGGATGTAAATGTTTGCTACAAAATAAATACATGCTAGAAACAGAAGCATCTGGGTCACAGTTATATTAGAGCTACCTGTGTTCCCCTGTCACTGAGATTAAAAAAAAAATGTCCAATACAATCATTCACAGCATGGAAGAGGGGAAGGTGAAGGATGGAAAGGCCGGTCATAAAAGGATCAGAATTTCAGTCCACAAGGAAGTGGCTTTGTGCATTGTCTGTTGCTGTTGTGCAAGGCTGGGGCAAGAAAACATGCAGTAACAAGGGCTCCTTTGTCCATCTCACCTCTCTAGATACCAGGTTGCAGACATGTTGTATTTTAATTGAAAGGTTGATATAATTTTTTTAAAAGAACACTTGCAGTGTTTGAAGTTACTGGGCTCCCTGATGTTGGAGAGATGGCAGGTGGATTCTCAAGGTCAGCACACTGTTCTTGAATTTTTATATAAAAACCATGATTTTACTTCATTTTCTTAGATGACATAGATAATTAAGAACAGAGTCTGGTCCGGACGCGGTGACTGACGCCTGTAATCCCAGCACTTTGGGAGGACAAGGTGGGTGGATTACCTGAGGTCAGGAGTTCGAGACCAACCTGACCAATATGGAGAAATCCATGTCTACTAACAATACAAAATTAGCCAGGCGTGGTGGCGCATGCCTGTAATCCCAGCTACTGGGGAGGCTGAGGCAGGAGAATCGCTTGAACCCAGGAAGTGAAGGTTGCGGTGAGCCAAGATCATATCATGACACTCCAGCTAGGGCAACAAGAGTGAGACTCCATCAAAAAAAAAAAAAAAAAAAAGAACAAACTTTGCAAAATAATTTTCAACTTTACCCCAAATCCCTTGTTTCTTAATTCTGAGCTGCATCCAGACATAGTATTGCCTTCCTCATGATGAATTGTTCTATTTAAACTGAGATCAGTTTTTTCTCATATTCTTTGGTTTCTGTCCAAGTACAGAGATCTTGATTACAGTAAGGTTGGTTCTTTCCTCATACTAACCCTCACCTCCCCCAGAGAAAGAGCAGAGATTTTTCTCACTCTGAGTCTGAGGGAGGAGCTGATCCTGCACAACTCAGAGCCTGCAGAGACCCCCACGTACAGCTTCAGTGAGTCAGGTATTTCTCCATGTGGGTGACCTCCTCTGCCAGTGGTTGCTGTTCATGTCTAATTGTGGGTTAATAATTTGGACACCCTTCAGGTTGTCACATCCCAGTCCAATTCTGAAAATCACCATTATCATCGACAGAGATAGTTCAATGCCCGTTCCACTGACATAAGTTTCTCTTTATAATTTGGTTCCAACTATGGAGAAAAATGTGACCCTACATTTGTCTGAACCTAACCTCAGAATTGGCTGCGTTGCTCTAGGAGATTCACACATTGAGCACAAGTGAGCTCTCTACTCTCATAAAAATGTACGTATTTGAGAATTTCAATGTGTTCTCCAGAACCTGTGCATGCCAACAACTGTGTCTCAGCGCACTCTCAGCCTGGTGAAGCCCTCACAGACCCTCTCCCTCACCTGTGCTGTCTCTGGGTTTCCCATCATAACGAGGTCTTCCTGCTGAAGTTGGATCCATCCCAGGGAAGGGAATGGAGTGGATCAGGTGCATAGATCATGAAGGGAGCACACGTTACCACCCACTCCTCAAGAGTCCAGTCACCGTGCCCAGAGCCATGTCCAAAAAACAGCTCTTAGTTCAGCTGAGCTACATGAGCAACAAGCACATGGCCATGTGTTTTTAAGCCAAAGACACAGTGAGGGAATCACAGTGTGAGCTCACACCCAAACCTCCCTGTGGGGGTGCATAGGATAGAAGAGGTTGCTCAGGACCCCAGGGGGCTCTGGGACACCAGGGGGCACTCAAGACCATTGTAGAGGCACTCATGTCAGCCGGGGGCTCTCAGGAACCACCGAGGAAAATCAGGACACCAGAGGGTGCTCAATATAGCAGGGGGCTCAGGACCATTGTGGGGACTCAGAAAGAGCAGGTTCAAGGCTCAGCCTCAGGGCAGGTGAAGCTGGGGTGAAAAGGGGCTGGATGAGGGGTTTCATGTCATCATCATATTTCACCACAATACACCCTCCACTACATCTGTTCTAATGCATGTGAGTGTTTGTATGATTCGAAAATGATATTTTGGGGCCAGGTGCAGTGGCTCATGCCTGTAATCCCAGTACTTTGGGAGGCCAAGGTGAGTAGATCACCTGAGGTCAGGAGTTCAAGACCAGCCTGGCCAACATGGTGAAACCTCATTTCTACTAAAAATACAAAAATTAGCCAGGCCCTGTGGCACACGCTTGAGGCAGGAGAATCATTTGAACCTGGCAGGCAGAGGTTGCGTTGAGCGGAGATCACACCACTGCACTCCAGGCTGGGCAACAGAGGGAGACTCCATTAAAAAAAGAGAGAAAAAAAGAAAATGATATTTATATCAATATATAACCATAGCTATGTGTGTCAAGTTGTCCTCTTCATCCTGCGTCAGCCTTGTCCATAAAGACTAATTCCCTGTAATTACTTGAGGGCCTCATAAATTGTGGTCAATTATGTAACATTCTTCTCTTTTTTTCTGCCTTCCTTCCTCCCTTCTCTCTCTCACCAGAAACTGACATACACCTACCCCACAACACACATAAATCTATACGTTTTATTCCCCGATATATTTCATAAACTTGATTAATGTGCCGCTTTTCAAGCTTAGTTGCTTATGTTGTTGTAAGAATAAGAACCATGTGTTTCCCAGCTGTGTACCTCTCTAAGCTGAGTAGCATCGGCTTATAACACCCAGAATGAAAAACAACTCAAATGTCAATCATCAGCTTAATTGGTAAAGAAACGGTGGAAAAGTCATTCATTGGTGTATTAACCACTACTACAATCAACTAATGCTGGATACTGTCAACAGTATGGTAAAACTCACAAGTACTTCTAATGAGTAAAATGAGCCAAACAAATAAAAGTATGTACATAAGATACAAGTTTAAGAAATTTTACTGAATGAAGAGTAATCTAAACTTACATAAAAATCAGTAGCTCACTGTGAATACTGTAGGAGAAGGGAAGGTCTAGGAAGGAGGAATTACAGAACAAGAGAAAATTTTGTGGAAATTGACTTGCTATCTATGTTAATAATGATTATGTTTGGGACAATATTAGTAAAATTGAACACTTCATAAAGATATTTTAAATTTAACCTCATTAAAGATAGTACTAATTATAACATGTACAATTTGATAGAAAAGGAGTTAGACAGAGATAAGTAAAATACATGAAAAGTCAGAGACACCTGAAATACACAGTAAAGAGCCCTGAGCATCTCTGCATTTTTAGAGAAACATTAGAATACAGCGAAATAATGGAATAATTCTATGACATTAAGAAAGTTTATCAAACCCACCAGGCATGTTGTATTAGTTCATTTTCACACTCCTATAAAGAACCACGTGAGACTGGGTAGTTTACAAAAAAAAGAGTTTTACTTGACTCACAGTTCTGCACAGCTGGGGAAGCCACAGGAAACTTAAATCATGGTGGAAGGGGAAGGGGAAGCAAGGCACGTGTCACGTGGCAGCAGGAGAGAGAGAGAGTGACACACACGTTTAAACCCTCAGGTCTTGTTAGAACTCACTATCATGAGAACAACATGGGGAAATTGCCCCCATGATCCAATCACCTCTCAGTTGGTCCCTCCCTTGACATGTGGGGATTACAATTTGAGATGATATTTAGGTGGGGACACAAAGCCAATCCATATCATACGTCCAGCTCTATCCTGGAGTTATTTCAGGGATCCAGTGTGTCCTGTTGATAGAAACCATGACACCGGGCTCCCAGTATCCGCAGTATTTGACACCATGCAAAGCCAAGAGATCTCAACCGAGATTTAGTGTGGATGTTGTGTCTGATGAAGTCACACTCTCAGAGCAAGTGAATATGGAAAGGTTTATTATCTGCACTGTGGAGGTGTCTGCTGAGAGCAGGGCAGTTCTCTCGGGAATGTCTAAAAAGGCTTGGTAGAGGAGGAATGGAGACTGACTCAGGGTTTTTATTATGGTTTGGTGGTGGGGGCCGAGGGAGGCTTCCCACTCACAGAAAGGGGTTTGTAGGGTTTGAAACTCCCACTGGCATCACATGAAGAAGCTCCTGTGATTGCAAACTAGATTCACCTTGTTCGACAAAAGAGGAGGTGACAGAGGAGTGAGACTTAAGTCCTCAGCAGTCATGCATCAAAAAGTAGTGTAACAACTTATTCTATGTAACAAGAATAAAAATAACGAATAAGCAAAAAGATAAGGGTTCAATATGGGTGGACAACATAGATGTCTACAGGAATGCGATGACTTTATAAATATAAGCAAAGAATACTGAAAAAAGGAGTAGGGGTTGGGGAATTAGACAGGGGTCCTGGTCTAATGTCTTGGGTAGAAGCTTCTCACAACAAAGGGCTATCAGCTTATTCTGCAGGTCTTAGGCCAGCTGTCTGCTTAAACACATCAGAACGTCAGAGAATCTATAAGGATGCTCAGTTTAATATTTCTTATTTAAGTAGCTTTACAGTTGTGTGGAATTCTTTATTGATTCTTTTTAATTTGTTTTTAGAGACAGGCTCTCACCCTGTTGCACAGTTTAAAGAACAGTTGTATGATCAAAGCTCACGGTAATTTTGAACCCCTGACTCACATAATCTTCCCATCTTAGCTTCCTGAGTGTCTAGAAGTAGAGGGGAATGCTACCCCTCACCTGCTTATTCTTTAAAATATTTTTTTCATAGAAATAGCATCTCTTTATGCTGCCCAGGCTGGCTGCGATTGCCAGGTCTCGTGGGGTTTCCCTGACTTTGCTTCTGAAAGTGGTGTGATTATACGGATGATCCACTGCATCTGGCCTGCATTGAGTCTGTAGTTGTAAAACATGAACCCAACAATTAACTGCCTGAATGTTTTCTGCAGTGAGTTATTTAAAAGTATCTGATAAGATTCCTTCCAATATGATTCAAGAGCAGTATTTTCTGCAGATGTTCCTTCCAGTTTCCTTGCTGAAGATCACAAGAGTCTGTGGAAAACATGTAGTAAAAAGGCCACCTCAAACTCTTCATGATTGGAGTGGATATCACACAGGAATCACTTTCAGTATTTTGTAACACGTGCATGCAGTGGAGCAAACATGATCTCTGGGGGTAAAGTCTATAAACGGATGGGCCTTTTAGCTGCCAAGTCATAGGGTAATAACTGATACACCCTGAGGAGAGGACCATGATTCCACAGTGCTAGTGCGAGAACCTTTGGCCAAGGGAGTTTTACATTTTATTAAAGATTTGATCATTTTTATATAGAGATGCCATTTTTAAAACATTTCTAGAAGATCCTAAGATTGATTCTGTCTTATATGAACAATGATAATACTCTGCATGGTTAGATAATATTATAAACTAGATTGAGCTAGAGTGTTTGATGTATTTAATAACTTTTTTAAAGCTTCCATTAGCATTTGGATTAAGCAAAAGTCATAACAAACCATCTCTCAGACCACAGTGCAATCAAATTAGAATTAAGAAACTCATTCAAAAATGCACAACTCCATGGAAACTGAACAACCTGCTTCTGAATCACTACTGGGTAAATAACGAAATTAAGGTGGAAATAAATAAGTTCTTTGAAACCAGTGAGAACAAAGACACAACATATCAGAATCTCGGACACAGCTAAAACAGTGTTTACAGGGAAACTTATAGCACTAAATTCTCACAAAAGAAAGCAAGAAAGATCTAAAATAGACACCCTAACATCACAATTAAGAGAACTCGACAAGCAAGAGCAAACAATCTCAAAAACTAGCAGAAGACAAGAAATAACTAAGATCAGGGCAGAACTGAAGGAGATAGAGACAGGAAAAACCCTTCAAAACTCAATGAATCCAGGAGGTAGTTTTTTGAAAAGATCAACCAGATAGATAGACTGCTAGCCAGACTAATACTGAAGAAACAAGAGATGAATCAAATGGACACAATAAAAACATGATAAAGGGAATATCACCACTGATCCCACAGAAATACAAACTACCATCAGAGAATAATATAAACACCTCTATGCATATAAACTAGAAAATCTGGAAGAAATAGATAAATTTCTGGACACATATACTCTCCCAAGACTAAACCAGAAAGAAGTAGAATCCCTGAATAGATCAATAACAAGTTCTGAAATTGAGCCAGTAATTGATAATAGCCTACCAACCAAAAAAAGCCCTTGACCAGGCGGATTCACAGCCGAATTCTACCAGAGGTACAAAGAGGAGATGGTACCATTCCTCCTGAAACTATTCCAAACAATAGGAAAAGAAGGACTCCCCCCTAACTCATTTTATGAGGCCAGCATCATCCTGATACCAAAACCTGTCAGAGACACAATAAAAAAAGAAAATTTCAGGCCAATATCCCTGAAGAACATCGATACAAAAATCCTCAATAAAATACTGGCAAACCGAATCCAGCAGCACATCAAAAAGCTCATCTGCCACGATCAAGACGGCTTAATCCCTGGTGTGCAAGGGTAGTTCAACATATGTAAAACAATAAACATAATCCATCACGTAAACAGAACCAAAGACAAAAACCACATGATTATCTCAATAGATGCAGAAAAGGCCTTTGACAAAATTCAACACCCTTTCATGCTAAAAACTCTGAATAAACCAGGCATTGATGGAAAGTATCTCAAAATAATAAGAGCTATTTATGACAAACCCACAGCCAACATCATACTTTGAAAACCGGCACAAGACAAGGATGTCCTCTCTCACCACTCCTTTTCAACATAGTGTTGGAAGTTCTGGCCAGGGCAATCAGGCAAGAGAAAGAAATAAAGGGTACTCAAAATAGGAAAAGAGGAAGTGAAACTGTCTCTGTTTGCAGATGACATGAATGCACATTTGGAAAACCCCATTGTCTCAGCCCAAAAACTCCTTAAGCTGATAAGCAACTTCAGCAAAGTCTCGGGATACAAAGTCAATGTGCAAAAATCACAAGCATTCCTATACATCAATAATAGACAAAAAAAGAGCCTAATTATGAGTGAACTCCCATTCACAGTTGCTACAAAGAGAATGAAATACCTAGGAATACAACTTACAAGGGATGTGAAGGACCTCTTCAAGGAGAACTACAAACCACTGCTCAAGGAAATAAGAGAGGACATAAATGGAAAAACATTCCATGTTCATGAATAGGAAGAATCAATATTGCCAAAATGGCCATATTGCCCAAAGTAATTTATAGATTCAACGCTATTCCCATCAAACTACCATTGATTTCCTTCACAGAATTAGGAAAAGCTACTTTAAATTTCAGATGGGACCAAAAAAGAGCCCGTATAGCCAAGATAATCCTAAGCAAAAGGAACAAAGCTGGAGGCATCACGCTACCTGACTTCAAACTAGACTACAAGGCTACAGTAACCAAAACAACATGGTACTTGTACCAAAACAGATATATAGACCAATAGAACAGAACAGAGGCCTCAGAAATAACGCCACATATCTACAACCATCTGATCCTTGAAAAACCTGACAAAAACAAGCAATGGGGAAAGGATTCCCAATTTAATAAATGGTGCTGGGAAAACTGGCTAGCCGTATGTAGAAAGTTAAAACTGGATCCCTTCCTTAGACCTTATATGAAAATTAACTCAAGATGGATTAAAGACTTAAACGTAAGACCTAAAACCATAAAAACCCTAGAAGAAAACCTAGGCAATACCATTCAGGACATAGGCATGGGCAAAGACTTCATGACTAAAATACCAAAAGCAATGGCAACAAAAGCCAAAATTGACAAATGGGATCTAATTAAAGTAAGGAGCTTCTGCACAGCAAAAGAAACTATCATCAGAGTGAACAGACAACCTACAGAATGGGCGAATGTTTGTGCAATCTATCCATCTGACAAAAGGGCTAATATCCAGAGTCTTCAAAGAACTTAAATTTACAAGGAAAAAACAAACAATCCCATCAAAAAGTGGGTGAAGCATCAAAAGATGACACATAAAAAAAAAAACTAATCATTACTCGTCATTAGAGGAATGCAAATCAAAACCACAATGAGATACCATCTCACATCAGTTAGAATGGCAATCATTAAAAAGTCAGGAAACAACAGATGCTGGAGAGGATGTGGAGAAAGAGGAACACTTTTACACTGTTGGTGGGAGTGTAAATTGGTTCAACTATTGTGGAAGACAGCGTGGCAATTCCTCAAGGATCAAGAACCAGAAATCCCATTTGACTCAGCAATCCCATTACTGGTATATCAGCAAAGGATTATAAATCATTCTACTGTATCTCATGTGACCCACGAACACGTATGTTTACTGTGGCACTGTTCACAATAGCAAAGACTTGGACCCAACCCAAATGATCATCAATGATAGACTGGATAAAGAAAATGTGGAAAATATACACAGTGGAATACTCTGCAGCCGTAAAAAAGGATGACTTCATGTCCTTTGCAGGGATATGGATGAAGCTGGAAACCATCATTCTCAGCAAACTAACACAAGAACAGAAAACCAAACACCACATGTTCTCACTCATAAGTGGAAGTTGAACAATGAGAACACATGGACAGAGGGAGGGGAACATTACACACTGGAGCCTGTCAGGGGTGGGGAGCTAGGGGAGGGACAGCATTAGGAGAACTACAAAATGTAGATGATGGGTTGATGAGTGCAGCAAACCACCATGGCACATATATATCTATGTAACAAACCTGCATGTTCTGCACATGTATCACAAAACTTAAAGTATAATAAAAAAGTAACTCAAAAAACTACATTAATCAGTTCTCTAGTAGGTAGAAATTCATCTGGGAGTTTCTTCCCTTGTTGTCCATTTTGATAGGATTTCCAGAAGACATAAGAACCGTCTCTGTTTGCAAAAACATTCCGAAGTTGTACACCACCTAGAAACAAATATACTGAATTCTAATTTTTAATTTATTAAATAAGTGCAATGTTTTCTGCCTTCTGAGTTGATTTCACAACACATAGAAGGATATATCCTAAATTAAAGTTTGTACTAGTAATACAAATTAATGGTTAATAACCTCTACTTTTATTATTGAAGTATTACCCACTAATATATAATCTTAAAGTTCTCAATGGGACTCTTACCTAAATAATATACATAATATTTTCCTGATGTTGACAAAAAGTAGATATGAACACATTCTTCGTATTCAGCCGTGTCTCCTGTCTATCACATTATGAACCGAATGCTAACTTTGATTTACTTGGGACTTGTTCTAATTTCAAACTAGTTATTTTTTATTTTCATGCAGCTAGATTATTATGTGTGAGTATTTTATCAGAGAGTGATAAAGACAATTTAAACAAATAATCGTGTGTTTCAGGACTCTTCTTGGGTTCTGAGACAAGAAATGCCATTACTACTTGGAAGATTGAGACAACTTGGAACAATGTAAGAGGAATCATCTCTAATTGCTTCTGAATTTCAGTTTTATCAATTCTTATGCTTTCTGAATTATTTCTGATTTTAGTTATTAAAGGATTCTTTCTTTTTCTCTTAATCTAGCTAATAATTTGTCTTTTTTAAGAAAAAATACTCTTAGCTTTGTTGATTTTTCTATTGCTTGTAAAGTCTTTTTTCACTTATTTCATTTACTCTAAAGCCTCAAGAACACATTGGCGACATGTAGACAGAGAATTTGATTGTAAATGCCATTTTTTGTTAGACTCAGCTGATTATATCAGGAAGCCTCCTGAGGGTTCCAGGAACTGAGTGTGGCTCCCACCACTGGACAAGGATGAGAACCTCCATGCTTTGGGGATGGGAGGACAGGCAGGGCAGTGTGAGGGGAGGAGGGTTGTTGGCAGGTCCAGCATTGCTTCCCCTGGCAGCACCACTCATGTCCTTCCTTACTCAGAGATTCAGTCATTTCTACCCAGGTGGGAAAATCTGTTAACTTTATCTTTGATATGTGGATGGGAGCCCAAGATAGAGACTTGTCAGTCATTGTTTCTGTGCCTGCTACCTTGTCTGTATTTCTTATGCTCTGTCCTGGGTCTCGTACCCCAGTGGCTCCCCTACCCCATGGCACCCGCCTGTGCATGGCCCCTGCCCACGTCCTGCGTGAAATATCCCATTTGGCTCAGGAAGAAACCCCCTTGTCTTGTTTTCCTGCTGCCCCGGTCCACATTCTTGTCCATCCATAGGCTCTCAGCCGCGCCTCCCATCCACACTGACCCTACATTGGGATCATACCTTGTCCACCACTTCCTCTCTCCTTTCTTCTGAGCCTTGCCTTTTATTCCAACAGCCTGTTTCCATCTTACCCGGACTTATGTACAGGAAAGTGTTTACTGAGCAGCCTTGGTTTGTGCAAACCCTGAAGATTACTGAAAAAGTGCTTTCTCAAGCTAGGTCCATATTCAGCTCCTGGGAGATGATATCTGGTTTTTTGGCAAACTCCTCCTGGAAATATTTTTAAACAATTTATTAAGGTAAGGTTTACATCTCTAAGACTATACATTATTTAATATCATTAACTCATTGAGTTTGGAGTCCGTGTACATCTGCAAAGTTATTAACACCATCAAGGTCATAACCATAGCAATCACTTCCAAAACATTCCTCTTATCTCGCTTAATGATATGATTATTTTATTAGTTAAAATGTATTTTTGTTTCTTTGTGTCTGTGTCTCTGTGTGTGTAGCCTGGGTCCACACTATACTAGCTCATTCTGTAATGACTTCCGGTGAATGCCTATTATTGCTCAAGGGGCCGGCGTCTGAGCACTGGAGGTCAGTCGTGCAGGTGCCACACACATCTGTGATGGCCCCAGTAAACGGCACTGGGCCCCAGCACTCAGGCGAGCTTCCCTGGTGGACAACGCTTCACATGTGGTGTCATTCATCACTGCTGGGGGAACGGGGGACAAGAGAGTCCTCAGGGAAAGAACATCTGGGATCTTGTGCCTGGATTCTCAGGGCCTTCCCGCTGGCTCCTTTGCTCATTTTAATTCATACTCATTTGCTATAATAAAGCTGCACCCGTGAGAATAACAGCTTGTCGTGAGTCCCTTATTTCTGTTGATTATGGGGCCTGGGGATGGTCTTGGGACACTCAACACAATCACATCAGAGGTGGAGAATGCTAGAAAGACCCTGACTACTGGCACATGGCTAGAGCATTGTTTATAGTATCAAAGGATGAGAAAGGGTGGGATAGAAGACATTCGGTGCCCGGATGGCTACAGAAGCGCATGGCGTGAGATGGCGTGTGCACTCCAATAAGGAGCAGGAAGCAAAAGTAATCCATGGAACCTAGAAATGACAGACACAGCTCCCTAGGAGTTGTTCCCTGAATAAGAACAAGTAAAAATAATGGAGAACAACCTGAATATGAAACTTATATCTGTGATAGCTAAAATAATAGTAAAAAGATGTGCATCCAGCCCTGCACTGTGCCCTGTGAGCCGAGGCTGCTAGACTCCCATTCAGCACCAAAGGGGACAGTTGTCCAGAAACAACACACAACACGCAAGAGCCACAGAGAAGGTAGCCCAGGGTTTGGGCTGGGGAGGGGAATTCACTAGACAACTAGCATAGGGAGGATAGTGTGGAAAGTGGCATCATTTTGTGATATGAGTGATATCATTAACAGATATCATCAGATCGTGAACAACATTAGCCCGTGGACTAGGAGAGTGACTGATGTTGCAGATTCTCTTTGGCTTCATGTGCTGCAGAAGGGAGGAGCATGTTTGGGAGGATGCTGGACCCACAGCTCACAATAGACACATCACAGATGGCTCCAGCTGATCCCAGCCTCAAGTAGGATGATTCCGATGGGACAGCTTTCCTCATGCACTGGATCCCTGCATGTGAAGTTTCTCTACCCTGAGAATGAGACTGACCTTTCTCTCTTTAAAATGCAAAGTGGGCTCTCCAGATGGGGAGGCCGATGCTACACATGGAGGCCCTGCTGCTGTGTTTCTGTTGATGCTGATGGTCACTGCTTAGCATGCACCTTCCCTAGTTCACGGCCTGTGCCGTGATAAAGACAAGACTTTTTGCTTCTGCACCCCAGGTACAATTCTTGTGAGCAATCTGGCAAATATTTTAGAAACTGTGTAGTTTGTGTTGCCTTGGCTTTTCATATGAATCTTTTAGATGATGAGGAAATGAGAGTGGTTCACAAGAAAATGGAGCAGACACAGGGGATAGTTAAGGGCCTCCTCCAAGCAATGTGGGTATCATAAAATAAATGTTAAAAAATGAAAGAACTAAACAAGAAGGTGCTGAGGTTGATACAAAGACTTCGAACTACCAGGAGTTGGGAGCATTAATGGCGATCGCTTCAGGTCCATCAGCAATTCAGAGACCTAAACAAGTGTTCCCTATTTATGCCGAATTTGCAGACTGTAGAAATCTAGGAGACAAAATGACCAGGAAAAATGTGTGATTTGGCGTGGGTGAAGGTCTGGCAAGTTAATCAAGTGGAGGACTGTTGAAGCCCTAGGGTGATCCTGCCTTTGCTGGGTGCCCAGACCGTAGTCCCACTCATGGGAAATTGCCAGCGAATAGAAAGTAGGTTTCTTTTCTATTTTTGGTAGTTCTTATTATCAGGCATATGTGCATTTGAATTTTGTCTTCATAGCATTTCCTGGGTATATTTCTCATTTTTTAAAACACACGTTATTTCCTCTAGATTTGCCACCTTCACAGGGTCACAGAGAAGGGTGGGAAGAAGTGAGGCCCTGGTCTGGGTCTTGTAGGACCATGGACAAGAGTGGGGAGGGACAAGAGGAGGTTGTAAGAAATTATTCTGCTCCTCCCAGGAGGCTCAGGCCAGGCTTTTTTCTGCAATTGCAGTTCTGGGTTGTAAACCATATACACTCTTCCCTTCGGGCCAGGGTGGAAACTATGCAAATTCAACTGGGGACCTCCCAACTTAAACCCAGGGCTCTCCTCCACAGTGAGTCTCCTGCACCACCAGCTGGGATCTCAGCGCCTCCTTTTCTGTCCTCCTCCAGGATGCGGTCCACCGCCACCCTCGCCCTCTTCCTGGCTGTTCTCCAAGGTCAGTCCTGCCCAGGGGTTGAGGTCACAGAGAAAAACGGGCAGAAGGGAGCCCCTGATGCAAATTTTGTGTCTCCCACACAGGTGTCTCTGCCGCGGTGCAGCTGGTGCAGTCTGGAGCAGAGGTGAAAAGGCCCGGGGAGTCTCTGAGGATCTCCTGTAAGACTTCTGGATACAGCTTTACCAGCTACTGGATCAGCTGGGTGCGCCAGATGCCCGGGAAAGAACTGGAGTGGATGGGGAGCATCTATCCTGGGAACTCTGATACCAGATACAACCCGTCCTTCCAAGGCCACGTCACCATCTCAGCCGACAGCTCCATCAGCACCGTCTACCTGCAGTGGAGCAGCCTGAAGGCCTCGGACTCCGCCATGTATTATTGTGTAAGAGGGACCATCTAAAACCCTCCACGGTGCAGGTGCAGAGTGAAGAGCAAGAGACACCCTCCCCAGGGACCTCTCTATTCATCCGGGAGGAAACACTGGCTGTGTGTGTCCCCAGGAGCCAGAACCCGAGAACAACGTGGGACGGTTCCCAGTCCCTAAGGCAACTGGATGGGGGACCTGAACAGGGGAAGGTGAATTCTCTGAGGGGGCTCCTGTGTCTTCTACAAGGTTGTTCATGGTGAATATTACACGGTTAACATCCAAAAGCTGTCTAATAGGCACCTCTTCAATATGATAGCCTTTTAATTAGTGAAAATCTAACACAGTTCATCATTGTTGCTTGCCTTCCTCCCTCCTATCCACTCTCACTCCCTCCGTCTTTTATTTTCTACTTACTTTTCGAAAATCATTTAACCCCTTTTTGTACTATTACTCGGTTCTCTTGCTTTTTTTTCTGTTTTCCTTTTAATAATATGCACTGAATAATTCATCTTTGTGCAAATTTGTAAGTATTTCGATATAACAAAGACTTCCTTCATAAGTAGATTTCCTGTGAGTAATCTTGCAGATATTTTAGAACCTGTTTGATTAAGGATAAATTAAAATAAATACATAAATTTTAAAAGACATACAACCTATCAAAACTGAACCACTGAGAAATAAAAAATCTGGGATGGGCGTGGTTGCTCATATCTGTATTCCCAGCACTTTGGGAGGCCCATGTGGGTGGATTACCTCAGGTCAGGAGTTCGAGATCAGCCTGACCAACATGGCAAAAACCTCGTCTCTTCTAAAAATACACAAATCAGCTGGACGTGGTGCTGTTTGCCCGCAGTCCCGTAGTCCTGGCTACTCGGGAGGCTGAGGTAGGAGAATGACTTCAACCTGGGAGGCAGAGGTTGCAGAAAGCCAAAATTGAGCCACTACACTCCAGACTGGGCAACAGAGTGAGACTCCAGTTAAAAAAAAATCTGAACAGACCAATGAGTAAAGAGATCGAGTCAGTGATTTTTCAAACATCTCAAATCAAAGTCAAGAACTTCGTGGATTTTATTAAAATGTTTTTAAAAAGCTAGAATCTCTACTCAAATTTCCAACAAAATAAAGAGGAAGAAATGCATCCAAGCTTATTTTGGAAGGCCCTATTTCCAAAGCAAGGAAAAGACACTACAAGTAAATAAAATTACAGGCCAATATCCCTGATTATCATAGTTTCAAAAACTCTCACAAGTGATGAGATGACAAGCAAAGTTCAACAGCACATTAACAATAGAATTCTCCATTATCAGATGTGGTTTATTTCTAGGATGCAATGAAGTTTTAACCTACAAAAATAAAGGTGATATATTAAATTAAAACATTGAAGGACTAAAACTATATGTCCATATCAATACATTTATAGTCACTGACAAAATCCACCACACTCTCATTATAAAGAATCTGAACAAATTATGTATAAAATATATACCTCAACACAATAAAGACAACATATAACAAACCCACGTCTAGCATTTTACTCAATGGGGAAAATCGTATCTTCCTCTAAGACTGGAAACTAGACATGATCCTCGCCACCACTAATATTATTCAACATAGCACTGGGGGGTTTAGACAGAAGAGTTAGGCAAGAATAAAATACAGAAGTCATCCATATAGTAATGAATAAATTTAAAATATGTTTTGACTTATTATATGCTCTTATTTACAAAAAGCCCAAGAGACTTCAACAAAAAAAAGTTGGAAGTAATGAAGAGATTCAATAAGTTTCCAGAATAAAAAAACCAAACTCATATTCCAAGACGGCAGGTTAGAGGCACTGCCAGCATCCCTCTTCCAGCTGGAAGGACAAACTAACGTGGAGAGATGAACATGGTGGACTGACTTTCAAGAGGCAATGAAGGAGCTGAACAGAAACACTGAAATAATCTGCAAACTTTCCAAAAAAAGCAGGAAGCTGCAGCCTACCCTGTGAGTCAGGTGAAGGGCTCTGAGTCCACAGAGTTCCAGGGGAGAGTTTGCCTCTGGGTTACACACGCCCACCTGGGATCCTGAAAGTCCAGGCCTCAGGAGAAGGCTCTAACCTCACCCAGTGCCAGGACCCGCTGTGGAGGGTCATGGAATATAAAGTAGAAGCAGTGGCAGGAAGACCCTTGCACAAACCTGCAGATCTCAGTGCCGTCTGAGGGCCACCGTTTCCTAACGTTCTTCACAGAAGATCCCCAGGAAAACAAAGCAAAAATTTCAGTCAGTGGTCACAGGTTGAAAGAAGCTGTCAACAGGGGTGTGTGATACAACCTTGGGTGGGGACGAACTCCCTTAGCCAGGGCCTGGGCAGGGAAGAGTGAAAAGTGGGCTGCAAGGTCAGGAGCCATGGGTGCAGGAGCTGGTTCCCGGCTTTGCAGCAGACAGGAAGGGGCATTATCCCGGCCCGCGGGATCGTCGAAGCAGGCCCTGGAGGAGGGAGTGGGAATTTGGGGAACAAGAGACACGAGAAATGGAGACAAGACAGTGCTCTGATCAAGTCTCGTTTAATGGCAGTAATGCAGTGCCTTATATACACTTGGAGAAGAAGGGGTTGGGCCAAGGCGGAAATGATCTCATTTCAGAGGGCGCGGCCAGGCAGGTTTCGGTTTCAACGGTCGGTCGTCATGTTGCGCCTGCGCTAGGAAGTAACCATTTTGCTACGAAGTAACAATTTTCGCGCGCGCGGGAAAGATGGGTGAAGAAGAAGCAGGAAGAGCGCCATCTTGTGTGAGGTATTTAATACAGGGAAAAAGACAAATCTGGGAAGGAGGTGAGAGGTGGAAATGAATAGAGCTCAGGCATCTAATCGTCAATAATTACTCGCTATGGCCGGGGCGCGCAGCTCCGGACAGGTCCCCCTTTTTATTGTTTTATGACAAGAGAACGACCCCCCGGGAACTGCGCCTGTCTTAGGTTGGGTCAACTCATCCCCACCTTCTAGGCCCGTCATGGGATAAGGCAGCAGCAAAGGCGGCCCTCCTGTCTTAGGCTCCGGTGGAGATAGTGTCCTCTTACCCGTCATTGACTGTCCAGTTCAGCACACAGGGGAGGTGGTCTTATTGAGGTAAATAAGACTCACCATTTTCAGTCATCTCAAGGCGATGATAATGGACCTGTATAGGTTTGGCCTGGAAGGCCTCGATTTGTTGTCTGACGAATGCCATAAGCTTATTAAGGATTATAGGCCCGAGAGTGAGGAAGAGTAGAAGAGTAAGTAAAGGACCAAGAAATGGCAGGAGATAGGGGAGAAGTCCATCGAGTCCCGTCCACAATGGATTGGCGGCTAGGCCCTTTCTGCGCTTTTCTAGTTCTTCTTGTAAAGTCTTTATCTTATCTCTGACAATTCCGGATTTGTTGGCGTAAAAACAGCACTTTTCCTGTAAAGCCAAACAGATCCCTCCCTGTTCTGCTGTTAATAAATCTAGACCTCTTCTATTTTGGAGAACTACTTCAGCTAATGAGTCTACTTGGTCTTGTAAATCTTGTATAGTACTGGATAAGGTCTGTACATCTGAAATTAATTGGTTGGATAATTTAGTATATTGGGTTAGTGAGACCCCTAGGCCTGTGGCTCCTGTTGTAAAAGCAGTGGTGATTCCTAGTCCAGCCAATAAGGGAATAAATTGTATGGCTCGTTTCGGTCTATAAATAAAATGTTCAATAGCGGGGATGGGGATAGGTTCATCTCCAGGAATGATATCAATGTCGGGGAGAAGAGTGGCCAGAACACAAAGCCCTGTCCAATTTGTAGGTAGATAAGTATATGCCATGTTGTTTCCACAGACGAAAACTGAGCCATTTACAGCACACAAAGGGTCGGTGGCATGGATTATGGAGGTACAGTTGTCAAACACAACATAGCCTAGATCAATTTCTTTAGTGCTATTATATGATGGTGAAAAGAGGCAAAAGGAATTAGAAAACGTCATCGGTTGAACTAAGAGGGGAGAGATAATAGGACAGGAATTATTTACCAAGGATTCATTTGAGTAATTGACATAGGACAACAAAAAGTTAGGTATAGCTAGAGGAATAGGGGGGCCCATTTTAAGACAAAGCCAACAATCGTGGGCTAGGCTTGTATTGGACATTTGAAGTAAATTGTAAGTAGCATTGAGGATATCAAAAGTTTGAGCATCGAGCCTAAAATTATCTCTAATCTCAGGCAGGGCTAAGGGGTGATATTGAAGTTCAGGATATAGAGCTTTATGAATCTTTTCTAATTTTTTTTGGACGGTTTTAATTCTTGCAATATCTAATGGGCCTCCTCCATCAGAAATATGGATGGGAGCAGTAGTGCTCCAACAAACAGGCTTTCCTTTTTGGCCGTTACAAGAAGATTGTACAAGTTTATTAGTGGTTCCTAATACTTGTACGTCATTGGTACTTCCAGTTTGTGTTTTTAGTAACGTGGCCGTATAGTATGTTTTATTGCCTGATTTGCATTGTTGATAGGAAGTATAACAGGAACTATGTACAGAAGATTGGAAAGAGCTACAAGGGCATTCTAGGAGCAGTCCATTAGGCGAGGTGTCTCTTGGGGTAGACTTACATTTCCACGACTGGTCTGGCATTAAGTACGCTGTCTTGCCCGAGCAAGTCACCTGGGTGATTCTATCTGACGGAGGTTCAGATATTTGTCCCCCTCTGCAGTCACAAGGCTGGCCGTATTGTTTTCGTAGTAATCCTCTTGCTTTACGAGGGTCACCAAAACCTGCATAGACTGTCACTATGTTATATAGAGCGATTATTCTCCAAAGGAATCTCATGTTAGGCTTCATTTCCTGAAAAACAAAAAGGAAGAAACTTCTCAGGGAGATTTATCTTCCCTGGACTGACAATGGTTATGATTTATTTGTCTTACCAATCTTTCAGGCAGCCATCTGGCTGCATCATTCTTTTGTGAGAAGATGCATACTGAGCCTCTTCCCCAAATTAAAACTGGATCGGGGCCATGCCATGAATTATCAAGTGGATCTTTCCATTTTACCATTGCAAACTGTTTTTGAGATTCAGGATGCCAGAAACGGTCGGCAGCAGATTTTCCATGACTGTCCAAATTTAAAAAATTAAGGATAAACAGGGCATGATTGAGTATGTTTCTGGGGGTACCCTTCACGGGGTACCAGCTCCCCCCTTTTAATTTTGTGATAACAGTTTTTAATGACAGATGGGCTCTTTCTACTATACCTTGTCCTTGGGGATTGTAGGGAATGCCTGTGGTATGTTTAATTTGTAGGGTATTGCAGAATTGTAAAAAGGTTTTGGCTATATAACCAGGGCCATTATCTGTTTTAATTTGTTTGGGTATTCCTAAAATAGAAAAGCAGTGTAATAAATGAGCTACGACATGTTTGGTGGCCTCTCCTGTTTGGAGAGTTGCACTAATGAATCCACTATAGGTGTCTATGCATACATGGATATATTTTAGTTGACCAAATTCTAAGTGGTGAGTAACGTCCATTTGCCAAATTTCGTTGGGGATGAGTCCTCGGGGGTTAATTCCTAAATGAGGAACAGGTAAATACGTTATGCAGTTGGCGCATTGTTTAACTATTTGTCGAGCTTGTTCTCTAGTAAGTTTAAACATGAGTCTTAAGGTTTGGGCGTTTAAATGATGTAAGGCATGTGCTTTTTGTGCTTGTTGTAAATTGTCTGTAGTGACTGTGGCTATGGTTTTTGTTGCCATGTCAGCTGTTGCGTTACCTCGTGTTAAAGGTCCCGGTAATCCTGAATGTGCTCTGATATGCCCAAGAAAAAAGGGAGTAGTCCTTTTTTGAATAAGTTGTTGACATTGTAAAAATAAGTTAGCTGTGTCTGAAATATGTTTAATTTGAGGCACGGTCTCTAAGAGGGGTATTGAATGAGCCAGGTAGGCGCTGTCTGTGTAAATGTTAAGTGGCTGACAAGGAAAAGCTGATAATGCTGCAATTATAGCTTGCAATTCGACTAGCTGAGCTGATGTATAAGTGGTCTGGAATTTAATGACTACATTATTGTAGGTGTAAGCGGCAAGTCCTGTGGAAGATCCATCAGTGAAAATTAGTAATGCGTCATTGAGGGGTTCTTTACTGGTAATATGGGGAAACACAAATGCATGAAGTTTGCAAAATTGAATGAGTTTGTTAGGTGGGTAATGGTTGTCAATGGTGCCAGTGTAAGAAGCACAAGCAATTGGCCAGGCTTCAGTATTTTTAACAGCCAATGGATGTGTGATTGAGTGTAGGGCTGTATAATGGTAGAGGGTTCTATTCCAAAGTACTTTCTACTGTTTTCTCTTCCCAAGATAATTAGATCAGCTATGGCATCATAATAAGGCAACAAAACCTTTTTAGGGGAGGAGGGCAGGTGTACCCACATAATGGGATTGCTCTGCCAGAATAAGCCAGTAGGGGTTATTGTTGTGTTAAAAATAATGAATATTAATGGCTGAGAATAATCAATACTGGTAACAAATTGTGTTGCAATGGCATATTCCACCTGTTGGAGTGCTATTAATGCTTCTTTAGTAATGGACCTGGGGGATTTTGGATTAGAGTCTCCTTTTAATATATCGAAAAGAGGTTTTAACTCTCCTGTAGTGAGTTTTAAGTATGGCCGAAGCCAATTTATGTCTCCCAGTAATTTTTGGAAATCATTTAAAGTTTTTAAATGATCACGACGTATAACAGCCTTTTGATTAATGATTTTAGGTCCATTAATTTGAAAACCAAGATAGGTGTATGGATCTTGTAATTGTACCTTTTCTGGGGCTATTTGTTGTCCGACTGCTGTTAACTCTTGTTTGAGTTGGGCAAAGCACTGTAAGACTTGTTCGCCAATTTCCCCTGCTATTAAAATATCATCCATATAATGTATAATATACATTTGTGTCCATGTTTTTCTGACTGGCTCTATAGCAGCAGCTACATATTTTTGACACAAGGTAGGACTATTGGCCATACCCTGAGGTAAGACTTTCCATTGATAGCGCTTCATTGGTTGTTTAAAATTTGTAGATGGAAGACTAAAGGCAAATCTTTTTTGGTCAGTAGGGTGAAGGGGAATTGTAAAAAAGCAGTCTTTAAGGTCAATAATGATTTTAAAATATTTTTGAGGAATCGCAACTGGTGAAGGCAATCCTGGTTGTAAGGCACCCATAAGGATCATAGTGATATTTACCGCCCTTAAATCTTGTAAGAGTCTCCATTTGCCAGACTTCTTTTTAATAACAAAAATAGGTGTATTCCAAGGAGAATTACTTTCCACAATATGTCCTGCTATCAGTTGTTCCTGCACTAACTGTCGGGCAGCACTTAGTTTATCATTGAGTAAAGGCCACTGATCAACCCAAACGGGCTCATCTGACTTCCAAGTAATGGGGTCAGCGCACCTTTGGGGTGCAGGTATGTCAGTGGCCTGAGCTAAAAATTTCCAAACCCCTTTTTATCAAGTTGTCCTGAAACCAGTATAGGCTGTGGAATACCGTTTTCTCCTTTTCCAAGACCTTTGCCAGGGGTGTATCCTTGAGTTAACATTTGTGCAGTAACTATATCATTTGGACTACACATTATAATTTTCATTTGAGAGAGCAGATCTCACCCCCAAAGGTTAACAGGTAGGTAAGGGATGACAAATGGCTTAATAAGGCCTGAATTGTTTTCTTTATCTGTCCATGTTAGGTACTTAGAACTTTGTTTAGGATTACTGCTTTGTCCAATTCCTCTCAAGTGAGTTAAAGTCTCTGTAGTAGGCCAATGAGAGGGCCAATCTTCCTGTTTAATGATAGTTACATCAGCCCCTGTGTCTATTAGTCCAGTGAATGCCTTCCCGTCTAACCATAAGGTTAGAGAGGGTTTTTGATTTGTAATCGGTTGCACCCAATATATGTCTGATGATCCGAAACCTTTTATATTTCTATTAGAGTGTTGGATATTATTATTTGTTTTGACCAAAGGTAGCAGGATTAACTGAGCTATTCTAACTCCTTGAGGGACAGTAATAATACTATCAATAGCTCTGGCCATAATTTTAATTTCTCCTTCGTAATCATTATCGATAACTCCAGGGAGGACTTGTAAGCCTCTCATGGTGACACTACTTCTTCCCAAAAGCAGCCCAAAAGTATTAGGTGGTAAAGGTCCATATATTCCAGTATTTAAGGTCTGTGGTCCCATTTCAGGTGTTAGTACTGTGTGGGAGGTGGAACTGAGGTCCAGCCCTGCACTTCCTGGGGTTGCTCTACTAAGTTTTGAAATGGATTGCTGTTGCTGGCTGGAACAAAGCTGACTGCCCCATATGCTTGTTTCGGGGCCTGAGGCTGGCCCCTCATCCCGTTTCCCTGCCTAGGGGATAAAGGATTTCCTTGACTGTCAGTTTTAGATTTACATTCGTTTGCCCAGTGCCTTCCTCTTTTACACCTTGGGCAAAGGCCTGGAATTTTTGCTTCTGGATTTTTATTTTGGTTTTCATGGCAATCTTTTGCAAAGTGTCCCCTTTTACCGCATCTAAAACATCCCCCTTTATCTCTACCTTTGTTAATGAGGAAGTCTCTTACTGTTTGGCCGCTAAAAGCGGCGGCCATTGCTAGGCCTTGTTGATATGAGGGCCCAATATCTGAACAAAGGCGAATGTATCCTGTTAAATCTGTTTTCTTTCGATAAGGTCTGATTGCCGCTTGGCAGGCGGGGTTAGTGTTTTCATAAGCTAACTGTTTAACATAATCTACACCCGTTTCTGCATTTCCAAAGATTCTACCTGCCGTGGTCATAAGTCTATGCACAAAGTCTGAAAATGGCTCATCAGGTCCTTGTTTAACTGCTGTGAGCGAGGCCCCTGGATCTCCTTTAACGGGAAGTTTTCTCCAGGCTTTTGTAGCGGCAGCCTGGATTTGCGAGAACAATCCAGGATCATATTGCATTTGGGCCTGAGTGTCTGCATAATTACCTGAACCAGTTAACATATCAAAATCCCAACCGTTTCCTGCCTGTTGATTTCTTTTAGCCGTGTCTCTACAATTTTCAAAGAACTCTGACTTCCAAATTAAATGGTCTCCCCCAGAAAGGACTGCCCTAACTAAGGTATTCCAGTCTGTAGGAGTGAGCCAATTCTCAGCTACAGATTCCACTATAGCAAGAGTATATGGAGCAGTAGCCCCATACTGAGAGGCAGCAGTCTTTAACTCTTTTATAATAGTAAAGTCAAATCCAGTATGATGCCTCCAAGCCTGTCCCCGTTCATCTATGGTTTCAGTGACCGGAAAAACGTCTTTGGGGGAGGAGTCTTCTCCATGTCGGCTAACAACTAACCCCCCTTTTTGAACATGTTGTCCAGGCCACTGAGGTGGGCGCAAGGAACCCTCCATAGCGTCTGAGTTGGGTATTTTTTCATTTCCTGTCTTTAGCTTTTGGAGCCTAATTATCAATGATTGATGTAACTCTTCAAGTTTAATTTGTTCCTCTAGTTGAGCAATTTTTTGTTTTAATTCTTCTTTGGGATCTATTGCTGCCATAACAATGGGCGCAGAAGCCTCATTATGTGTCTTATTATATGGGGGCGGGTATGAAGTAAGGGGAGGCAAATCAGGGTTGTGATATTTAGCCGCCTCTTCCTCTAAATCATCCCAATTTATGTCTGATTGATTAGGCTTATTAATTTCCTCCTCTTTTTGAAGCATCTGTAAAATTGGGTATTTTTTTGGTTTGTTTTCGTGTGGCATTTCTTTATCTGTTACAGAAGGAGACTTGATTTCCTCATGATCACTTTCGAGGGAAATGAGATCCTCCTCCGTATCTTGCGGAGGCTTTGTAAGGTTAGAGCGGGAGCTAACCTTTAAAATATGCTCTGTCTGAGCGACCGCAGCCATGACTTGCGGATCGGCCTCCTTCTTATCTATTAAATCTCTAATGAGGTTCCAATAAGAGAAGGCGGTCACAGGAATTTTTTCTGGCCCAAAAGTATTATAATAGTCCTGAAGACAATCCCCTACTCTACGCCATCTTTTAATATCAATAGTTCCTTCCTGTGGGAACCAAGGGCAAGTGTCTTTTACAAAATCAAAAAATTTAAACAAATAATTACCTTTAACCTTTACTCCTCGTATCTTTAAAGCCTCTTTTAATTGTCCTACATAGATCTGATGTTGGCTTAATTCTTGTCCCATTTCGGACGCGTCACTTACCTTCGATTCTGACGCGGCAGGTTCCCGTGGTGATCGGAAGAGTTCACTTTCTTTTGTCTTCATTAGCGGTCGACCGTCCTTTGGCGTCCTCTTCCTCACGGAGTCCCTCGTTTCCAGGTCCCTGTTCAGGCGCCACGTATCCCGGCCCGCGGGATCGTCGAAGCAGGCCCTGGAGGAGGGAGTGGGAATTTGGGGAACAAGAGACACGAGAAATGGAGACAAGACAGTGCTCTGATCAAGTCTCGTTTAATGGCAGTAATGCAGTGCCTTATATACACTTGGAGAAGAAGGGGTTGGGCCAAGGCGGAAATGATCTCATTTCAGAGGGCGCGGCCAGGCAGGTTTCGGTTTCAACGGTCGGTCGTCATGTTGCGCCTGCGCTAGGAAGTAACCATTTTGCTACGAAGTAACAATTTTCGCGCGCGCGGGAAAGATGGGTGAAGAGGAAGCAGGAAGAGCGCCATCTTGTGTGAGGTATTTAATACAGGGAAAAAGACAAATCTGGGAAGGAGGTGAGAGGTGGAAATGAATAGAGCTCAGGCATCTAATCGTCAATAATTACTCGCTATGGCCGGGGCGCGCAGCTCCGGACAGGGCATGGCACGAAACCCATGGCTGCAGTCTCCACGGGGACAGTTATGACTCCTGCTATTTGCAGGTATTGATCACAGGCTGACTGGAACTCATCTCACTGCTGCCAGGGGAACATCATGGGAGTGGATCTGCCTCCCCAAGTGTGTGGGAACTGTGTGGGGCTTACCAGCACCTGCCACTCTCCACTCCCAGCACAAACTTCTGTGCAGCAGAGGCAGCCGTGCTCCCCTCTGGAACATCAACCTGTGGCCTGAGAGACACCTGTGTTCCCCACACCAACAGAGGCCGTTGCTTGCCCTGCACAAGGATACTCAGAGCAGAAACCCACCTGGCCCTGCCCTGGCAGCTTAACACAAAGGATGGCACCTTTTTGAGTGACGTGGCCACACCCACTGCCTGAGAATCCATAGTAGCCCCTATGCCCCTATTACTGGGCAACAAAAGCCAAGCAGAACCCCAACTGTTAATGCTGTAGCTGGTGCACTTTTGAAAGCACCACCTCCAAGTAGGAGGCCAGTCAACAGTCCATCACAGTATCTCCTGGTAAACTAACACTGCACCCAGAAAGGAGAAAATGACTGTGTGATCTTAGCTGTCACCATTGCCTGCACCGCTCTGGATGACCAGGAGGTCCTGAGTCTGTCCATGTGAGCAGTTCATTACAGTTCACTACCACTATAACCCGTTCATTACAGTTCACTGCCGCTATAACCAATTAATTACAGTTCACTACCGCTGTAACCGGTTCATTACAGTTCACTGCCACTGTAACCGGTTCGTTACAGTTCACTGCCGCTGTAACCGGTTCGTTACAGTTCACTGCCGCTGTAACCGGTTCGTTACAGTTCATTACCACTATAACCAGCATTCAAGAAAGCCGGCACACAAAGGCTATCAATATTCAGGGAATTTCACAGAGTCTCCATCTCTCTCTGCCACTTCCATCAGACCTGGTTCACTGCTCACTGCTGAAAAATTTGAGGACACAGCACACCACCGGATCCCTTACATATATTCCCCAACACCACCTGAAATATGTCAACCTCACTGGGCGGCTAGACCTACAGAGGCAGCAACACTCACAGTAGTATGGCTCCCAGGTTCTCTTCCTCCTAGGGGAAGGGAGTGCACCACATTGCGGGAACACCCTATGGGACAAGAGAAGCTGGATGGCAGGCCTTGAACTCTAGATCCCTCCATTGGTGGGAAACTTCTTTGAGCAGAGGCACAGTTACGGTGCTGAGCTCAGCAGAGAAAGTCTTCAGCTCTGTCTCAACAGTCAGATAGTCCTGGTGCATGTGAAAAACTTGAAGAAGAGGAAGTCTTTCCCCGTGTACACCGCTGTAGACAGACGTGGGGTCTCTCCCACAAGAGCTCAGCATGGGCGCAACTATAGACAGCATTTCTGGAACACATCGTGGTGACCGCATGCCCCCGAAAGGGCACTCTCCAGGTTCAGGCTTACACCAGACACAGAGTCACAGTTCCTCTGCATTTCACACTTCAACATGTGTACAGAGGAAAAGACACGCCGGTCTGATCTGAATAGCCGGAATCCTGGGACAGGAGTGTCTCTTATACATAGAGATGCATAACTTTCCTACTGACCTGGCCAGAGAGCTGACGTGGCTCCAACCCTTGCCCCAGAGAAGACCTCAGTGTGACTCACTAAAAGCTCCTCCAGCCACCTCTGTCGAGGCTGGGACTTCATTTACCACCTGATTTAGCCACAGCTGGTTTCTATCCAGGGACAAGCCCCCCACTGGTCTGAAGCCTGAACCATCAAACCAGCAAAAAAATCACTGGGGGAAAATAAATAAATAGGTGAATGCCACAGAGGAATGAACTAAGGTTTGATAGACCTCAACCATTCGAACCCCACAGAAGACAGTGAACTGGCTCACACACTGGTCAGATTTCTACTGCAACCAATGCATAGGAAAGCGATCATACAAACATTCTCCATAACCACAGAACTCTTACAGATTCTTCACCACTCTAAGGACCAGAAACCAAATTAGGCTGTAATTAATTATAATCATTAAAGTCTCATTCTTCAGGGGAAAAATAAATTTAAAAACAAACAAAAGAAACAGTTAAAACAAACATAAATTCAATAATAATTAGAAGAAATAGTCTACCAAAATGAGAGGAAATGAGAAAAATAACTCCAGTAATATGATAAAACAGGGTGCTATAATGTTCCAAAAAGGTCACACTATGTCTCCAGCAATAAACTTGAACCAAAATGAAGTCTTTAAAATACCAGATAAGAAATTCAGAATGTCGATTATTAAGCTGCTCAAGAAGATATAACAAGAAGGTGAAAATCATCATAAGCAAATGTATAAAAGCAGTTCAGAATATAAACACAATTTGTTAGAGAGACATAGATATAAAGAGAAACCAATCAGAACTACTAAAAATAAAAGACAAAATTCAGGAAAATAGTGAGGGAATTACAAAATGCCATGGAAAGTTTTAGAAATAGACTAGAAAAAGTAGAAGAAAAAAATATAACAATAGACTAGAAAAAGTACAAAAGTTAAAGTAAAAATATTAGATGACAAAAAGAATAAAGCAGAAATAAGAAGAAAAAAGTAGAAGAAGAGAAAAAGACTAGAGTATTTTTGAATTAATCAAATCAGAGAAAAATAAATTTAGAGAGAAACAAAAGAAGTAAACAAAGTCTCCAGGAAATATGGGTTTATGCAAAATGAGTAAACCTAAGCATAATTGATGTTCCTGAAGAAGAAAAACAATAATATGTTTGGAAAACTTATTTGAGGGAAAAACGGAGAAATACTTTACTGGTCTGCCTAGAGACCTAGCTATCCAAATCCAAGAAGTTCAAAGAACTCCTGGGAAATAGATTGAAAAACTGCCTTTACCAAGCTTAGAGTCACCAGGCTACCAAAAGTCAACATGAAGGAAATCATTCTAAGAGCACTAATAGGAAACAAAACAAAGAAGCCCATCAGAGTGGCAGACTTCTCAGCAGAAACCTCACAAGCCAGATGGATGAAACTTCTGTCTTTAAGTTTCGTAAACAGGACAACTTTCAATCAAGAATTTTGTATCCTGCCAAACTGTTTGATAAATCAAAAAGAAGTAAAGTCATTTTCAGAATCACCAGTGCTGAGGGAATTCATCACTACATAACCAGCAGTGCAGGAAATGCTAGAAGAAGTTGTAAACCTTGAAACTGTTGTACCCGTTTAAAATAAATGTTAAAAAGTGAAAGAGCTAAACAAGAAGGTGCTGGGGTTGACACAAAGACTTAGAACTACCAGGAGTTGGGTGCAGCAAAGGCGATTGCATCAGGTCCCTCAGCAATTCAGAGACCTAAACAAATATTCCCTATTTATGTCGCATTGGCAGAGTGTAGAAATCTAGGAGACAAAATGACCAGGAAAAATGTGTGATTTGGCGTGGGTGAAGGTCTGGCAAGTTAATCAAGTGGAGGACTGTTGAAGCCCTAGGGTGATCCTGCCTTTGCTGGGTGCCCAGACCGTAGTCACACTCATGGGAAATTGCCAGCGAATAGAAAGTAGGTTTCTGTCTTTCTTTTTTTTTTTTTTTTGGTAGTTCTTATTATCAGGCATATGTGCATTTGAATTTTGTCTTCATAGCATTTCCTGGTTGTATTTCTCATTTTTTACAACACATATGATTTCCTCTAGATTTGCCACCTTCGCAGGGTCACAGAGAAGGGTGGGAGAAGGGAGGCCCTGGCCTGGGTCTTGCAGGACCAGGGACAGGAGTGGGGAGGGACGAGAGGAGGTTGAGAGACGGGCCGGGCGGCGGCTCACGCCTGCGATCCCAGCACTTGGGGAGGCCGAGGCGGGCGGATCAGCAGGTCAGGAGATCGAGACCAGCCTGACCAACGCGGCGAAACCCCATCTCTACGGAAAATGCAATAAAACCAGCCGGGCGGGAGGCGGAGGCGGGAGAACGGCCCGAGCCCGGGGCGGAGCCTGCAGGAGCCCAGATCGCGCCCCTCACCCCAGCCGGGCCACAGAGCCAGGCTCCGTCTCCAGAAAGAAAAAGAAAAGGAATCATTCCGCCCCTCCCAGGAGGCTCAGGCCAGCCTTTTGTGTGCAATGCGGTTCTGGTTGTAAACCGTGTAGACTCTTCCCTCCGGGCCAGGGTGGAAACTATGCAAATTCAGGTGGGGACCTCGCGACTTAAACCCCGGGCCCCCCTCCACGGTGAGTCTCCTGCACCACCAGCTGGGACCTCAGCGCCTCCTTTTCTGTCCTCCTCCAGGATGGGGTCCACCGTCACCCTCGCCCTCCTCCTGGCTGTGCTCCAAGGTCAGTCCTGCCCAGGGGTTGAGGTCACAGAGAAGAACGGGCAGAAGGGGGCCCGGTGCAAACTTCGTGTCTCCCACACAGGTGTCTCTGCGGCGGTGCAGCTGGTGCCGTCTGCAGCGGAGGTGCAAAGGCCCGGGGAGTCTCCGAGCATCTCCTGTGTGATTACTTCATTCAGCTTTGGCAGACACTGGATCCACTGGATGCGCCAGATGCCCGGGAAAGAACTGGAGTGGATGGGGAGCATCTATCCTGGGACCTCTGATACCAGATACAACCCGTCCTTCCAAGGCCACGTCACCATCTCAGCCGACAGCTCCACCAGCACCGTCTACCTGCAGGGGAGCGGCCTGAATGCCTCGGACACCTCCGTATTTCATTGTGTATTAGAGACCGTCTAAAACCCTCCATGGTGCAGGTGCAGAGTGAGGTGCCAGAGACACCCTCCCCAGGGACCTCCCTATTCATCCGGGAGGAAACACTGGCTGTGTGTGTCCCCAGGAGCCAGAACCCGAGAACAACGTGGGAGGGTTCCCAGCCCCTAAGGCAACTGGATGGGAGACCTGACCAGGGAAGGTGAATTCTCTGAGGGGGCTCCTGTGTCTTCTACAAGGTTGTTCATGGTGAATATTACATGGTTAACATCCAAAGACTGTCTAATAGGTACCTCTTCAATATGATAGCCTTTTAATTAGTGAAAATCTAACACAGTTCATCATTGTTGCTTGCCTTCCTCCCTCCTATCCACTCTCACTCCCTCCGTCTTTTATTTTCTACTTACTTTTTGAAAATCATTTAATCCCTTTTTGTACTATTACTCGGTTTTCTTGGTTTTTTTTGTTTTCCTTTTAATAATATGCACTGAGTAATTCATCTTTGTGCAAATTTGTAAGTATTTCGATATAACAAAGACTTCCTTCATAAGCAGATTTCCTGTGAGTAATCTTGCAGATATTTTAGAACCTGTTTGATTAAGGATAAATTAAAATAAATACATAAATATTTAAAGACATACAACCTATCAAAACTGAACCACTGAGAAATAAAAAATCTGGGATGGGCGTGGTTGCTCATATCTGTATTCCCAGCACTTAGGGAGGCCCATGCGGGTGGATTACCTCAGGTCAGGAGTTCGAGATCAGCCTGACCAACATGGCAAAAACCTCGTCTCTTCTAAAAATACACAAATCAGCTGGGCGTGGTGGTGTTCGCCCGCAGTCCCGTAGTCCTGGCTACTCGGGAGACTGAGGTAGGACAGTGACTTGAACCTGGGAGGCAGAGGTTGCAGAAAGCCAAAATTGAGCCACTACACTCCAGACTGGGCAACAGAGTGAGACTCCAGTTAAAAAAAAAATCTGAACAGACCAATGAGTAAAGAGATCGAGTCAGTGATTTTTCAAACATCTCAAATCAAAGTCAAGAACTTCGTGGATTTTATTAAAATGTTTTTAAAAAGCTAGAATCTCTACTCAAATTTCCAACAAAATAAAGAGGAAGAAATGCATCCAAGCTTATTTTGGAAGGCCCTATTTCCAAAGCAAGGAAAAGACACTACAAGTAAATAAAATTACAGGCCAATATCCCTGATTATCATAGTTTCAAAAACTCTCACAAGTGATGAGATGACAAGCAAAGTTCAACAGCACATTAACAATAGAATTCTCCATTATCAGATGTGGTTTATTTCTAGGATGCAATGAAGTTTTAACCTACAAAAATAAAGGTGATATATTAAATTTAAACATTGAAGGACTAAAATTATATGTCCATATCAATAGATTTAGAAAGAGTCGCTGACAAAATCAGCCACACTATCATTATAAAGAATCTGAACAAATTATGTATAAAATATATACCTCAACACAATAAAGACAACATATAACAAACCCACATCTAGCATTATACTCGATGAGGAAAATTTTGTCTTCCTCTAAGACTAGAAACTAGACAAGATCCTCACCACCACTAATATTATTCAACATAGCACAGGTGGGTTTAGACAGAAGAGTTAGGCAAGAATAAGATATAGAAGTCATCCATATAGTAATGAATAAATATAAAACATATTTTTTCATATTATATGCTCTTATTTATAAAAAGCTCGAAAGACTCCACCGAAGACGGTTGGAAGCAATGAAGAGATTCAATAAGTTTCCAGAATTAAAAAAAAGCAAACTTATATTCCAAGACGGCAGGTTAGAGGCACTGCCAGCATCCCTCTTCCAGCTGGAAGGACAAACTAACGTGGAGAGATGAACATGGTGGACTTATTTTCAAGAAGCAATGCAGGAACTGAACAGAAACACTGAAATAATCTGCACTTTCTGAAAAAAGCAGGAAGCTGCAGCGCACACTGTGAGTCAGGTGAAGGGCTCTGAGTCCACAGAGTTCCAGGGGAGAGTTTGCCTCTGGGATACACACACCCACCTGGGATCCTGAAAGTCCAGGCCTCAGGAGAAGGCCCTAACCTCACCCAGTGCCAGGACCCGCTGTGGAGGGTCATGGAATATAAAGTAGAAGCAGTGGCAGGAAGACCCTTGCACAAACCCGCAGATCTCCGTGCAGTCTGAGGGCCACCATTTCCTAACGTTCTTCACAGAGGACCCTGGGGAGAACAGCCAAAAATTTCAGGCAGTGGTCACAGGTTGAAAGAAGCTGTCAACAGGGGTGTGTGATACAACCTTGGGTGGGGACGAACTCCCTTAGCCAGGGCCTGGGCAGGGAAGAGTGAAAAGTGGGCTGCAAGGTCAGGAGCCATGGGTGCAGGAGCTGGTTCCCGGCTTTGCAGCAGACAGGAAGGGGCATGGCATGAAACCCACGGCTGCAGTCTCCATGGGGACAGTTATGACTCCTGCTATTTGCAGGTATTGATCACAGGCTGACTGGAACTCATCTCACTGCTGCCAGGGGAACATCATGGGAGTGGATCTGCCTCCCCAAGTGTGTGGGAACTGTGTGGGGCTTACCACTACAGTAATACTCAAGTAATATGGCAAAACAGGGTGCTCTAATGTCCCAAAAAGGTCACACTATGTCTCCAGCAATAAACTTGAACCAAAATGAAGTCTTTAAAATACCAGATAAGAAATTCAAAATGTTGATTATTAAGCTACTCAAGACGATATAACAAGAAGGTGAAAATCATCATAAGAGAATGTATAAAAGCAGTTCAGAATATAAATGCAAATTTTTAGAGAGACATAGATATAAAGAGAAACCAATCAGAACTTCTAAAAATAAAAGACAGAATTCAGGAAAATAGTAAGGGAGTTACAAAACGCCATGGAAAGTTTTAGAAATAGACTAGAAAAAGTAGAAGAAAAAAATATAACAATAGACTAGAAAAAGTACAAAAGTTAAAGTAAAAATATTAGATGACAAAAAGAATAATAAAGCAGAAATAAGAAAAAAAAAGAAGAAGAGAAAAAGACTAGAGTATTTTTGAATTAATCAAATCAGAGAAAAATAAATTTAGAGAGAAACAAAAGAAGTAAACAAAGTCTCCAGGAAATATGGGTTTATGTAAAATGACTAAACCTAAGCATAATTGATATTCTTGAGGAAGAAAAAAAATAATTTGTTTGGAAAACTTATTTGAGGGAAAAACGGAGAAATACTTTCCTGGTCTGCCTAGAGACCTCGCTATCCAAATCCAAGAAGTTCAAAGAACTCCTGGGAAATATATTGAAAAACTGCCTTTACCAAGCTTAGAGTCACCAGGCTACCAAAAGTCAATATGAAGGAAATCATTCTAAGAGCACTAATAGGAAACAAAACAAAGAAGCCCATCAGAGTGGCAGACTTCTCAGCAGAAACCTCACAAGCCAGATGGATGAAACTTCTGTTTTTAAGTTTCGTAAACAGGACAACTTTCAATCAAGAATTTTGTATCCTGCCAAACTGTTTGATAAATCAAAAAGAAGTAAAGTCATTTTCAGAATCACCAGTGCTGAGGGAATTCATCACTACATAACCAGCAGTACAAGAAATGCTAGAAGAAGTTGTAAACCTTGAAACTGTTGTACCCGAGCGAGTTAGACAAACGCCACACTTTGAGATGAATTTAAGAGTGCTTTATTAACCGGTGACGGGGAGACGACTAATGCTCAAAATTCTCTCAGCCGGAGGAAGTGGCTTGATTTTCTTTTATACTTCGGGTTAGGAAGCGGAGGGAGCTTAGCTGCAACAAGTCTACAGAAGTAAAAACATGTAAAAAAGTTAAAAAGACAAATGGTTACAGAGAAACAAACAGTTCCAGGTGCAGGGGCTCTAAATCTTTCATAAGATGTTATATATGGGGGCTCTGCCGGACACAGACTCAAGGTTTTATGGTGTTATCTCTTGAGCAAAATCCTGGGAACTTCGTACATTGCTTGCTTCAGTATCTTTTCAGTTAATTGGACTCTAATATGTTGAGCGTCTTACACAAGTTAACTAATTGAGGAAGGGAGTGGGTAAGGAGTCCTTGAACCCTTGCCAATGATGGAGCCAAATGGAGTTCATCCGTCCGGCTTTCTCAGCTAAGGGAGAGCTTACTCCTGTGGAAACAAGGCTAGGTGATTAGGGGAGAAGGGGAGAGCCTGAAAACAAAGTTAGTAAAAAGCAAGGTTAGGTATTACAAAACAAAAGCCCACTATACACATAAAAGGAACCTCTTAAGAGATAGAAACTCACAGGGCATGTAAAACAATAAACACGGTGAAGAAAAAAAAAACCACTAGTTAAGAATAACATGGCAAAGAGAACAGTAACTCGTATCTAAATATTCACATTGAATATAAATGGCCTCAATGCTCCATATAAAAGATACACAATGGCAGAATGGATTAAAAAATCACAATGGAAATATCTGATGTCTTTAAAAGACTCCCCTAACACACAAGGATTTTCATAAACTCAAGGTAAAAGGGTGGAAGAAGGCATTTCACAAAAATGGAAACCAAGAGTGAGCAGGAGTAGCTATTCTGATATAAGACAAAACAGACTTCAAAGCAACAGTAAGAAAAAGACATAGATGATCACTATACAATTATAAAAGGATCAATTCAACAAGAAAATGTTACAATTCTAAATTTATATGCACCAAACCCTGGAGGAACTAGATTCATAAAACAAGTACTATTAGAGCTAACAAAATGAGATAGACAGCAAAACAATCAGTGGGAGACTTTAATACAATCATGACAGCACCAGACAGATCTTCGAGACTGAAAGTCAACAGAGAAAAAATGCACATAAACAACTCACTGAAACAAATGGATGTAGCAGATATTTACAGAACATTCTGTCTAAGATCTGCAGAATAAACATTCCTGTAATCAGTACATGTAACATCCTACAAGATAGAACATATAATAGGTCACAAAACAAGTCTCGATGAATTTTTAAAACAATGAAATCATATCAAGTATCTTCTCAGACCACAGGAGAATAAAACTAAAAATGAGCTCTCAAAGAAACCCTTACAACTGAACAAATACATAAAAATTAAGAAATCTGCTCCTGATTAATATCTGGGTTAACAATGGCATAAAGATGAAAATTTAAAAATTATTTCAATTAAATGGTAACAAGTTATTGAAACCTTAAGAATATAGCAAAAGCAGTGGTAAGAGGAAAATTCATAGTGCCTGCTGCCTACACGAAAAAGCCCGAAAGAGCACAAGTTGTCAACCTAATGTTGAGGCGAGAACAAAGAAAAAATTAAAGACAGAAAGAAATAGAAATTGAAAAAGAGACAGAAACAAGCTGCCTGTGTTAGGCTGACTCGTTTCAAAGGCAGTAACAGGCAAAGTTTCAATAATGTTATCTAAGGACCAGAGCTCAGAGCAATGTGCTCTGAAGACTCTCCCAGCACTCCCTCAACGTAAGGATGTGAAGAGATAAGTTTTCCTATCTCTCCTTTAGTGTAAGTGAACTTAACCGTCGAATCCCATCCCCTCTGCTATGCAAACTATACCTTGGTCCTTGCTCTGTAAGTTTTAGGAGTTTCTGTTTTTCCTGTAGTCAATGATTGCAGGTTCCTGCTTCTTCATCTAAGCAGTATAGCCTGAGCAGGTCTGGCCCGTAGCCAGCTAGAGGCCATGGTGGGGTTGCAGGATGAATCCTTGTGAGACTCCTTTGAACTAAGCAGATACTGACCATCTGGGCAGCATAGTAAGGAGTATACTAAACCTGAGTTATAAGCCCGTGTTCGTTGGATTAAAGGCCTTTGTCTTGCCTCCATACATTTGCATTCTTGCCACTTAGGAGCAGGTATATAAACAAAACCTTGTCTTTGTTCGGGGCCCAGATTTTTGGACGTTGAGTCTGCTGGGACGGAGTGCACTCAGTGAAGATCCTCCTGCTATACCCCAAGGTCTCCCTTGCCCTCCTGATTTTCCACAACATTTCTTGCAAGCGAGCAGCCAGGAGGACGAGAGACAACAGGCTGGCTTTCTCCTTTGCCTGAGGGTCTATCTGTGACCCCAGGTGGCCTCCGAGGAACTTCAACCCGAGGAGAGACTGGCTCTCCCAGTCCCCAGTGCCCTCCCCTGACAGAGCAATGGAACCTGGAAAGGGTAACAGGATGATGATCCCAGAGGCAGTGCTACTGAACCACTGTCCAGTTTAGGGGCCCACGACAGGACCTGTCCCATGAGGACAGAGGGGAGCCTGATGTCTTCCCAGAGTGGAGAGTGGTTCACTAATTCAGAGAAAGCAGCCACCCCAACCGCAGGATACGCGAGAGAGGCTCGCTAAGTCGGTTAGGAAAGGGAACTGGGGGAGGGCAAGTGTGTGAAAGGGCCTGAAAGAGACGGTTCCAGGGGAGGCACAGATCTCAGCATAGACTGCGTCCTCCCAGTGGAGTCTGGGGCCACCAGGGACAGTGATGATGTGGCTAATATGTGGTGGGATAAGGAACTCTCCTGTGTTCCTGTAACAGGAGACGGTAACAGTCTCCTGAAAACTCCTGTAACAGGAGACGGTCTGGTTGGTCCGAAAAGATAGTCAGGGTGAGTGTGCGTCACAGAGGGAGGAAATAGGAAGAAAATTGTTGAAACTCACTCCACTGGAATGTACGTTAAAGAATTTTAAGAAAGGTTTTGCAGGGGATTATGGAACTAAGCTGATCCCCCCAAAGGTTGAGAACTCTCTGTGAGTCAGAATGGCCTTCTCCTGGGGTCAGCTGGCTGGCCAAGAGTACTCTAGATAGGGAGGTGATTGGCCAGGTGTTTAAGGTGGTGATGAGGGTGGGAGGACAGCAAGGGTATCCAGATCAATTTCCCTACATCGATTCATGGCTCAATATTACACAAAATCAACCAGCGTGGTTGCACCCCCCAGCAGCATATTGTAAGATGCTTGTGGCCCGAGCAGCTGAACACAAAATGAAAGTAAAATCAGCTGTGCTGGCAGCTGCAGAGAAAAAGGGAAAGTCACAGGAAAGCCAAGATAAACCAGTTCTGCAGGCACCTCAGGGGGAAACAGAATTTCCTCTTCCTCCTATGTTCCAGTCTACCCCGCTTTGCCGAGACCAACTGCTCCCACTGCAGGTTCAGTTGTTAGACCAACCACCCATGAGGAGTTAAATCCAGATGGGTACACACCCCCAGCCTCTCCTGAGAAGGAGGAATTGGAGCTGCAGAAAGTTAAGTGGAAAGTCCGGGAAGTCAGGCAGGCCATCTCAGGTCTGGCCGCACCTGAGTCCTGCAAATGCACCTCAGGGAGACGAGAGGACCTGTCTATTATGATGAGCACGGCCACATCCAGTGGGGAGAGTGAACTTTCATTTATTAGCCCTCTTCAACCACTGACTTCCTGAACTGGAAGCATCATACCCCCTCCTACACGGAAAAGCCACAGGCTCTCATAGACTTGATGCAGTCCATTTTTCAGACACACAATCCAACCTGGCCAGATTGCAAACAGCTTCTTTGGACCCTGTTTAATATGGAGGGATGGCAGAGAGTGACACCGGCAGCCCTCCAGTGGCTAGAAGCTAATGCCCCTGCAGACAGTTAAAGCCCAGGCACATGCACAGGGTCCAGTTCCCTGAAACAGACCCCACCTGGGACCCAAATGATGCATCCCAGTGGCAGCAGCTGCAGCGGCACTGAGAGGCAACCTTGCATGGGCAGAAGGATGGTGGGAGAGAAGCAGTTAATATAGGAAAAATCTCGGAGGTGCTCCAGGGAGCAGATGAGAGCCCAAACCAGTTTTATGAGAGACTTTGTGAGGCGTATCAGCTGTACACCCTGTTCAACCCCGAGACTACTGAGAATCAGCATGTGGTAAACACAGCATTTGTAGGGCAGGCCCAGGGCAATTTCAGGCGGAAGTTGCAGAAGATGGAAGGTTTCACGGGTATGAATGCTACTCAGCTTATTGAGTAGCCACCAAGGTGTGCATTAACCGAGATCAGGAGGCAAAGAGGGAGGCTGACTGAAGGCTTACAAAGAAGGCTGATTTACTGGCAGCTGCCCTTACAGGAGAGGAAGCTGGCTTTGCAAGGGGATGCAGGCGTGGGTGAGGGCATGGACGAGGCCAGACTGGATGGGGATCCGAGAGTCAGCTGAGACTAGAAAGAGATCACTGTGTCCCGTGCAAAAGGAAAGGACACTGGAAGAACGAGTGTCCAGAGAATGGTAACAAGGAGAATGGTCAGGGCCATGGTATGGGAAGGCCACCAGCAGGGGGCTGCCGCACGCAGGAGGAACCAGGCACGGATCTGATCGGACTGGCTGGGGCTGAAGGATATGAGGACTAGGACAGACCGGGCTCTTTCTCATTGGACCCCCAAGAGCCTATGTTCAGATTAGAAGTGGGGACCAACCAGTGGACTTTACGGTAGATCCTGGGGCTGAGCACTTGGTAGTGACCCGACCTATAGGGTCGCCGTCCAAGGACTGTGCAACTATTGTAGGAGCCACTGGAGTCTCAGAAAAGAGGCCTTTCTGTCCGTCAAAGAGGTATGTTAAAGGAGGACGATGAGTCCAACATGAATTCCTATACCTCCCAAATTGCCCAGTTCCTTTGCTGGGAAGAGACTTGCTTCGAAAACTGCAGGCACAGGTTACATTTGGGCCACAAGGGGATGTAACTTTTTAAATCCAGCTCACCCAGAGGCTATGGTGTTAACCCTGACTGTCCCACGGGCTGAGGAATGGAGACTATACACAAGAAAGACTCCAGACAGAACCAGGAGTAAATTAAATGCATGGGTTACTTACTAAAACTCCTGGAGTCTGAGCTGAAAGGAACCTGCCTGGACTGGCAGTAAATCAGGCACCAATTATAGTGGAGTTAAAACCAGGAGCAACTCTGGTTCAGGTCCATCAGTACTGCTCCTCCCTGAGGCCATACGGAGAGTCCACAAACACTTGGACTGGCTTCACAAGCAGAGAACCATAGTCAAATGCCAGTCACTATGGAACACCCCTCTCTTGCCAGTGTGGAAGCTGTCTGGAGAATATAGGCCAGTTCAGGACTTGTGTGCAGTAAACCAGGCCACGGTGACCATCCACCCAGTGGTGCCAAACCCTTATACTTTAATGGCACCTATTCCAGTGAGTGCCACTTTGTTTACAGTCCTAGATTTGAAGGACACATTTTTCAGTCTCCAGCTGGCCCCGATTAGTCAGCCTATTTTTGCTTTGCAAGGGGGTGAATCACAGTATACTTGGACAAGACTCCCACAGGGATTTAAGAACTCTCTCACAATCTTTGAAGAGGCACTGGCCTCAGACCTTAAAGCCTACACCCCACCAAGCAGTGACTGTGTCTTGCTCCAGTACATTGATGATCCTCTTCTAGCAGCCCCAAGCTGTGAGGACTGCTTTCAGGGGACCTAAGACCTCCTGCCCCTGTTATGGAAGGCAGGATATAAAGGGTCAGGTAAAAAGGATCAAATCTGCTCTGAAAGTGTCCAGTATTTAGGCTTCTGTATAAGCCAAGGGAAAAGATTGCTCGGTAGTGAATGAAAGCAGGCTGTTTGTGTGCTTCCCTCTCCAATCACCTGGCGACAAACAAGAGAGTTACTAAAGGCAGCTGGGTTCTGCTGCATCTGGATCCCAACTTTCTCACTAATGGCTAAGCCATTGTATGAAGCCACAAAGCGGGGAGAGAAAGAGCCCCTCCTCTGGGAGGCCAACCCGGGAAAGGCCTTTAAATAAATCAAAGGAGCCTTGACTCAAGTTCCAGCTTTAGGGCTGCCAGACTAAGCCTTTCTTTTCATATGTCCATGAGCAAAAGGAAATGGTCATAGGGGTCCTAACTCAAGTCCTAGAGTCATGGCGCCACCCGGTGGCATATTTATCCAGGCAATTAGACAGTGTGGCACTCGGATGGCCTCCTTGTTTAAGGCATTAGCTGCTACTGCTTCACTGGTACAAGAAGCTAATCAACTGACCTTGGGACAGCAACTGATAATCCAGGTACCACATTCAGTTATAACTTTAATGGACAAAAGGGGGCACCAATGGTTGTCAAATCCGAGAATGATTTAATATCAAGAACTCTTATGTGAAAATCCCTGCATAACTTTAGAGACTGTGAATACCCTAAACCCGGCTACTTTGCCCCCTTCATTGCTGTGTGGATGTAGTAGATGAAGTGTTCTCAAGCCAGAGAGATTTGACAGATAGGCCCCTTGGGGACACGGACATTGAATATTTTAATGATGGGAGCAGCTTCATCCTAGAGGAGGCCCGCCGAGCGGGCAGCAGTGACTTTGGACTCGGTAGCAGAGGCGTGGTCTTTGCCTACAGGAACTTCTGCTCAGAAAGCAGAGCTAATGGTTCTGACAAGGGCTCATTGGCCAGCAAAAGACCAAAAGGCAAATATTTACACAGACTCTGAATATGCTTTTGCCACTCTGCATGTTCATGGGGCTATTTATAAAGAAAGAGGACTCTTGACTGCTGGAGGGAAAGAAATAAAGCACAAGGCAGAAATTCTACAGCTCTTAGATGCTGTGTGGGCCCCGAAGCAGGTGGCCGTAATGCACTGTAGGGGGCACCAGAGGGCAGGAACATCAGAGGTGAAAGGAAACAGGCAGGCAGAGAAGCAAAGCAGGCTGCAGTGGTGACTCCACCTTCTGAAGAGGACGCCTTAGCTATGCCTGTCCTCCCAGAGATTCCCCTCCCAGAGATCCCAAGCTACACTCCAAATGAAACGGCTTTGTTTGCCCAAGAAAATGGGAGCTACGTTGAAGGAAGGTGGTGGAAATTCTCCAGTGGGAGGCTGGCCATACCTGAAATGGTGGCCCCCAGATTTGTAAAACAGTTCCACCAAGGGACTCACATGGGAAAAACGGCACTAGAGACATTACTAGTTGTCACTTCTATGTGCCCCAGCTTACTGCTGTCACTTGAGCAGTTTGGGAACAGTGTTTAACTTGTGCTCAGAATAATCCTGGACAAGGGCCCACTCAAACCCCCAGGAATTCAGGAAAGAAGAGCCGTGCCGTGTGAAAACCTGCTTATGGACTTCACTGAATTGTCCTGAGCAGGGGGCTATTGGTACATGTTGGTGCTTGTCCGCAGCTTTTCAGGATGGATCGAGGCCTTCTCCACCCAAACAGAGAAGGCATGAGAGGTGACCAAGGTATTGTTAAGAGACATTATTCCCAGATTTGGACTACCCCTGACTCTGGGGTTAGACAATGGACTGGCATTTGTGGCTGAAATAGTGCAGGACTTAACTCGACCATTAAGAATAAAATGAAAATTATATACAACCTAAAGGGTGCAGAGCTCAGGTAAAGTGAAGCACATGAACTGGACACTCAGGCAGCTACTGAAGAAATTTTGTCAGGAAACTCACCTGAGATGGGATCAGGTCTTACCCGTGGTCCTCCTCCAAGTCAGGTGCACCCCCACAAGACAAACCAGGTATTCACCCTATGAGATTTTATTCGGGTGTCCCCCTCGAATCACAGGTCAAATAAAGGTGATCTCTGTGAGTTAGGAGAACTCTAAGGAGGCAAATGCAGGCTTTAGGGCTAACTATGCAGAAAGTGCATGGCTGGGTACAAGAAAGAATGTCCATTAGTCTGACAGACCCAGTACACCCTTTCAAACCAGGGGACCTTGTTGGGGTTAAGAAACGGAATCCCAACTCTGGGACCCATATGTGATGGGCCCCATGTTGTAATTTTGTTCACTCCCACTGCTGTTAAAGTTGCAGAAATCATGCCTTGGATCCACCACGACTGGCTGAAACCGGCAGCCCAGGACCAGAGGACTAGCCAGCAGGACCCAGACCATCCAACCCAGCTGATCCTGCGACGAGACTGGGCTCCTAGCAGAGACGACAACAGCCCTGCTCTGCTCACTTCGGAAGCTGAGCAGTCTATGCATGGCGGAAGTTTGAGGAAACAGCAAGCTCTGCTCTAGTCGCACTGGAAGCTGAAGCTTGAGGAGTCATCATCAGATGAGTAAATACGGCCAGAGATCTTAGGCCCAGTAATCTTATTTGTATTATTAATTATATTACTGCTGTGCTATTGCTTCAACAAATCTCCTCCACCCTGCCAATGCTAGGTGTAAGAATACTACACCTTGCCTTGTTTCTGTTGATCCCCATGTCTGTACTAGGAGAGGAAGTGCCTATAGAGGAATGAGCACACTGCATGCATACTACATGGATAGGAAATACACTAGTTATGACTTTGTTGTACCATACATACTATGAACGCACAGAAACCCCTCTGGGGACTTGTACGTGCAACCAAACAAACTATTCAGTTTCTGACCCAGGGGATAGCTAGCTTTATGCACACTATCACCCTAAGCTTTTACCTGGGACCTGGTTTGAGATTCACACTGGGTCAAGGGAAGGAAGTCTCTTAAACAAGACCAAAGTTTCTCTCTCCCACAAAGGAGTCACATTTTTGTATTTTGATATTTGCTGGATAACATCCATAGACTCACTCTTTCCTGTAATCCACAGTTCCATGGCGTACTGTAATAGCTGCCATAAAAATAAGTGTGCACCCCCTGCTTGCTCCACCAGTTCCCCGGTAACAACTTGCTGGGGCTGTGCCACATGGTCTACTAACCAACAATCACCAGGGCTAATCATGCTTACCAAAATACCTTCAGAACCAGATTGTAAAACTAGCATTTGCAATCCTGTGAATCTTACCATCTTGGAGCCAAATCGGCCCGTATGGACTACAGGTTTAAAAGCGCCACTAGAGGTACAAGGCAGCAGCCAAGAAATAGACTCAAGAGTCTATGTCTATATCATATATATATGTAAAGAAAACCGATTCCTTCTGGCCCAGCAGCAGTTCCAGGTCTTTAAGTCATTCAATGAACACTTTAAGCAGGAGATACCTGAAGCGCGTCCTCCTATAGCTGTAGATCTGTTCGCGTGGTTGGCTGAAAACAGCTGACAGCTTAGGTGTTTCCTCATGCTATGTCTGTGGAGGAACAAATATGGGATACCAGTGGCCTTGGGAAGCAAAAGAGCTATTGCCTCAAGAAAATTACACTTTAACCCTTTCATCCCCAGAGCCGGCACTCGCGAGCTCAAGTGTCTGGCTGCTAAAATCATCTGTCTTTGGAAGATTCTGCATTGGCCACTGGGAAAAAGCCTTTACAAACCCAGTAGGGGAATTAGTCTGCCTAGGACAGCAATATTACAATGCGATATTAGGGAAAACTTTATGGTGGGGCAAATATAAGCAAGGTAAAGATACAACCAGGTTGCCACGTCGCAATCCGTTTTCCCGTTTTCCCGTTTTCCCTCTTTAATCCACTCCTGGTATCAGCTAGAAGCACCAAACACCTGGCAAGCACCTTCTGGCCTCTATTGGATCTGTGGGCCATGAGTTTACTGGCAATTACTTGCCAATTGGACAGGGGCCTGCGTGTTAGGGACAATAAGACCATCTTTCTTCCTGCACCCATTACAACAGGTAGAGGTTTTAGGGTATCTGTGATGAAATTAAGGGAAGGAGCAAAAGGAATATAGACCTAAAAAAGGATATAAAGATAGGAGATTGGAAGGATACTCACTGGCCTCCTGAAAGAATAATTCAATACTATGGGCCAGCTACATGGGCATAAGATGGGATGCAGGGATACTGCACCCCTATTTACATGCTCAGCCGCATCATAAGGTTGCAGGCAGTACTTGAAATCATCACCAGTGAAACTGCAAATGCGTTACACCTGCTGGCCTAGCAAGCCACAAAGATGAGAAATGCCAGTTATCAAAATAAGCTAGCCTTGGACTACCTTCTAGCCCAGGAAGGAGGTGTAGGCGGAAAGTTTAATCTGACACATTGTTGTTTAGAAATTGATGATAACGGAAAGGCCGTCATGGAAATAACTGTGAGAATGTGAAAGCTAACTCATGTCCCAGTTCAGACCTGGAAGCCAATATGGTCTCTAGATTCCCTTTTTGGAGGTTGGTTTTCAACCTTTGGTGGTTTTAAAACATCAATAGGGATAGCACTAGCTATATTACGAGGCTGTTTAATACTCCCCTGCCTCTTACCCCCCATCATCAGGGGCATCCAATCAACTATAGAAGCCGTAGTTGACAGAACTATCACCACTTGACTAATGGCTCTAACTAAATATCAAGCTGTACCAAATGAAGAAAACTTGCCTTATCACGAAGAACAAAGTTGAAGTGATGACTTCTATTAAAATTTCATACATAGGAGGCATCAAAGGTGAGGTATGAGGTGGGAAAAAAGAAAAAAATTAAAGAAAAAAAGAAAATAGAAATTAAAAAAGAGAAAGAAATAAACTGCCTGTGTTAGGCTGACTCATTTCAAAGGCAGTAACAGGCAAAGTTTCAATAATGTTATCTAAGGGCCACAGCTCAGAGGAATGTGCTCTGAAGACTCTCCCAGCACTCCCTCAACATAAGGATGAAAAGACATAAGTTTTCCTATCTCTCCTTTAGTGTAAGTGAACTTCCCCATCGAATCCCATCCCCTCTGCTATGTAAAGTATACCTTGCTCCTTGCTCTGTAAGTTTTAGGAGTTTATTTTTTTCCTATAGTTAGTGATTGTAGGTTCCTGTTTCTTCATCTACGCAGTATAGCCTGAGCAGTTCTGACTTGTAACCAGCTAGACACCATAGTGGGGATTGCAAGATGAGTCTTTGTGAGACTCCTTTGAGCTAAGCAGATACTGACCATCTGGGCAGCATAGTAAGGAGTACACTAAACTTGAGTTATAAGCCTGTGTTAGTTTGATTAACAGCCTTTGTCTTGCCTCTGTACATTCGCGTTTGTGCCACTTAGGAGTAGGTATATAAGCAAAACCTTGTCTTTGTTCAGGGCCCAGTTTTTTGGACGTTGAGTTCACTGGGAAGGAGTGAACTCAATAAAAGATCCTCCTACTATACCCTGAGGTCTCCCTTGCCCTCCTGAATTTCTGCAACAGTGTCACACCTCAAGAAACTGGAGTAGTCAGAACAAACTAAACCTAGAGCCAGAAGAAGAAAAGAAACGACAAAGATAAGAGCAGAACTAAGTGAAAATCAAACAAAAAATACAAAAACACCAATGAAACAAAAAGTTGGTTATTTGAAAAAATAATCAAATTCATGGACTATTAGCCATATTAACAAAGAAAAGAAGAGGAAAGATCCAAATAAGCTCAATTAGAAATGAAATGAGACAATACAATCTACACTGCTAATACATAAAATAATTTGAGACTACTATGTACAACTTCATGTGCACAATGTAGAAGACTTAGAGGAAATGGAAAAATTCCTAGAAACATACAACTCTCCTAGATTAAATCAAGAAGAAACCGTTACTTTGAATACATGAGTAACAAACAGTGAGATTGAATTAGTAATTCAAGAATTGCCAACAATACCAACAACAAAACAGGGCCAGGTGAACTCACAGTTGAAGTCTACACAAAACTCAAAGAAAAATTGCTATCATTTTTTCTGAAACTGTTTTTTTTTAAATTTAGAAAAAAGGAATTCTCCCTAAATTAATCTCTAAAGCTACTATAACCCAGATACCCAAACCAGGAAAACACACACGTGCGCACGTACACACACACACACACACACACACACATACACATTCTACATATGAATTTTCCTGGTAAATATAGATGCAAAAATACTCAAAAAATAGCTAACCTAGTCCAACAGCACATCCAAAAGATAATTCGTCATGATAAAAGTAAGTTTCATCTCAGAAATGGAAGGGCTATTTGAATATACACAAGTCAACAAATGTAAGACATCACATAAACAGAATTAAAAACATAAACCGTAGGATTATCTCAATAGATGCAGAAAAAGCATTTAACAAAATTCAGTGTTTTTAATTATAAAAATTCTAAGTCAAATAGGCATAGAAGGAACTGATCTCTAATAAAGGTTATATAGGAAAAACTCACACCCAACATCATGCTGAATGCGAGAAAGTTAAAAGCATTCCCCCCTGGGAACACAAACAATACAAGAATGTCCATGTTCACCAGTTCTATTCAACATAGTGCCGGAAGTTTTACCCAGAGCAATCATTCATGAGAGAAAAATAAAAGGCATCTAAATTGAGAAAGAGAAAGTCAAACTATCACTGTTTACAGATGAAGTGATTATATACCTAGAAAACCCTAGACTCCTCCAAAATACTGTCAGTTTTAGTAAATGAATTCACTTATGTCTCAGGTCACAAAATAAATGTACACAAATTGGTAGCACTGCTATATATCAACAACCACAAAGCTGACAATCAAAGCAAGAACTCTATTTCTTTTACAGAAGTTACAAAAAGATATTTAGGGATATACTTAACCAAAAAAGTAGAAGATCTCTACAAGGAGAACTACAAAACACTGCTAAAAGAAATCATAGATGACACAAACAAATGGAAATGCATCCCATGCTCATGGATTGGAAGAAGTAATATTGTGAAAATGACCATAATGCCCAAAGCAATCTACAGATTCAATGAAATTCTTATGAAAATACCCACATTACTTTTTACAGAATTTAAAAAATGCGAAAATTCATATGAAACCAAAAAAGCCCAAATAGCCAAATAAATCCTAATAAGAAAAAAAAAATGGAGCCATCACATTACTGAACTTCAAATTATACCACAAGGCTGCAGTTACCACAACAATATGGTACTGATATAATGTAGGCTCATAGACCACTGCAACAAAATAGAGAACCCAGAAATAAAGCCAAATATGTAAAGCCAACTGATGTTTTACAAAGCATACAAAAATATAAATTGGAAAATAGACACCATATTTAATAAATAGTACTGGGAAAACTAGCAAGCCACATGTAAAAGAATAAGACTGGATCTCATTAAGGGAAAAAATAAATTTAAAAACAAACAAAAGAAACAGTTAAAACAAACATAAATTCAATAATAATTAGAATAAATAGTCTACCAAAATGAGAGGAAATGAGAAAAATAACTCAAGTAATATGACAAAACAGGGTGCTATAAGGTCCCAAAAAGGTCACACTAGGTCTCCAGCAATAAACTTGAACCAAAATGAAGTCTTTAAAACACCAGATAAGAAATTCAGAATGTTGATTATTAAGCTACTCAAGAAGATATAATAAGAAGGTGAAAATCATCATAAACAAATGTTTAAAAGTAGTTCAGGTCTTTATTTGGAGATCAAGCATGAGTTCGGGTGATGTGACAACAAGGGAATGGCTTGTGATAGTTAATATTAGGTGTTAAGTTGATTGGATTAAAGGATGCCTAGATGGCTGGGAAAGTATTGTTTCTTTGTGTGTCTCTTGGGTTTTGCCAGAGAAGGTTGACATTTGAGTGAGTAGGCTGCAAGAGAAAGACCCAGCCTCAATATGGATGGACACCATCCACTCAGCTGCCAGCACAGCTAGAATAAAGCAGTTGGAAGGAGACGAGATAACATTGCTTGCTCCGCCTTCTGTTTTTGTTTTGTTTTGCTTTGTTTTCCTTGCTGGCTGCCTTTTTCCACTCTTCTTGCCCTTGGACATAAGATTTCACGTTCTTTGGCAGTTGGACTATGGGGCGTGAAGCATGGGCTTGCTGAGGGCTCTTAGGCCCTTGGTCAGAGAACGAAGTGTGCACTGTTGGCTTTTCTGGTTTTGAGACTTATGGACTTAGACTAAGCCACTACCAGTTTCTTTTTCTTCCCAAGCTTTTAGAAAGCCTGTCATGGAACTTTCATTTTGTAATTTTGTGAGAAAATTCTAATAAACTATATTTCCTCTATACATATGTTATATTAGTTCTATTTCTCTAGAGAACTCTGAGTAATACAACTTTGATACAAAAAAAATTGTTGCATCCACAAAAATGTATGCTAAAATAAGCCAACACACAAAAGTGCACAAGGTATGATTCTATTTCTAGGAATTATAAAAAATGAAAATGAATCTAAAGTAACAACAACAACAAAAAGATCAGTAGTTGCCTAAGGACAGATTGGAAAATTATATTTTTCCAAATGCTACAAATGACACTCTCACCTACTATGAGCATTAGTCTTTCCTCAGGAATTTCACCCCAGAACTGACTCTGTAGTAGGAGACATGCAAACAGGTTCCTGTTCAAGTACTAACTCTTCCTAACACTTTCTTTTCATATACTTCCTTGACTTATTTGTTGATGAAGGTTGATACCATAAAAATAACTAAACCAGGCTTATAGTAGAGAAAAAGAAGAGAGTGATGGAAAGATTAAGCTGGAGCATCCAGTTTCAGTGATTCTTTGACCCTGCCCTCCCTGAAGTCTAGAGGCAGAGGGATGAGCCCTGCTGAACAGTACATCTTTGTCCACAGTGAGAAAGAGGTGTAAATGTGCCACCCACCCATGCTTATAAAATGGCCCATGGACAGCTTATTCCCTGTTCATGAAGCGGATGCCACCTGATGTCTGTGCCCTTTCTCACTGTCCACACCTTAGGGTCTGTGCTAATCTGGGGTTCTCTTCTTATTCTCAGAGGTAGGGTCCCTGTGGATCATGCCTACCTGTGGCTGCTTCTCTGTCTGTTCCCTCTGTGTTTGTAAAAGTCCTACATGAAGTTCACTGGTGGAATCTGGAAGAGAAATGGTACAGCCCAACAATTCTCAGAACCTTTTTTACAAAGCCTCTGAATTTACCTTCATTGACTCTAGCATGATCTCAACCCAGCAGGCTTCAGGACGGGGGTTGGTGTGGGAGGCAACAGTGAGTGATCAAGTGGCATTTGTTAGCGGTACCCTCCATCAATACAAAGAAAAATCAGAATCATCAGGGACACCCTTGTCAGCATGGTCTCCCTCAAAATGACCAACCTGAGAGCTGAGGAGAAGGCCATGTATTACCATGAGAGACACAGTTAGGAGACATCTGTGTGGCAACCCAACACAGTTAGGGGACATCTGTGTTTGAGGAGACAGGAGGGGACTGTGTGACAGACACTGCTCAGAGCTACCAAGGGGAGCTCAGAACCATAAGGAGGCAGTGGGGACACAAAGGAGGACTCAGGAGCCACCAGGGGGTGCTCAGAACCACCTCAGGGTGGTGAGGACCCCAGGGGGTGCTGAGGACACAAGGGGAGGATCAGGACACCAGAGGGAGCTCAGGACACAAAGGGGGTACTCAGGACACCAGGGTCTGCTCAGAACCACCAGGGGGTGCTTATGAATCACCAAGAGAGGGTCAGCAACCACCAGGGGGCGCTCAGGACACCAGGGGACACTCAGAACCAAAAGGGGGTACTCAGAACATGAGGTGGAGCTCAGGACACAAGGGGGAGCTCAGAACCACCAGGGGGCGCTCAGGATGCCAGTGGTTGCTCAGAACCACCAGGAGGTGCTCAGGACTCCAGCTGTCGCTCAGAACCACCAGGGGGAGCTCAGGACTTAAGGTGACGCTTAGAACACAATGGGGAGCTCCGCACCAACAGGCAGTGCTCGGGACACCAGGGGGCGCTAAGAACACCAGGGGGCGCTCAGGACACCAGCCGTCGCTCAGAACCACCAGGGGGCGCTTATGAATCCCCAGGAGAGGGTCAGCAACCACCAGGGGGCGCTCAGGACACCAGGGGCTGCTCAGAATCACCAGGGGGCGCTCAGGACCTGAGGTGGAGCTCAGGACACAAGGGGGAGCTCAGAACCACGTGGGGGCACTCGGGACACCAGGGGACACTCAGAACCAAAAGGGGGTGCTTAGGACATGAGGTGGAGCTCAGGACACAAGGGGGAGCTCAGAACCACCAGGGGGCGCTCAGGACTCCAGCAGTCGCTCAGAACCACCAGGGGGCACTCAGGACATAAGGTGACGCTTAGGACACAAGGGGGAGCTTGGCACCAACAGGGGGCGCTTGGGACACCAGGGGGCGCTAAGAACACCAGGGGGCGCTCAGGACATCAACCATCGCTCAGAACCACCAGGGGGCGCTTATGAATCACCAGGAGAGGGTCAGCAACCACCAGGGGCCTCAGGACACCAGGGGCTGCTCAGAATCACCAGGGGGCGCTCAGGACACCTGTGGTCACTCAGAACCACTAGGGGGCGCTCAGGATATAAGGTGATGCTTAGGACACAAGGGGGAGCTCAGCACCAACAGGGGGCCCCGGGACACCAGGGGGCGCTAAGAACACCAGGGGGCGGTCAGGACATCAGGGTTCTCTTAGGAAGCAGTGTCTCCCTCATCAGGTCCCTGGGGAGGGTCAGTTTCCTTATTTAGGCTTTGTGATTCCTGACCTGGGGAAGTGAAAGTCTTCTGCACGTCTTTTGCCATTTCTTCCTTGGAATCCATGTTTCTCTTACCTACAAAATCTCAACTTAGAAAGGAAATTCGATTAAACTTTTAAATCTTTATATTTTTGTAATAATACTAGCAATAGTATCTCAGTACAATTTTAAAATGAAGAAATTGTGTATGCTTACTTCAAACTATTTCCACAAACAGATTTTGTTACTGTGCTGTGTCAGTCACACTTTTATAAAGGTTTTCTAACAATAACTCAGCATACGCATGGTGTTGACTTTCTTTCTCTTTCATCTGCTGATTGTGAAGATGAAACCCCACTTTAAGGGCTTCTGTCCTCCACTTTGGTGGCTCCTGGTGTTCTGCCCCTCAGTCTGTTTCTCCACCTTCCCTTCTTCTGTCCAAATCTTTTATAATCCTCAGTTTCCATTCAAGGAATCAGCAAGTCTGTTTACTTTGTCTCTTCCATGTCTGGTGAATCAGTTCACTTCCCTTTATGATCACTGAAGTCAACCAAGTATACGCAGGCAACTGTTCCAAGAATATTCTCATCTATTTGCAGACTCTCTCCCTCCTCACCTCTTTCTACGGTCCTGCAGACATCACCCCACCCCATCCCCTCCCTTCCCTAAGTACCACAGAGTGGGCTCTGCAGTTCCTGCTGCCCCGTGTGCTCAGTCCTGGGGCTCACTAGTGCTTTGATGATAAAGCCCAAATCCCTAATGTGTTTGCACACTCTCAGACCACCCTCCAGCAAGCTACCATTGTGAGTTAATCCTGGGAACCCTGGGCTGATATTAGTTCTATATTTACGGATGTTCTCTGGCATTCAGGAATATTGTCAAATAAACAACCTATTGAGTTTATGTTAAAAATTCATGTGAAGCCATTGCAAAAAAAAAGTCTTTAAACTGGAAATAGCTACTTTTTAATTTAATACTTAATATTTTATTTTAATTTAATATTTAAATGCTATTTAAATTGGAAAAGAGGTGATGCCTTTTGTAAAGTATGTTATTTCAACCAATCATGTAACACAATTTTAATAGAGATGTTTACCTTTTTGATTATTATATTTATTTATAACATTAAATGCATTAAAACATTTATTTAAAAAGTATGCTATTAGTAAAAATGGGAAATAAGTCAGCACAGAGTATGTAAAGAATACCATTGTATATTTCATTGATACATTTGCCAATAATGGCAGTTACAGTAAGTTTTACTAAAACATGCATTTACATATATTTCTTAATTTACATTGGAATAGACAGACTTACTCATAGAAGAATGTTACTTTGTACTAAAACCTTAAACTATAAATACAAATAAATCCATATAAATTAAATAGAATAACATAGAAACAAATGTATGTCACTTTGATGTTTGGAAATACATTTATTTTTGCCTGTGCACATATATATTTCATTGCCGGGTGTGTGTGTCTGTGTCTGTATATATGGGTGTGACTATGAAGTTTCAAAATGCATTATTAACTTGTATAGTTATATAAATCTAAGTTTTTTTATGTTAAAATATAATAAAAAACGGACACAAAAATATTCTAGAGAGCATTTGCAATAGCTAAGGTGTATTCAGGTGTTGTATTAATAATGAAAAAGTAGCCAAAATGTTTTTAAACTTTTATTTTAGGTTCAGAAGAACCTGTGCAAGTTTTGTTTTATAAGTAAATTGTGAGTTATGTTGGTTTGATGTACAGATTATTTTGTCACCAAGGAAATAAGCATAGTACCTGATAGGTAGTTTTTCAATTCTCACCCTCCTCTCACCCTCCACACTTGAGTAGGAACTCGTGTCTGTTGTTTTCTTTGTGTTAATATGATTAGCTCCCACTTATACATGAGAACAGATGGTATGTAATTTTCTGTTACTGTGTTAGTTTCCTTAGGATAATGACCTCCAGCTCCATCTATGTTGCTGCAAATAAGATGATCTTATTCTCATGACTGTATTGTATTCCATTCTCAAACATACATAAATCAGTAAACGTGATTCATCATATAAACAGAAGTAAAAACCACATAATCATCTCATTGATCAATATTAACTTTCAATGTAAGTCTCCCAGGAATCTTTCATCTTCTCTTGACCTTCCCCTCTCCTCAGGCATCCCAAACCATAGATTTCTGTATATTAGGATACATGAAACTAGGGCCCTCTCTCAGCTGATGAAAACCAGCCCAGCCCCGACTCCACAGCTCTTGGAGAGAAGCCCCAGCCCTGGAATACCAAGGTGCTTCCATTGAGTAATTAGAACTGGACACTGAAGACATGCCATGGAGTCAGGAATGCACTGCGTTTTCTTTGCTATTGTTCTAAAAGACAATCAAGAAGAACTAGAAATATTGACTGTGAGTGGATATGAGTGAGAGAAACAGTGGATCTGTGTGGTAGTTTCTGACACGAATGTCTCTGTGTTTGCAGGTGTCCAATGTGAGGTGTAGCTGGTAGACTCTGGGGGAGGCTTGGTACAGCCTGGGGCATCCCTGTGACTCTCCTGTGCAGCCTCTGGATTCACCTTCAGTAGCTATGGCATGTACTAGGTGGACCAACCTCCAGGGAAGGGACTGGAGTGGGTCTTACATTAATGCTAGTGGTGGAGGCACATACTACTCAGACTCTGTGAAGGGCTGATTCACCATCTCCAGAGAAAACACCAAGAACTCACTGTATCTGCAGATAAGAAGTTTAATTGCCGACACCATGGCTGTCTATTACTGTAAGAAACACAGTGAGGAGAAGTCAATGTGAGCCCAGTCACAAACCTCCCTACAGGAACGCTGTGGGGAAATCAGCTACAGGGGTCACTCAGGTCCACTGATCAGAGTCCACTCCAGAGGCAGGTTCACATGAAGGTTAGGGGCTGGTTTTCTCTCAGGATGTGGGACTTCATCATCTTCTTCTGTCACTTTCTTTAGGGAACCTCTTCATTTTAGAATTCTGTGTGTACCACTGTTTTATACACACACACACACACACACACACACACACATATATATATAATCATGGTAATGTGAGGACATATTTTGCCATGCACAAGATGTAGATTGACACTTACAGAGTAGAAAAAGTATCAACCAATGTCAAAAAGATCAGTCCTGAAAAAGCTTAGGTGTTCTGGTGGGTCATCTCCAATCAGACCCAGAACAGTAACCTTAGTGAAATTCCATGGTTCAAATACTGTTTATGGTTTCTGATCATACCCAAGATGGAGTCTGTACCAGGGTCAGTGTCATATAGAAACTCACAGCTTCCATATATGACCCTTCTCTTGACAATGGAATATGAAATTCAGTATCAGCACTGTTTTGATATTTCTTTTGCTTTCCGTATTCTTTCTTTTTAGTTGTTGTTATTTAGTTTAGTTATTTCTTTTGCTATATCCATTTTCTTTTTTTTAAGTTGCGGCTTTCACTTTTGGCTTTAACTTTTCCATTTGCTTTTCCTGCTTCCTGATAAAGGGAGATGTAACCCATGTGGTCTATATTCCAGGCCTCAAGCCCTTTCCTGGGAGCTCAGGTGGGTCTCAGGCTGTGGCTCCTGCAGCCAGGTGAAAGAGGCTGATAGGACTTTCTTTCCTTCTCATGACTCAGGTCATTCCACGGTGTTGTGTGGAGACTCATCTGAGATTGCGTGTGGTCATCAGTAGTGAAGGGGATGAGATGTGGATGTGGACTTGATCCTGTGCTGTGCAAATTGTCGCAGAGTCACTTATCATAGTGTTAGAAAGAGACTATGAAAGTTGTCAGAATCAAAATGGAACAATTCGTGTTAAAACCCTGGGAAATGGAACTGGACAGACCATGAGGGAGGGTTCTCAAACACATGTCTCCTGTAACAAGAACTGTCATAAATAGATTCTGCAAAACCACAATTTTGCACAAAGGCCAGCACAACCTTAAAATAATTCCTTCTACAAGTACAAGTAATAATTACAAGTACATCTGCGCAGAGCTGCCTGTGCATTATTAGACTGATGCCACCCTGGTTATTGGTCATTTTATCCCAGGTTAATTGTCTCAAAACCGTATATGTGGCCCTCCTCATTTTTTCTTTAAAACACTTTCCTTATTTACCTACCCAATGTGCCCGTGCACATTCCCGTTGCAACGCGTATTCTCAGGTAAACATCACTGTGCTTTAGAGTCTTTCTGTCTGGTATTCAGGTTTCTGTCTGGTGTTCAGGTTTCTGTCTGGTGTTCAGGTGTGACACGCTGCACATTCCCGTTGCAATGCGTATTCTCAGATAAACATCACTGTGCTTTAGAGTCTCTTTCTGTCTGGTGTTCAGGTTTGACACGCTGCAGACGGACTTGCCAGTTTTCTGTGGGATACACGGGATAATAATTACTAGAGATGTCTAAGCACGTTCAGTGTTCATAAGACCAGCCGTAAATAAATGCAGGCTGGAAGTCTCGGAGAGAGCTGAACCTGCTGAAACACCACGGCATTTTACCTTCTCCCATTCTTCTCTGATTGGAATCAAACCCAGCCCAGTTATCAATGACAATCTACCTAAGCTAGAGGCAACTGATTACTGTATCAATAGCAACAATGGGTTTTTATTTTCTGCCTGGCTTTGTATTGTCACCTTGTTCCATCCTCTAGAGTATCTATTTCAGCCCTTCGGATGCTGGTTTTAGAGTCCTGCCCCTAAAGTGTAATTTCTTAGTTTTGTAGTGGTGATAAGGAAGGAGATGGGTCTGGATGTGTTTCAGAAGTTCAGGCTCTCATTCTCTCCCAGACAGACACTTTGGTACAGAACGATTTATGTGATTGTCCCCTTTCTCGGGGAAAGATATTCAAGAAAATGGGAAAGCTCTTCAGTTTTGGTCCCTGAGAATTTTACACTAGAGCACATTCACCACTCTTGACTTCAAGCAATCCAATATGTATTAGAAGCTTTATCTTGAAATAGACTGTATCTCATATGGCAGACTCTGCCTCAGGTAATCTCATACCCTGACTTTGTCCTCAAATGGGACACTGATGTAGAGATGATCTTGTGCTTCTCACCCTGTCACAGAGCCCCCACCCTCACCTGTGGCTTTCGGGAGAGTTGAGGATGGAGATTGTTGTGCTGTGAGCTCTGTGTGACAGCAATTGTAAGGTTTGGGTGGGCACAGCCAAAGACAATGGAGTTGGCCATCAGGAAAGACAGACTGGAATTCCTGGGAAGCCCTACATCTGCTGTCCATCATACAGTTCCATTGTCTTCTCTTCTGCTAGGATTAAATCAGACCGACCAAGTTCATCTAGGACAATCTTCCTGACCTAGAGAAAAGTGATGACAGGCTTTAATAACACCTGTATTATACCATCAGAGCAACACATAGATTAGTGTTTGATGAATATCTGAGACTATGTTCCAGTCAAGATGACACACAACTGATTATTACCGTGATTAAAATTTTATATTTTATACTGATTAATATTTTAATACTAATATTGATCAATGCAATATTAATTTAATATTAAAAATTAATATTTTATATTTGACAATATAATCAGACTCATGTTATACATAATTAGAATTAGACTCATGTCATAAATAATTTTGCTAAAATATGTGTATTCTTATTGGTTTTCTGAGCATAAATCTCCAGTAGTTGATTAAGTTTGTATGCATTTGTTGAAGCAGGGTATCCACCCTTTTGAGAGAAAATGTGTGGAGGGTAAATGAGGCTGGGGAAGCTGAAGGCATGTGATGGAAGCCTGTCCCTGAGTGAAGGAGAGAGGGAGGGAGGATTGGGTGGAAATTTCCTACATTTCTGTGCCATGCAAAGAAGGTCCACATTATCATTGAGTCTCATGCGAGTCAAAGTTGCCCCTCTGGAAACCCCCATGACTCCCTGCAGTGGCTCCGCCTCAGATGAGTGCAGAGCTCACTCTATCCTGGAGAACGGAGCACAGGACATGGGCCTCAGCATGAGTCAAGACATGGACGTCAGAGAGTTGTAGCTGGATGCATGATCCAAGTGCATTCTTCTGCCTGTGGGTGGAGGGAGGAAGGTGCATTCTCAGAGCCAACATGCCGTGGACTTTTACAGAGAACACATGTTTTTACTTAATTTACTGGAAGGCATATGAAGAATGTGCAGTCTGCAAACAATTGCAATTTTCACATTTACTCCAATTGTATTATTTCTTCATTCTGCACGACGTCCTGGAACAATTACATTTTTCATGGGTATCGTTTCATGGATTGATAGCATGCATTTCACACTTGCATTTTTTTAGCCATGTGCAGAGGCCTTGAGTAGAGCATGTCTGGGCCTTGTCTACTCTAACTCTCATGGCCCAAAGGAAAGAGCAGAAACTTGACTGACTGCAAACTTTGGGGTAGGAGCTTCTCCTGCACACCTCAGAGCCTGAAGAGACCCCAAGTGCAGTTTTATGGAGTCAGGGTGTTTTTCTATGTAGGGGAATTACGAGCTGCCCCACACCTAGTGATTGCTGGTCAGCTCTAAAGATGAGTTCAGAATGAGGTCACTTGGTAGCTTATTTCACTGCAGCTCTGTTTCGTAAATTACTACCATCAGATTCTACGTAATAATGGAAGCTCCATTTTTCTGACTCCATTTTCTTATCTTTTTTATTTATAAGTTTGGTTATAGAAAATGTTAACCCCTAGTTTCCTGATTCAAACCCCACAACTTGCTGAACTAATCAGGATTTTTTTTAATGTCCCCAGTATTTGGGAAATATAAAGGAACAGCCATATATGGTTCATTGTGTGGACATAGTCATTTAAGTGCATTGCTAAAAACATAATTGCTGAATTGTATAGTCAAACTACAACTAGATTTGCAGAAAATTGCCTCCACTAACGTCTGAAGGGAGAGCCACTCAGCTGATCCTGTCTTTAGGCTTTGAGGAAGCTCACTACACAGGCGAGGTCACATGGTTGAGATCCAAGGTGCAGCTCCCAGCCCTGGCGAGTTCTTTTCCAGGAACCAGACAAACAACTTGGCATCTCAGAAGCAGATCCTCAAGCTTCCTTTATCCGGGATGCACAGACCTCAAAGGACCAGCAGGAGATGCTCAGAACTCACTCAAGGCAGAGACCCAGTGAGAAGCAGCTGCAGAGAGGAACCAGCCAGGGAGCCTCTGATCACCATCTAAGGTTGTCTTCTTTTCCTTCACAGCATGGAGCCCTCAGGAGACCACACACTATGTTGTTTTTAACTCATGTCTTTCTTGTCCCAAAGCAAAAAAGACATAAGTATGACTCTGCAGTTAACTCCTTCCTTGAACCTGGGTCATTTTTTTCTGAGAATGCCACCTTAATTGTCAATATCATGATCATTATATCAAAATCAGCATGCATATCTAGTCATCAGGAAGACAATTTGTCTCGTGGTATAAATGTTTATTGAATTAATAATTACATTTTGACCAGACGCGGTGGCTCACACCTGTAATCCCAGCACTTTGGGAGGCTGAGGTGAGCAGATTACCTGAGGTCAGGAGTTCAAGACCAGCTTGGCCAACATGGTGAAACCTCGTCTCTACTAAAAATACAAAAATTAACCAGGCACGGTGACAGGTGCCTGTAATCCCAGCTACTCGGGAGGCTGAGGCAGGAGAATGGCTTGAGCTCAGGACATGGAGGTTGCAGTGAGCCGAAGCTGCGCCACTGCACTCCAGCCTGGGCGACTGAGCGGGAGTTTGTCTCAAAAACAACAACAAAAACAACAACAACAAAAACATTTCATGGGAAAGGGTCTCTAGATGAACACTGGTCAATTAATAGGGTATTAGTGAAGTATCATAAAAATAAGTGGCACCAGTATCTTTGGTATCCAGTTAATCTATAAAGCGTATCAGTATGATTTTTCTATGCGGTCTAAGACAAATTTGGGTAATATTTAGGCTATAAAGAGACAGTGCTTTCCTTCTTAGATAGGAATGTCCTTCATAGTAAAGTGTGTTTTCATAAACATTGTCCAGATTCTCTTCCTGCATGGGGTTTCTACATGACCTATTTTTCTTTTCCAAAAACAGATCACTCAAGTTTCTCATTATCTTGTGAGTGAGAAATATTTTCCCAAACACAACCTCAGTCTAGGTAGACACCTTCATGAATGAGCCTTCACTCTCAGACAGGCACACGTTGTCCCCATGTGGACGCTTCTCTCAGACAGGCACACAGATCCCCGCATGGTTAAGATCATTTACTGTGGCTCTGACCATGGAGGTCTCTGTTCTCACTAGGGCAGGTTAGCACCTCAATCCTCATCCACACTGTGGCCTTTGATGTCTGTGGCCTGACATACCCTCTGTCTGTCCCTCAGTGTCCTGAATGGTGAAGCTGCCCAACCCAGGGATAGAGGAAGAGCTCAGATTTCCCTTTGAAGGAGACAGGATGCCAAGCAAGAGACAGAAATCTCTCATTTCCCTGCTGGGTCATGTTCTGGGCAGGGTCTCTGAAGGCACCGCTGGGATCAGTGGCCTAAAACAGCTCCCCCTGTTTCCTTGGGAAGAACCCATAGAAAGACAAATAAAGTTTTGTGTCAGGGCATCATAGAACTTGTGCATTACGTATGTGATATATATAGATATTTTGAATATTTTTAAAATTAAGTATAACATTAATTCTACCAAATATATAAATATATAACCATTATAACACATGTCTACAGAGATGTCTCCTGGAATTTAGGTTTGAATATATATATATATATTATTTTTTTCTTCCAAGATAAATCTTGTTGAACATCATAAAATTGATTCTAATATTTATGTGCAAGATGACTTTCAAACAAGGTTTAACAACAAAGACCAGATGTAACTTTCCACCAGAAATAACTGTAAAACACAGTGAAATTTCTTAAACATGATTTTAAGAAGTGTGACATCAAGTAACAAGGACAGTGATTGCTGGGAGGGGGAAAATATACAAAAGGAGCTGTGTGATTAATGCACGCTTCAATATTTTCTTTAGCGAGTTTCCAGGCCACGGTGCTGAAGTGGAACCAGGTAGATTTGAAGTTGAGGAAAAGGAGCTGAGATCCCAGACAGGCCAGGAAGTGTGGAGACCACAGAATAGACAGTGGGTAGCAGAACACTGTTCAGAGAGCGGGTCCCACAGACGGCAGGAGAGAGACCCAGCATTGGCAGAGTGCGGATCAGTGTGAGGGAACCAGGGCAAGTTGTACACGAGAACACACCCTACTACAGGGGGCTTTCCTTAAAATCTAAAATTACCCTAAATTTTAAACATATTCACTTACAAATTTAAAAATATACAGAAAGACACCATGATAAAGATAAAAGAAAGGTGAATTTGCGATATTAAAATATAAAAAATGTATTTCTGAACAAATGGTAACACTGATGAGGGGGGACAAGTTTATTCCATCATGGCAAATAATTTAAGAGAAGAACATTCCAAATGCTTATGACCCGAATGAGGAAGCTTCAATCACGAATATGAATAGAGTTATCTCATTACCAGGGTGATGGTGTCAGAAACTTCAAGCTTTCCAAAGAAGCAACCTCATCTGATAAAAATTATAGAAACTCAACCTGTAATATCAAGGAAAATTATTCTAAGAACACACAGTAAATGAAATCCATTGATTGACATAATGTGCTCCTATTGACTGAATGGTTATGACCCCCATAAGGCCTACGTTGGAATCTCAACTCCAATGTGACGGTGGCAGGAGGCGGGGCCTTTGGTCTCCTTTGAAAGGTGTTGAGGCTCCATCTCATGAGTGGAATTAGCGCCCTGATAAAATACCCCAGAGAGCTCCCTCTTTCCTTCCACCAGGTGTGGTCATGGTAGGAAGGTGGCCATCTATAAATAAAGAATTGGGACTTCACCAGATACGAATCTCTAAGGCATCTTTATCTTGAACTTCCCAGCCTTGAAAATCGGGACAAATACATTTCTGTTACTTCTGGGCCACCCAGTCCATGGTATTCTCTCACAGCAGCTCAAATAGTCTCAGCAAGTGCAGTGAGGACCCAGAATACTTGAGAGAAGAGCATTACCCTCTTCTTTACATCTCAGGATGACAGAAGCTTGACCCTGGGCTGGACTGACAGGAAGGTGGTGCTTCCCTCTCCCCCAGATCTCAGTTGACGTCATGGCGTCAGGTCCTTATGGTGGAGACTAAATTCCAGTCTGTGATTTGATGGATGCCTTTCTCCTCCCAGCCTCACTCATGAGACATAGTTTCCATGTCATGTGTTATAGGCCAAGAACAGGTAGACCCTGATTAATCTCATGTCAGCTTACTTGCAGGCGAGAGGGTCTGGGGAGCTTCCTGGGAGAGGCACAATGAGAACATAGGAGTCCACCACTCCCACGCAGTTTCCTGTACTTAAAGCAGGAATGTCCCTCTGAGATACTTGAACCCTTTCTTCTGCACCAAGGTAGAGTCTGGTATATTTTTACAGTGATAGAGGCAGGGCATAAAAACAGTGATACGAAGCTCTCTCTAAAGGGCGTGACTTGATTAGCAGTCAAATGAGGATAATTTCAACCCTAAACTTCATCTAAAATGTTAGCAGCTTTCATGGTAAGTAATTAAAAATAGAAAGCTGACAGCTCCATGAAAGCAATATAGGAAACAATAGTCCACTCATTTTAACAGAGAGAATAAGAAAATCTATAATTGAAGAATAACCAGCTGGGCACTGTGGCACTGCCTGGAGTTCCATTACTTGGCAGTTTGAGGTGAGAGGATCACTTGAGCCCAGGATTTTAAGCCCAGCCTGGAAACATAGCTAGACTCCATTTCTTGAAAAAAATCAGTAACATTTTGGGGTTGGGACAAACCTCAAAAACTGCCCCTGAAAAGAAGCCCCAATTTAATTCCATCAGATTGTTGATCAATTTATGTTACAAAACAGTGTCCCCTTGCCAGAATAGATGGGATGTTAAGAGACACAAACTGTCAAGCGGAAAAATGAGGTAATAAATCTGTCAAAAGCAACACTGCCAAATGACAGCGTTTCCGTGGAGACTGCGTGTACATCCAGGACTGCACCTGTGAACGATGACATCATACCCTTCAGAGTGTCGAGGAAAGATACATCACTCAAACAGACAAGCCAAGGGACTTCAGAAATATATAAGGGGAAATACAGTGTGCAAATACATAAAAATGAAATTAGATGATGACTGCTAAATGAATATCGAGGTACAATCACATATTATGAAATTATATTTTCCTGAATGATAGGATCACTACCAATCTCCCCCGGACACCCTCATCTACTGTGTGCACAGCCCTCTCCTGAGGCGTCACACCCCTGAGCTTGCTATATAGTAGGAGACATGCAAATAAGACCCCACTTTTGGGTGATGAAAAGCAGCCCAGCCCTGACCCTGCAGCTCTGGGAGAGGAGACCCAGCCTTGGGATTTCCAGCTGTCTTCACTTGGTGATCGGCACTGAACACAGGAGACTCACCATGGAGTTTGTACTGAGCTGGGTTTTCCTTGTTGCAATTTTAAAAGGTAATTCATGGAGAAATAGAGATGTGGAGTGTGAGGGGACATGAGTGAGAGGAACAGTGGATATGTGTGGCAATTTCTGACCAGGGTGTCTCTGTGTTTGCAGGTGTCCAGTGTGAGGTGCAGCTGGTGGAGTCTGGGGGAGGCTTGATCCAGCCTGGAGGGTCCCTGAGACTCTCCTGTGCAGCCTCTGGATTCACCTTCAGTGATTATGCCATGAGCTGGGTTCGCCAGGCTTCTGGGAAGGGCCTGGAGTGGGTTGGCTATATTAGAAGCAAATCTAACAATTACGCGACAGAATACGCCGCATCGGTGAAAGGCAGATTCACTATCTCAAGAGATGATTCAAAGAACACACTGTATCTGCAAATGAGCAGCCTGAAAACCGAGGACACGGCCGTGTATTACTGTGCTAGAGACACAGTGAGGGGAGGTCAGTGTGAGCCCAGACACAAACCCCCCTGCAGGGGCGCGCGGGGCCTCCAGGGGGCGCTCGGGACCCACTGAGGACGGGACAGGTCCCAGGAGCAGGTGCAGGGGGAGGTTTCCTTTCTCAGCTGCCGGAGGTGGGTTTGTGTTTTCAGAACTCTGGAGCCTCATAAGGTTGCGATATTTTATTACGGTTATTTATCACATGTTTTTTAAATTGATATTTGTGTTTTAGTAATTTTTACAGTTATATGTAGGGGTATTTTTTAAAAAATACATAACTTCAAGAAAGAATTCTTCCTAATAATTTGCACTTATTCCTCTAGAGTTCTATTAACATCTGTTGATATCAGCAACCACATACTTATGCGACATTAATTTACATCTATAGACATACGTGTAAATACACAAACCTTTGCATACATGTGTAGTCATTTTTATTTAACATTATAATAAAATCATTCTGAAACATGTCCTAAAGAATTAAACTTGATGATGAACTAAATATAAATTAGAGTAATCCATAATGAAATGGGTCACTAGAGAGTTTCTGGCAAATGTGAATACCCTTGTACTGAACACCTAAGGCAGCGTGAAGAGCAAGTCCATCCCCTCAACGCGCGTCTTTTTCGTGTCTGTGGTCAAATCCTGCATGGGGAAAGGTTTCGATTTCTGACACTATAGATCTATTTTTTTCCCTGTTTTGAGCTTTGTATAAATGGAATCAAACATTATAGACCTTTTCTTGGTAAGGGGCTACTTTGCTATTTTTTAGGTTAATTCATGCTATTTAATGTACGAAATTAGATCAACATAGTGTCGTTTACTCAATTAATGGACTGACTGATATGAAACCTCAAAGTCTTCATGTATATGTGGAGAGAGAGAGAGGGAGGAAGGAGAGTGATTTTATATCTGAGACAGTCCATTAAGTAAATATATGACAATGTATTGATCTATTTTGTTTGTTGATGGACTTTAAATTTGTTTCCAGTTTATGAATATTATAAGCAAAGCTGTTAAAGATACCTTAGTGTAAGTTTTCCTATGTTGTCTCCCTTTTATTGAGAAAATATGAAGTATGTATTTCTTTGAGTAAGTTTAATTTTTTTTCAGTTTTATTGAGGTAGAAATAAAGTATTTTTAAAAAATGTACAGGTTAAGGTGACCACTTGATGTTTTGGTATTGTATTAGTCCATTCTCACAGTGCTGTAAAGAAGTGCCTGAAACTGAGTAATTTGGTTAAAAGAAAAAAGAAAAAAAGATGTTCAGTTGGCTCACGGTTCTGCAAGCTTTACAGGAAGTGAAGTGGCTTCTCCTTGTGGGGAGACTCAGGAAAGTTAGAATGATGGCAGAAGGCGAAGGGGAGCAGGCACATCACATGGCCAGAGCAGGAACCACAGGAAGCAAGGAAGGTCTACACACTGTTAGACAACCAGGTCTTCTGAGAACCCACGCACTGTCATGAGAACAGCACCAGGAGTCAGTGCTGAACCATTAATGAAAGGCCCACGCCATAACCCAGTCACCTCCCACCAGGTCCCACCTTCTCAATTGAAGATTATAACACAACGTGAGATTTGGGCCAGGACACAGACCCAAACCATATCAGATACACATTGTGAAATGCCCATCATGGTCAAGGTAACTTGTATATCCATCTTCTCACAGAGCTACCATTTTTTTGTTTGTTTTGTAAGATGGAGTTAAGCTCTTGTGGTCCTGGATGGAGTGCAGTGGCACGAGTGCTGGAGAAGGTGGGAGTCTGATGGAGCTTCCCAACTACGTTGTGGTCCAAGCTAATTCCATCAAGGCCATTGGTTCCTCCCAGAGCATAGCTGTCCATCAGAAATCCCCCATGTGCCCAGCAGCAGCCACACCTTCGCATCTTCACTGTGCACAGTCATTGTTTGGGAGGAGCTCCAGGATGTGTCTCTTTGTCAAAACCTGAGTGATGATGTCAGAGAGCTGTGCTGGGTGCCTGGTCCAGGTGCTCCCTGATGTTGGTGGTATCAGAGGTGTGTTCTTAGGGTGGAAACACCGTTTATGGAAATGAACATAAGAAACATGATTTTCCTTGGTTCTCTTAGATGACATGGAGAAGAAAGCAGGTGGCCTGCAAACAACTGTAATTTCCTACTTTACCCCAAGTTCATTGTTTCTTGTAAACTTTGCTTTCTGTTCAAGTATAAATATATGGTTTAGAGTGAGTTTGCTTCTTTCCACACACTAACCATCATGTTCCCCAGATAAAAAGCACATTGTCTTCACTCTCAGTCTGAGGGAGGAGCTGTTCCTGTATAACCAAGGGCCTGCAGAGACCCCCGTGTGCAGCTTTGCAGAGTCAGATGTTTCCTCATGTGAGGCGACTTCCACTGTCCGTGATTGCTGCTCAGGTCTAATTGTGGATTCAGGATTATGACACGCTTTAGGCTATCACAGGACAATCTGATTCTGAAAATCAGCATTATCATAGATAGAGGAAATGATCCAATGCCCATTCTCCTGACAGCAGGTTATCTTTCCTATTTGGTTGAAAGTTTGAAGAAAAAATGTGACCAAATATTTGTCTAATTCTAACCTCAGAATCTACTATTTGCTCAAGGGGACCCCAAATTGGAAAAAGTGAATTCCTCCTTCTCATCCACACAGGGAGTTCCTCGTTCTCATCCACACAGGGAGCTCCTCCTTCTCATCCACACAGGGAGCTCCCCATTCTTACGAAAAAGTGAATATCTGTGAATTCCAACATGCTGTTCAGAACCTGTGCATGCCAACAACTATGATTCCCAGTGCACTCCCGGCCTGGTGAAGCCCTCACAGACCCTCTCCCTCACCTGTGCTGTGTCTGCTCCTCCATCACAACCAGTGCTTCCTGCCACAGCTGCATCATCAGCCCCCCAGGGAAGGGACTGGAGTGAATCAGGTGCACAGGTCATGAGGGAGTGCACATTCCAACCCACTCCTCAGGAGTCCAGTCACCATCTGCAGATCCACATCCAAAAAACAGTTTTTCCTACAGCTGAGCTCCCTGAGCAACGAGTACACAACCACGGATTCTTACACAAAAGACACAGCGAGGGGACGTCATTGTGAGCCCAGACAAACCTCCCTGCAGGGCAGCTCAGGAATGGCAGGAGGCTCTCAGGACATTAAGGGGCGCTCAGGACACACATCAAGTCAGATGCAATGGGGAGAAAAGGTGCTGGAGATGGGGTTTTTGCATCGCCATCATATTTCACCACTGGACACCCGCCACTGTGTTTGTTCTCACGTACATGATTCCTTGTATTATTAGGAAATGACATTTATATAAATATATAACCATATGTAGGTGCATTGAGTCGTCCTCTCCATCTTATGCGGACCTTTTTCATGAAGACTCTAAGTCATTGTATTTATTTGATCACCTCATAAATCATGGTCAATTGTGTAGGATCTCTTTCTCTTCTTTCTCTCTTCTTCCCTCCTTCTTTCTCACTCACAAACTCACTCACATACACAGAATTGCATAACTTCAATTACCTGATGTGTTGAAGGCAATTGATTAAACTGCAGCTTTTCCAGTTTAGCTGCTGTTCATATTGTTGTAAGAATAAGAACGTTGTGTTTCTCAGCTGTGTACTTCTCTAAGGTGATTGCAGCTTTTTAAATAATACCCAGATACTGAAAGCAATCCAAATATCAATCAGCAGCTGAATCAGTAAACAAATTGTGGTAAATTCATTCACTGGAAAAACACCCACTGTTACAATCAGGTACAGCTGGATACGCTCAACAGCAAGGGTGAATTCACAAGTAGGTATGATGAATAAAAAAGGACAAAAAAATACAAGTGCATACATACGATTCCATTTTTATAAATTATATGAAATGAAAACTAAAGTTACATAAAGAAAACCAGTAATTGACTCTGGATGTGGTGTGAGAAGGGAAGGTGTAGGAAGCAGGAGTTATAGGAAAACCAAAGGATATTTTGAGGGTAGTTGAGTATTTTCTATGTTGAGAAAGGTAACGGTTATGTCACTATCTGTCAAATGGTGCACATTGTGGGAGGGCTACTATTTGCTGATTTTGCCTCATTAAAATATTACAAATTTAAACACTTATAATTTGGTAGAAAATGAGACAGAGATGAATAAAATATATGAGAAATAAAAAAATAAAATCACAGAACAATGGCATAAGGACTTCACTCATAAACCTCAAGAAATTTTAAATTTCTCAGCCCAGAATTAAAGATTGAATTAAATATATACAAAAAATCAAAGACTCCTGAACATATGCATGAATAAACCCTAAGTCTACCTATAATTTTATGGAAACACTAGAATACAAGAAAATAATGTCATGATTTCATTACATAACGGGAATTAATCAGACCACACCAGGCATGTCCAGCTCTGTCCTGGAGTTGGTTCAGGGAACAGGTGTGTCCTGCGGTTAGGAGCCGTGACACCAAGCTAACAGCTTTTGTTCTAGTTGACACCATAAAAAGATCAGGAGATCACAACTAAAATGCCGTGTGGACGTCACATCTGTGGGTGCCGCACACTCCCCCATGTGCATATGGAAAGGTTGATTACCTCTGGAGGTGTCTGCCGAGATTAGTGCTGGTCTCTCAGGAATGTCCAAAATGGCTCAATGGAACAAGAAAGGAGACTGGCTCAGGGTTGCTCTAGTGGTTTGGTGGTGGAGGCAGAGTGAGGGGTCTCACTCACAGAAAGGAGTTTGTGGGGTTTGAACCTCTAAATGGCATCAAATGAGGGAGTTCCTGTGATTCCCAACTAGATTCATCTTGGAAAGAAGGGCGACGATGGAGGAATAAGCATTAAGTTATCAGTAGCAAAAGAATAGTCTGATGACTTATTCTATGTAGCAATTATAAAAATCATTAATAAAAAAATCAGTGTCCAATATGAGTGGACAATAACCAGGTCTACAAAAAAATGAGAAGACTGATTATAAGAATAAGCAACTAGGTCGGGCGCGGTGGCTCAAGCCTGTAATCCCAGCACTTTGGGAGGCCGAGACGGGCGGATCACAAGGTCAGGAGATCGAGACCATCCTGGCTAACACAGTGAAACCCCGTCTCTACTAAAAAATACAAAAAACTAGCCGGGCGAGGTGGTGGGCGCCTGTAGTCCCAGCTACTCGGGAGGCTGAGGCAGGAGAATGGCCTAAATCCGGGAGGCGGAGCTTGCAGTGAGCCGAGATCTGGCCACTGCACTCCAGCCTGGGCGACAGAGCGAGACTCCACCTCAAAAAAAAAAAAAAAAAAAAAAAAAAAAAAAAAAAAAAAAAAAAAAAAAGAATAAGCAACTAATAATGAAAAGGAGGAGGAAAATGACAGGGGATTAGACAAGGGTCCTGTTCCAATGTCTTGTGTGGAGACCTTTCACTACGAAAAATCACCCGCTTATTCGGAACGTCTTAGGTGAGTTGTCTGCTCCAAAACATCAGAAGCATCAGAGGAATCCTGAGGCTACTCAGTTTAGTATCTTCTATTTGAGGTGCCTTACAATCATGTAAAATTCTTAGTTATTATTATTATAGTTAGATACAGGGTCTCACTCTGTCACACAGGTACAATCATGTAAAATTCTTAGTTATTATTATTATAGTTAGATACAGGGCCTCACTCTGTCACACAGGTACAATCATGTAAAATTCTTCGTTATTATTATTATAGTTAGATACAGGGCCTCACTCTGTCACACAGGTACAATCATGAAAAATTCTTCGTTATTATTATTATAGTTAGATACAAGGTCTCTGTCACACAGGTACAATCATGTAAAATTCTTAGTTATTATTATTATAGTTAGATACAGGGTCTCACTCTGTCACACAGGTACAGTCATGTAAAATTCTTCGTTATTATTATTATAGTTAGATACAGGGCCTCACTCTGTCACACAGGTACAATCATGAAAAATTCTTAGTTATTATTATTATAGTTAGATACAGGGCCTCACTCTGTCACACAGGTACAATCATGTAAAATTCTTAGTTATTATTATTATAGTTAGATACAGGGCCTCACTCTGTCACACAGGCTGGAGTGCACTGGCACAATCAGCTCACTGTAACCTTGAAGTTCTGGCTCACACAATCCTCCGGTCTCAGCCTCCTGAGTATCCAGGACTAGAGGGGTGCACAACCAAACGCAGCTGATTTTTTAAAAAGTTCTTTCATAGAAATGGGATCTCTCTATGTTGCCCAGGCTGATCTCAAACACCTGGTTTCATGTGATATTCCTGGTTTTGCTTCTCAAAGTGGTGGAATTACAGGCATGAGCCACCACATCTGGTCTGAATGGATCCTTTAGTTGCAAAATATCAACCCAATAATTGACTCCCTGAATTTTTTTCTGCTGTATTTTGGTTAATAGTGCCTGATATGATTTATGCCAAAATGTTTCAACAGCACAATATTTTTTCTGATGTTTGTTCCAATAGACATAATATCATGGTTGAAGATCACAAAATACTGTGAAAAGATGACATAAAAAGTCAACCTTAAACTTTTGGTGTATGGAGTAAGTATAACACAAAAATTATTTTCAATGTTGTGTAACACATGTATGCAATAGAACAAAGGTGAGCAATGAGGGTAAAATTTCTAAATGTTTGAATCTTCCAGCTCCCAAGTCATAGGGCAGTAACTGATGTGTCCTGATATGCCATATGCTAGTGGGATAACTCTTGGCCAAGAGAGTTTCCATATTTTATTAGTTTTTAAATATTTTTTATTTAAACTTGCCATTTTTCAACATATCCAGATTATTGTGAGTGGGATTGATTCTGTATGATATGAACAGTGGCAATGCCCTCCATGTTTAGATAATATTATGCACCAGGTTAAGACTGTGTTTGGAGACATGATGCACCATAACATTATTCTAGTTTCCATGCTAGATTTTTGTTTTTCTCTTTGTTTGCATTTGGTTTCAAATTTATATATCAGGTCTCTAGAATGTAGGAATTTATTTAAAAGTGTATTTTCTTGTTGTCCATTTTGATGGGGCTTCCAGAAGATTTAAAAACCTCTGCTTGCAGCACAGTTTAAAATTCTGCATTACAGTAAAACATCTGTATTTAATCCTGTCCTTTGGTTAATTAACAAGCTGTAAGTGCAATAACTTCTGCCTTCTGGGCAGATTCCTCTACATCAGGTAGAGGAATAGATCCCAAATGGAAGTTTGTACTTGTAATATAAATTATTGGTTTAATAACCACCACACTTATTATTTAGGTGTTACTCATCAAGAAATAATGCTAAATCAAAGGTCGCAATGGGCGTATTACCTAAGGGATATACAAAAGATTTTGCTAACTAATATAAAATAGACGTGAACACTCTCTTAGTATCCAGCCATGTCTCCTGTCTACCACATTATTAACCACACGGTAACTGACTTCACTTGGGACTTGCTCTAATTTTGAAATTAGTTACTTATTTACCCCAAAGCCTCTAGATTATTATGTGTGCCTATTTTAGCAGAGAATGAAGAAAGACAACCTAGGCTGATTAAACAATGAGGAAAATCACAACCTGGTGAAACAGGAAGCCTGGAAGTGAGTGGCTCCAGGACTGAATAATTTGACAGTTCATCTTCCCGGGCAGTTTCTTTTCTCAATTTTCCACACTGATGCATCCAGAAAGTCAGCTTCACACCCCAGGGGACTCCTGTCATACTGTGACATGGGGCCAACATTCCCAAGGGTCACACACACATACTATAGATTGTCTGGAAGTGGAGAAGAGACTTTTTTGCGATTCTCCTCTGAAGGACCAGGAACACCTCAACAGAGCATCTCTTCTGCCTCCATGACCAGAACTGCACCACGTACCACATGGACCCTCATCCCTGATGAGGATAATATGATGCCATTGATGAGACCAACTATTTTATCACATAAATCACTAACAACTGATATAAAGGTTTCAAAAATGAATTGAAGTCTCTCCTTCTATGCCCACCAGAGACTACAGATCCTCCAATGATACCTTCCTTGTCTTTTCTGCTTGACTTTGTCTCTTCACCTTGTTTCATCCTCCAGAGAATCTCTTTCAGTTCCCTCAGGTGCACTCAAGTGTTTTATTTAACTGACAATTTCTAAATTAGACTAAAGGGTCCATATTCCCAGGTCCATATTCCTTGGTCCATATTCCTAGGAAGGCATCGTGACCCCGGGTCTGCATGTGACCTTACAAGTGTTCCTGACCCTCCTCCAGATGAGATGCTGGTCTGTGTGTCCTTGCCCTTCCCCTGGGGTAGAGTCCTCCTGTTTTCCCCAGGTGTTCCCTCCCACAGCTCCGGTGTTCTCCATCGGAGTCATCACCTTGCAAATCTGCTGCCCTGCCCTGCAGACTAAGGCTCTGATTCCATAAGAAAGACAGGGGAGCTGCTTCTCAATAGATCTTTGGTGTTACCATCTCAATTCCTGAGGCATTGAACAAGTGCACCTAGGATTCTGGTTTCAGCGACTTGCCCCTGCAGGGTAAATTCTTAGTTCTGTAACGGGAATAAGGGAGTTGGGCTGAACACATTTCAGAAGTGTGGGCTCTTGTTCTCTCCCTGACAGACACTTCAGGGAAGGAAGATTCGTGACTCTCCCCTTTCTTGGGCAAAGGGATTTAAGAGGATAGGATAGCTCTTCAGGATGTGGTCCCTTAAAATTTCACACTATAACATGCTCACCACACATAGTTTTAAACAATCCAATATATATTTGTATTTTATCTTGTAATAGCTTCTATTTCATATTCCAGACTCTGCCTTAGCTAATTTCAAACCCTGGCTTTGTTACTCTCTACAAGAACTTACTTCTCCCAAAACTCCAGATTTGTTGTTTGTTTTGAAACTTTAAATATCAAAAATATTAAAGAAAATTTGCAAAATTCCATCTTCTGTATTCATCCGTTATTGTTGATGCAGTTGTAAAAATCAGAAAAAATACATTCCTTTTCTATGTACATTTCCAAGCTCTATAGCAGATCTTTAGTAAGACCTAGAACAATAAAAAAAATCAAATACTGTTCAGCTGCTTAATAGAAAAACAAATTATGATAAATTTGTCTGCTAGAATACTACCCAATATTTACAATTTTAAAAGTCTGCTATACCCAACTACAAGATGAAATACCTAATCACTTAAGGTAGGTCAAACAAATAAGAATATATACCATGTTATTTCATTTTTATATATTCTGATAAATAAAAATGACTTGGCAGCAATGTAAAGATCAGTAGTTGCCAGGGAAATGGTAGAAGAAAGAAAGGGAAAAGGAGGAAGAATATAGAAGAGGAAAAGGAAATGCTGAGAATTCTCTTGTCCACCTTGATAATGATGACGGTTACCTCATGTTTATCAATTGTACACTTTAAATATGTGAAAGTTTATTGCATGTAAACTAAACTTATAAAATGTATCACAAGCAAACAACTGGAAACTTAGACAAGAAAGGAGTGATAGAAAGATAGAAAAAATGTATGTTAAATTTCAAAAATACTTAGAAATGTATTAGCCTAACCCTAGTTCTCACTGTATTTTTAGGTGACTGTTAGAATGCAGCACAATCACACATGTTCTCACTACAGAAAGTGGGTTCCACAACCACACTAGGCACCCCCAGCTCTGTCCTGGAGCTGGTTCAGGGAGTAAGTGGGGCACAGGCGCAGGTACCGGGGCTTACTCATCCCAGACTTGAGCCCTTAGACACATACAGAGCACCTTTTCCATGTGTGGTTTACTTCCACATGTGTAAGTGGAGAAACCATTGGCTGTGACAAAACATAATTTACACAAGTATGTACAAATAAAATAGGGTGATCAGTTCAAAGTGTTTATCACAGCATGATTTTATAAGACAACACATTTTCCAAATACCATCATTGTCACCAAATTCCTGCAAGGCACAGTCATATTATCCAGGTACTGCCTTCTCCTCAGGCGTCCCACCCCAGTGCTTGCTATATAGTAAGAGACATGCAAATACCGTCCTCCCTCTGCTGATAAATCCAGCCCAGCCCTTACCCTGCAGCTCTGGGAGAGGAGACCCAGCCTGGGATACCCAGGAGTTTCCACTTCGTGACCAGCACTGAACACAGAAGACCAACCATGGAGTTGGGGCTGAGCTGGGTTTTCCTTGTTGCTATTTTAAAAGGTAATTCACGGTGTACTAGAGATACTGAGTGTGAGGGGACATGAGTGAGAGAAACAGTGGATTTGTGTGGCAGTTTCTGACCTTGGTGTCTCTGTGTTCACAGGTGTCCAGTGTGAGGTGCAGCTGGTGGAGTCTGGGGGAGGCTTGGTTCAGCCTGGGGGGTCCCTGAGACTCTCCTGTGCAGCCTCTGGATTCACCTTCAGTGACCACTACATGCAGTGGGTCCGCCAGGCTCCAGGAAAGGGGCTGGAGTGGGTAGGTTTCATTAGAAGCAAAGCTTACGGTGGGACAGCAGAATACGCCGCGTCTGTGAAAGGCAGATTCACCATCTCCAGAGATGATTCCAAAAGCATCACCTCTCTGCAAATGAACAGCCTGAAAACCGAAGACACGGCCGTGTATTACTGTACTAGAGACACAGTGAGGCGAGGTCAGTGTGAGCCCAGACACAAACCCCCCTGCAGGGACGAGCGCGGCCACCAGGGGGCGCTCGGGACCCACTGAGGACGGGACAGGTCCCAGGAGCAGGTGCAGGGGGAGGTTTCCTTTGTCCTCAGCTGGAAAAGTCAGGTTTGTATTTGCAGAACTCTGGAGCATTCTAGGCTGTGATATTTCATTACTTGTATTTATTATGAATTTGTTATCGTTAGTGTTAAAATATTATTAAAATTCCATATAGATTTTTAAAATACATACTTTCAAGAAATATACATTGCTAATTATTTGCACTGATTCTTCCAGACTTTTATTAACATTTGTTGACATTAGCAACTGCATAGCTATAGGGACATATATTTATACACACAGAAAGATGTATAGGCCGGGTATGGTGGCTCACACCTGTAATCCCAGCTACTCGGGAAACTGAGGCAGGATAATTGCTTGAACCCTGGAGGTGGAGGTTGCAGTGAGCCATGATTGGGCCACTGCACTCGAGCTTGGGTGACAGAGTGAGACTCTATCTCAAAAAAAAAAAAGAAAGAAAAGAAAAAAGAAAGATGCGTAAATACACAGACCTATGCATATACGTGTAGGTATTCATATTAAACATTCCGATAAAATAATTCTGAAAATATGTCCTAAAGAAACAAACTTAATGATGACAAACATATAAATTATTAGAGTAATTCATAATTGATTTGTTATTTTTACTTGTTTACGTGAATTGATTTATATTTGCTAATTTAAAAGTTCTATATTGTTCATTTCAAAAGAGCTAAGACTACATTTGAAATGTCACAATAAATGATCAGAATTTGAAGTGATAAATGATAATTATATTTCTTAATTTTCTTAGTTAGTCCACATTATATTCACAAATCATAACATTGCTTCTTACCTTGTGAATATAAACAACAGTAATTTGTGAATTTACAATAAAATTTCTATTTTAAATTTTAAAATCTATCCCAGATCATTATCTTTTTCTTCACTTCCGGATCTCATTGGATCGTCTCAAGGGCCCATCAGCACCCCTGTCTCCTGAAGGCTTCAGGGAGTGGCTGCGGGACGGGCAGAAGCAGGTGCCCAGTGTGAGTCCACACGACCTGGAGCCTCCCTCTCCTTGGATTAGGCCATCTCCTTGGGATCATAGGGCTCTTCATTATCTGCACCCCGCTGTTGTACCAAACAAGCAACATCACCTTCAATTCATCACGCTTTGCTTTAATTTTCCAAAACATCACGAAGGTGATAATTTTAACAGTAAATGTATCACAACCAAATAGGATAAGCCCTTTTCCATGGGACAGGGTTTCTTATCAGGACTTTACATACATTATGTACTTTCAATTTATTTACAGGTGAGATACTAATATCTCCGTATTGGAGATTATTCCTCTACTCTAAGTCATCTCTTAAAATTCTTTTTTCCAAGGACTCAAACAAATCCATGATATAATTACAAATTTCAGCTCTAATAACTGGGCCAACAATGAGAATATATTAACATTTAAAACATGTGCTTGCAAATATTGTTATTTTCCTGTTGGCTGTCCCAGTTATGATTTTACACAAAATATTTGTAATTTTTCCTGATAAAACAGGTTCAAATATATCACTAGTTTTTGAATTTTGCATAACTAATAATATAAAAGGTTCCACATGTTTTTAGACAGGTTATAATTATCTGTGAAATTTGTGTTTATTAATTTTTCATTTAAATATATCACTTTTATCTTTCTTATTTCTGGGATTTTATTCTAGTATAGCTGAATACATTTTAATAATTATTGTAAAAATCACATTTACATTTTGTATTTGAATTTTCATATATATTTTATGAAGGTTTTAATTTCATTATAAAATATTGCCTACAATTGTCTATGTACTTTTTTTTTAGATAAAATTAACATAAAAATGCCTGGATCTTCAATGTACAGTTTGAGGGCTCTGACAAATGTGTGCAGAAATAAAGAATTATTTGATTACCTTTCAGTGTACACCCAGTAGTGGGATTGCTGGGTAAAACGGTGTCTCTGTTTTAAGTTCTTTGAGACATCTCCAGTCTGCTTTCCAAAGTGGCCAAGACTAATTCTTCTTCCCATCAACAGTATACGTGTTCTCTTTTCTCCACAGCCCCACCAGCATCCATTGTATTTTGACTTTTTAGTGACAGCCATTCTGAGTGGTTGCACCTTCTGAGGCTGCACAGCTACAATCATCTGACCTTTGAGAAGGCAGGCGAAAACAAGCAGTAAGGAAGTAAATAAATGGTGCTGTTCAACAAATAGTGCTGGGACAACTGGCTAGCCATAAGATGAAGATTGAAGCCGGACGTCTACCCTCAACATATGTAAAATTAACTCAAAATCGATGAACTATTTAAATGTAAGACTTCAAACCATAAAATCCTTGAAGACAACCTAGGAAATATTCTTCTCGACCCCAGCTTTGACAAAGAATTTTTGGCTAAGTATCCAAAAGTGATTGCAACAGAAACAAAAATAGACAAGTGGGACCTAATTAACTAAGGAGTTTCCACTCAGCAAAATGAACAAACAGACAAACAAACAAGCAAACAAAACTATCAGCAGAATAATGAGACTACCTACAAAATGTTAGAAGATATTCACAAATGTTGCATCCAAGAAAGTCCCAATATCCAGAATCTATAGGAAATTTAAATGCAAATCAAGAAGCAAAAACAAATAACCCTATTAAAAATGGGCTGATATTGTTGGTCTGTGTCCCCACCCAAATCTCAACTTGAATTTTATCTCCCAGAATTCCCACATGTTGTAGGAGGTACCCGGGGAAGGTAATTGAATCATGGGGGCCCATTTTTCCTGTGCTGTTCTCGTGATAGTGAATAAATCTCACGAGATCTGATGGGTTTATCAGCAGTTCCTGCTTTTGCTTCTTCTTCATTTTCTCTTGCCACTACCAGCTAAGGAGTGCCTTTTGCCTCCTGCCATGCTTCTGAGGCCTCCCCAGCCACGTGGATATGTAAGTCGAATTAAAACTCTTTTTCTTCCCAGTTTCGGTTATGTCTTTATCAGCAGTTTGAAAATGGACTAATACATGGGCAAATGACACAAACAGACACTTCACAAAAGAATACATACAAGTGACCAGCAAACATATTTTTAAAATGCTAAGCATCATTAATCATTACAGAAATGCAAATAGAAAAATCTTCTGATTTCAGTCACTATAGCTCCATTTTTCTTGTTTTGAAGTTCATATAAATGGAATCAAATATTATAGATCATTTTTTGTAAGGGGCTACTTTTGCTATTTGTGAGGTTCATTCATGTAATTGCATCTATCAAGGTTTTGTCATCATGTATAAATACATACATATGTACTCATACACATGTAGGTATTTCATGTCTGAATCAGTCCATTACATTAATAAATGACAGTTTATTAAATAAATAAATTGGTTCATTAAGTGAATAAGTGACTCTATATATACCCATTTTCCTGTTGATGGAATTTAAATTTGTTTCCAATAAAAATATCATAAACAAAACTATTATAAATATCTTCATACAAGTTATTCTGTTTATATTCTCACATGTTTTTGATAAAATATGTGTTAATGTAAGCATGCATTATAACTTTTCAGCTTTATGGAGCTATCACCGACAAATAAAATTGTATGTATTTAAGGTACACCACTTGATGTCTTGATATACTTGGGGAAATGCTCATCATGATCAAGGTAATTGGCATGCCTATCATCTCAGAGAGTTATCATTTTGTGCCTTTAATTTATTGTGTGTGTGTGAAAAAAACACCTAAGATTTACTCTCTGGCGAAAGATACGTTTTACAGTATTCATTAGTATAGTCACATTGCTGTATGTTTGATCTCTAGAACTATTTCAACCTGTGTTTTAGTCCATTTTCACCCAAATATAAGGAAATACCTGAGACTGAGAAATTTAATTTATGAAGAAAAGTGGTTTAGTTGGCTTATAGTTCCACCAGCTTAACAGGAGGCATTACCGGGAGGCATCAGCAAACTTATAGTCATCATGGAAACTGAAGGGGAAGCAAGGACCTTCTTCACATGCTGGCAGGGGAGAGAGAGAAGGAGCAAGGGGAGAAGTGCCACACTTTTAAACCATGAGATCTTGTGAGAACTCTATCACAAAAACAGCAAAGGGGAAGGCCAACCCCATGATTCAATCACTCCCCATCAGACCCTTCCTACAACACTTGGGCATTAAAATTGGACATGAGATTTGGGTGGAAACAGAGAGTGAAACCATGTCATTCCACCCCTGGCCCATCACAAATCTCATGTCCTTCTCACATTGCAAAATATAGTTATCCCCTCTCAACAGTCTTCCAGTCTTAACTCATTTCAGCATTATCACAAAAATCTACACTCTAAAGTCTCCTTTGAGAAAAGGTAAGTTTTTCCACCTATAAACCTGTAAAATCAAAAGTAAGTTACTTCCAAGATACAATGGGGTGCATGGACTGCGTAAATGCTCCCATTCCAAATGGGAGAAATTGGCCACAACAAAGGAGCTACAGGCCCCATGCAAGTCCAAAACCCAGCAGGGCAGTCATTACGTCATAAAACTCCAAAATAATTTCCATTTACTTCATGTGTCACATCCAGGACACACTGATGCAAGAGGTTGTCTCCCAAGGCCTTGGGAAGCTCCACCTGTGGCTCTGTAGGGTACAGTCCCCATGGCTGCTCTCGTAGGCTGCCATTGAGTTCCTATGGCTTTTCCAGGCACACCATGCAAGCTGTTGTAGATCTACAATTCTGGGGTCTGAAGGAAGGTGGCGCTCTTATCACATATCCACTAGGCAGTGCCCCAGTGGGAACTCTGTGTGGGAGATTCAACACCATATTTTTCTTCTACACTGGCCTAGTTGAGATACTCCATTAGGGCTCAGCCCCTGCATCAGACTTCTGCCTGAATATCCAGGCATTTTCCTACATCATCTGACATCTAGGAGGAGGTCCCCAAACCTCAACTCTTGCCTTATGTGCACCAGCAGGCTCAACACCACGTGGAAGGAAGCAAACCTTAGGGTTTGCATGCTCTGAAGCAATGGCCTGAGCTGTACCTTGGCTCCTTTTAGCCATGGCTGGCATGAGAGGGACAGGGATGTAAGCTGTCGTGTCTCGAGGCTGCACAGAGCAGTCGAGTCCTGGGCCTGGATCATGAAACCATCTTTGTCTACTGAGCTTCTGGACCTGTGATGGGAGAGGCTGCAGCAAAGATCTCTGAAATGCTCTGGAGACATTTATCCCTTTGGGCTCCTCATGACTTAACGCAAATTTCTGCAGCCAGCTTGAATTGCTCCCCAAGAAATGGGATCTTCTTGTCTACCACATGGACAGGCTGCAATTTTTTTTTCAACCTCTTATGCCCTGATTCCCTTTTCAACCTAAGTTCACATTTCAGACCATCTCTTCGTGAATGCATATGACTTATATTTTCAGAAACAGCCAGGGCAAATTTTGAATGCTTTGCTACTTAGAAATTTCTTCTGCCAGATACCTTAAATCATCTCTCCCTAGTTCAACATTTCTCAGACCTCTAGGGCAGGGGCAAAATGCCACTAGTCTTTTTGCTAAAGCAATGCAAGTGTCCTGTGTCCTGTCCCTCCTGGTGCACCCACTCCTGGTGCAAATTTTCTGTATTAGTCCATTCTCACACTGCTATTAAGAACTACCTGAGACTGGGTAATTTATGAAGCAAAGAGGTTTAGTTGGCTAACAGTTCTGCAGGCTAAACAGGAAGTATTACTGGGAGGCATCAGGACACACAATGATGGCAGAAGGTGAAGGGGAAGCAAGAACCTTCTTCACATGGTGGCAGGAGAGAGATAGCAAGTGAGCAGGGAAGTGCCACACTTTTAAAACATCAGATCTCTTGAGAATTTTTTCAGGAGAACAGCAAAGAGGAAGGCCACCCCATGACCCAGTCACCTTATATTAGGCCCTTCCTTCAACATGCAGGGATTACAATTTGACATGAGATTTGAGTGGGAACACAGAGCCAAACCACATCGACTTAATGTTTTCACCCTTTGACAAACATCACCCAATTTTTTCCTCCTTCCAATCCCTGGGAACTACTATTCTACTCCGCTTCGGAGAGCTTGAATATTTTAGATTCTACATATAAATGAGATCACGCAGCATTTGTCTTTCTGTGTCTGGCTTATTTCACTTGGCATAATGTTCCCTATGTGTTGTAAATGTAAGAATTTCCTTGTTTTCAAAGGCTGAATAACGTTCACTTTTATGTAGGTGTAAGCCACATTTTGTCTGTTCGTTCATAGATGGATATTGACTTATTTTCCATATCTAGGCTATTGGGAATAATCTCACAATGAACATATACTTGACACACTTCTTTTATTTTCTCTAGATGCATACTCAGAAGTGGGTGTATTCTATGTTCAATTCACTGAGTAATCTTCATGTTGTTTTTCATAATGGCTGTACTAATTTACATTTTGTTCAAAACCATACATGGATACCTTTGTACCACATTTTCAGGTCCTTTTAAGTCTTGAATCCGTTTCTACCTGATTTCTCTGTATTGTGTGAGGTAAGGTCCATTTTTTTTTCTTCTACATATGGATGCCCAGTTTTCACACCACTTGTTGAAGAGACTGTTTTTTCTCTATTGTGTGTCCTTGGCAATTTGTCAAAGATCAGTTTATTGGGAAGGAATGGGTTGATTCCCAGGATGTCCACAATGTTCCATCGGATTATATGTCTGTTTAAATGTCAGCATTATACGGTTTTGATTTATATAGATTTGATTTTGAAATTACAGAATATGAGTTAAATTTTGCCCAAAATTACTTTGGCTATTTAAGGGCTTTTGTATTTTTATATAAACTGAAGAGCTTTTTAACATTTTTGTAAAAACATGCCACAAAGATTATTTATTTATTTTATTGGCACATAATAGACATGCCTATTTTATGGGAACATGTAATATATTGATACATTTATAAACGTGTAAAGATCAGATCAGAATTGATATATCTATCATGTTAAACATGTATATTTTCTTTATGCTAGGCACATTGGAATGACTGTTTTCTAGCTATTTTAATGCGTACATTAGATTATTGTTAACTATAGTCACCTTACTGATCTATCAGACATTTAGGTTTTATTTCTCCTATATAACTATATATCTGAATTCAGTAATCCACCTCTCTTTATCCCCTTCTCTCTTGTATCCACCCAGGCTTCACTCAGTTCATGCAAAATCTGGCAGGTCACAGGCTAAAAACACAAAATGCAGAAGCTTTTAATCAACTGAAAGGGCTGAAGCCTTTTGTCAAAGAATTATTTCAAGACACAGAGAACACAGATAAATGATAAATAAAATATATTCACATCCCCTTAAGGGTGGAAATAGAGGAAAGTTTACCTAAATGTGTCCAAAGGGCCCTGTGGCTCGATTCTGTCTCGGTCCCAATGTTAGGATTCTCCCAGGATTTTGTGGCTAGCTCGTCACACCTCATCAAGAATCAACCTCTGCTGATTCCTCAAAGTGTTCATTTAATCGGATAACCAATCTGTCTATAAATTGTAGAGTTGAAATACAAAAAATATTCGTTTGTAATAATATGGCACAAATTATCTAAGCAAAGATTATAACTAGATATTTTCATTCATTTTTATTTAAAATCGGGGCTAAGCATTGATATTTGTGATAACATCTGTGACTCTCTCAGCAGTTTTATCTTCTGAGGATATGACCTGGGGCGGCAGTTTTCTTAGCTTCAGTGTTACCACTTTTTGCATTGAATTCCGCCTTTATATTTGCCCAGAATCTGGGATAAAGGAATGCATCTAAGAGTCCCCTAACTTGTCCATTTTGGTGGGCGTTCCAGAGTATGTGAGATGCTCTTTTGTTCACAAAGCAACCCAATGCCATGCACTGCTCTCAAACGTGTTTATTTTCTAGTTTGACAAATTGGAAAATTCTAATAAATATAATCACTTCTGCCATCCGGGCTGATTTTACATCAGATAAAGGACTGTGTTCTAAGGAAAAGCTTACATTAGTAACATCAATTTTAGTCAAAAACCTAGAGTTTTATTGTTGAGCATGATTCACAAAATTATATTAGGTCGAGGTTATCAGTGGGAGTGTCTAATTCCCTTGTATGTCCAGGGTCTTCCCTATTAACATGAAGCATTTATGAGCACAGTCATAGTTTCCAGCCATACTTCTCCCTGTCTCACTATCACCACAAACTAACTATGGCCTCACCTGGAACCTGGGTTAATTTCCAAATAAGTTATTTTTAAATCTTTATGCCTCTAGATTATTATGTGAGGCTATTTCAGTAGAAAGTTAAAAATAACATTTGTACTGACTAACAACAGAGGAAATCACGGATAAAATGCAAAGCCTAGACGTGAGAAGCTCCAGGCCTGGATAATGCAACAGTTCATGTATGCAGGCAGTTTCTTTGCCCAGTTCTACACTGACACACCCAGCACGTCAGCTTCATGCCAGATTGGACTCCTATTATGTAGAGACATGGCAATGACATTCTCAAGGGTCACACACAAATATGAAAATTGGTGAGAACAGGGGAGGAGATGACTGTTCAATTCTCTGAAGGACCGAAAAATCCTGGACAAACCCAGGTGCTGTGGCTCACGCCTGTAGTCCCAGCACTTTGGGAGGCCGAGGTGGGCGGATCACCTGAAGTCGGGAATTTGACACCAGCCTCACCAACATAGAGAAACCTTGTCTCTACTAAAAATACAAAATTACCTGGGCGTTGTGGTGCACATCTGTAATCCCAGTTACTCAGGAGGCTGAGGCAGGAGAATCGCTTGAACCCGGGAGGTGGAGGTTGCAGTGAGCCAAGATCGCACCACTGCACTCCAGCCTGGGCAACAAGAGTGAAAATCCCATCAAAAAAAGAAAAGAAGAGACATGCAAAGGGCAAACAGATCATACGTAGATAATATTCAGGAAAATGCAAATTCACAATAAGATGTCTTTTCACCCTTCATCTCGGCTAGAAAGTCTGTTGTCTGAAGGACAATAAATAAATATCAAAATCTGGCCAGGATGCCTATAAAGGAAAACTCTTATAGACCACTGGTGGAAATGTGAATTAGTACAGCCATCAAGGGAAAATAAAATGGAACTACCATATAATCCAGCAATCCAACTGCTGAGCATATACTTATTTAAACAATTAAAAGAAAAAACTAATATTGGAGAGATACCTGTACACCTATGTTTACTGCAGCCCTAATCACAATAGCTAAGATATGAAATCAATGTATGTGTCCATCAACAGTTGAACGGATAAATAAAACGTGATATATTTACACAATGGAATATTATTCAGCCTTAACAATGAAATTCTGCCGTTTGAAGCAACATGGATGGAACTGGACACCATTACCTTGAGTGAAACAAGCCAGACACAGACAATACAGCGTTTCTGTGTTATACGGAATTTTTTAAGAAGTTGATGTTCCAGAAGTAAATAGTAGAGTAGTGGTTATGAGAGGCTGGGAATGGGGGGAAACTGAGAGATAAGAAGAGTTTCGTTAACAAACGCACAATCACAGGTAGACAGGAGGGATGTGCTGTAGTGTCCCACAGTACAGTATGGTGATTACAGCTAACAACAAATTGTACGTTTTCTGTTTACACGTAATCAGAAGAAAGAACTTTGTATGCTACCAACACAAATTAATGTTAGTGTCTGAGCTGATTAATTGGCTCATTGTTCTGATTTTGGTCATACCTCAAGGCACACATGTATTGAAATGTTACAATGTACCCATAAGTATAAATAGTTATTATATGCCCACTTAAAACACTCTTTAATTAAAAATAATTTCATTGGTGTACATTACAGATGATTCAACACAGAGACAGGAATAAATAGCATTTTTCTTTGAAATAGCGAATTAACTAACAATGTAGTTACATTCATTTGCACCAAACTGTGTATTTGATCATGCTAAGTATAGACAGACTTAGGCATACAATAATATATTTTAATTTTAGACTACTACTTATTACTAAAAATGTAAATAGTTTTAAAACAACTAAGTAGGATGAATAAAGTTCAGGAAAGGTGTGTGTTGTCTGTGATGTGTAAGCTTTTTCTTGTGTACCACTCTGCCCGTGGTGTATGTATGGTGTGTGTGTGTCGGTTTGTGTTTACTCTGCTTGGGGTTCTCTGTGATTCTAGGATCTGTAGTTCAGTGTCTTTCACAAAATGCGGAAAATTCTTAGCCATTATTTTTTCAAATATTTTCTCTGTATTTATAATTTCTCCTTCTCAGATTTAAAATATACATATACTATAATTTTGATATTAATGTTTGGTTTCTTTCTTCACTTTCTTTTCTTTGCAATTTACTTCGTGAAATTTCTAGTGACATTTTAAGCACATGGCTTCATTTAAAAGCTGAGCCAGCTCTACTGAGGACTGTGCCCAAAGCTTGCTCGATGTTTATACGGCATTCCTTTTGATTTCTTATGCGTTTCCATTTGATTTCTTCTTAGTATTTTGATATTTCAGTTGCCTATTTAGTCCTGCATTATGTTCACAGTTGCTTTAAGAGATTCTTGCATATGAATTAGAGCTACTTTACATATATTGTTTAACTAGATCATTATAATATCTGTATCATTTACAAATCTCACACTGATCATTCATTTATTACAACTTTGGTATTTCTCATTAATGTACGTAATAACTGTTGACAGCCACACATGTTGGGATGGACAGTTGTTATTGGTCTACTATTTCATTTTATGCATTTTCTGCCTGTATTGGATCACACTTTATCTTTGCCAGGACTTTATTGTGGAAGTGTCTGTGAATCTTCTCAGAGCTACATTTGACATTTTCTTTTGCAGTGGACGTCAGAGTTGAAATCTGTTCTTCTGTGTCCACCAGAGACTTCAGATCCTCCAGTGATAGCTTGTTTTTCTTTCCTGCTTGGTTTTGCCACTTCACCTTGTTCCCTCTTCCAGAGAATCATGTTCAGCTCCCTTAGGTGGATTAAAATGTTATTTAAGTGACAATTGTGAAACTAGTGGAAAGCAATAGAATAAAGGGAGATTTTCTGACCTTTCCTGGGTTCATATTGTGATCCTGAGTCTGGGTGTCAGCTTTCCAGGGTTTCTGAACTTCCTCCAGATGAGATGTCCGTCTGTGTGTTCTTGCTCTTTCCCCCGGGGTGGAGTCCTCTTGTTTTCCCCAGTTGTTCCCTCCCACAGCTCCAATGTTCTCTTTTGGTGTTATCACCTTCCAGATTTGCTGACTTGAACTGCAGATTAGGGCTCTGATTAAATAAGAAAGAGAGGGGAGGTAGTTCACAATGGAACTCAGGTGAAGACCCCTTTTCCCATCTCAGTTCCTAAGCGGTGCCCCCAAGATACTGCTTTTGGTGGCTTGCCCCTGCAGAGTAATTTCTTAGTTCTCCAGTGGGGTGGGTCTGAATGCTTTTCAGAAGTGTGGGCACTTTTTCCCTCCTAGACAGACACATTGGGACTGAAAGATTTCTCTGACTGTCCCCATTCTGGGGGAAAGGGATTCAATAGGATAGGAAAGCTCTTCAGGATGTGGTCTCTTAGAAATTCACACTATAGCACATTTACCACACTTGACTTCAAGCAATCCAATGCATAAGTGTGTTTTTATCTTGTAGCAGCCTACATTTTAGACATATGCTGCCTCTACTGAACTCATACCCCAGCTTTGTTACTCTCAACAAGTCTCAACTTGTCTCTCCCTAGATTTCACATTTGATGTTTATGTTAAAACTTCAAGTATCTAAAGTATTATGAAAAAAAATTTGGCTGGTTGCAGTGGCTCACACCTGTAATCCTAACGCTTTGGGAGGCCGAGGTGAATGGATCACCTGAGGTCAGGAGTTTGAGACCAGCCTGGCCAACATGGTAAAACCTGTCTCTACTAAAAATACAAAAATGTTAGCCTAGCATGGTGGCGCGCACCTGTAATCCCAGCTACTCAGGAGGCTGAGAAGGGAGAATCGCTTGAACCCAGGAAGCAGAGTTTGCAAGTCGTACCATTGCACTCCAGCATGGGTGACAGAGTGAGACTCAGTCTCCAAAAAAAATTGAAAAATTCCAGCTTCTCTGTCTATGTGTTATTGTTGATCTTGTTGTTGAAAAAATAAGTAAAATATATTATTCATCTATGTCCATTTCCAAGCTGTGTAGAAGATTTTTTAGTAAGACCCAGAGTAATAAAAGAATGTAAATATTGTTAAGCTGCTTAATAGAAAAACAAATTATGGTAAATGTGTTCACTGGAATACTACCCATCACTTATAATAAATTAATGCCTGAGACACAGAACAACAAGGTAAAATATCTAAGTATTTATGTTGAGTAAAATAAGTCAAACAAATAAGAATATATACTATGTTATTTCATTTTTATAAATTCTGATAAATAAAAATGCATCTAAAGTAACATAATGAAGATCAGTAGTTGCCTGGGGAAATGGTAGAAGGGGAGAGGAGGAGGAATACAGTAGAACAAGAGGAAATATTGAGAAGAATTCACTTGTCCACTCTCTTGATAATGATGACAGTCACATCGTGTTTATTAATTGTACATTTTAAATGTGTGAGGTATATTACCTTTCAATTAAGCATCATAAAATGTATTACAAGCAAACAAATGGAAACTTAGAAAGACAGAAAAAATAAGTTAACTGTCAGAAGTACCTGAAAATTAATGTGCCTGGACCCTAGTTCTCTCCATATTTTCAGGCAAGTGCAGGAGTGCAGCAAAACCACATGTGCTCTTATTATGGAAAGTGGGTTCTGATAAAAACACTAACACATCCAGCTTTGTCCTGGAGTTGGTTAAGGAGCAGTCACAGCCAGTGATGAGGAGCACGGGGCGAGTTACTGGGGTTCACTCATTCCAGACATGAGCTCCTAGATGTACACAGAATCCTCTCCATGTGTGGGTTCACTTCCACATCCGTAAATGGAGAAAATACTGACTGCTACGTAACATAGCTTACACAAATATTTAAAAATGAAATAGGGTGATCATGGCAAAGTGTTTATCACAGCACAGTTTCATAAGACAGCATATTTTCCAAATACATTGTCATAAAACTTCTGCAGGGCACTGTCGCCTTCAAGCGTCCCACCTAGAGCTTGTTATGTATTAGGAGACATGCAAATAGGGCCCTCCCTCTACTGATGAAAACCAACCGAACCCTGACCCTGCAGCTCTGAGAGAGGAGCCTTAGCCCTGGATTCCAAGGCATTTCCACTTCGGGATCAGCCCTGAACACAGAAGACTCACCATGGAGTTGGGGCTGAGCTGGGTTTTCCTTGTTGCTATTTTAAAAGGTGATTCAGGGAAAACTAGAGAGACTGAGTGTGAGTGGATATGAGTGAGAGAAACAGTGGGTTTGTGTGGCAGTTTCTGACCAGGATGTCTCTTTGTTTGCAGGTGTCCAGTGTGAGGTGCAGCTGGTGGAGTCTGGGGGAGGCTTGGTCCAGCCTGGCGGGTCCCTGAAACTCTCCTGTGCAGCCTCTGGATTCACCTTTGGTGATTATGCCATGAGCTGGGTCCGCCAGGCTCCAGGGAAGGGACTGGAGTGGGTCTCATCCATTAGTAACACTGGTAAAACCATATACTACGCTGACTCCGTGAAGGGCCGATTCACCATCTCCAGAGACAACGCCAAGAACTCGCTGTCTCTGCAAATGAACAGCCTGAGAGCCGAGGACACGGCCGTGTATTACTGTACTAGAGACACAGTGAGGCGAGGTCAGTGTGAGCCCAGACACAAACCTCCCTGCAGGGGTCCCCGTGACCACCAGGGGGCGCCCGCGACACAAACCTCCCTGCAGGGGTCCCCGTGACCACCAGGGGGCGCCCGCGACACAAACCTCCCTGCAGGGGTCCCCGTGACCACCAGGGGGCGCCCGGACACTGAGCTCGGGGCTGTCTCCAGGGCAGGAGCCGGTGCTGCTAAGGCCTGGCTTCCTGTCATGGTCTGCGGCTCCTCATTGTCAAATTTCCCCAGGGAACGTCTCCAGATTTACAATCTGTACTAACAGTTCACGTCTGTAAATGCAAAACTTTTCTTCTTCCTTTTTGTTTCTGTTTTTTTTGTTTTGTTTTGTTTTGTTTTTTACAGTAGGACACATCCTCACCTCCACAGAACCCACAGTGTCACTTTGGGGGCAGAAATAATTATTTCGTGGTCAACAGGATAAAAGTCCTGAGGATGCTCAGGGGAACCTGAAGAGTGTTTTCCAGTTAGACTCAGGGCAGAGACCTCCATGGGAATCTCTGATTAGAACAGGCTTTGAGTTCTGATGGGAGCCAAGAGAGATGCTCACCCAGAATCAGGGTCCTTAAAACCGCATGGTTTTCACAGCTATTCCCCCTCGTCTTGTAAAACTGGGCACATCTGACTCAGACTGATTCAGTGGACTCTCTTTCTGCTAATTCATCTTCCTTCCCTGTAGACTTGATTCTCACAGTTCCCTTTCTTCTTCTCTTCCCTGAAAACTGAGTATGTGTTATCTGTAGTCAAAATCCCAGGGCTCAGGTCTGCAGGACCTGGGTAATCTGAGGGGACTTTCTCACTCACCCTTGCCTGCACTCTCCTGCTGTCTTCTGTGAATGGAGACATTTGGAAAATGAAGTGGACATTAGTCATGAAGGGAATAATACTAGTTTTCTCCAATGGGATACTGACGTAGAGCTTTTCACACTGTCACAGAGTTTGGACTCTCACCTGTGACTTTGAGGAGAGCTGAAGATGGACACTCCATGGTGCTGTGAGCTCTGGATAATAGTAATTGTAGGGTCTGGCTAGGCAGCCTAAGATCAATACTGCTGGTCATCGGGAAAGGCAGGCTGGAATTCCTGGGAAGACCTGCATCTGCCATTCACCACGGAGCCCCATCGTCTTATGCTCTGACTGAGTCAGCCCCACCTCGATTATTTAGAACACTCTTCATGACTTAAGAAAGAATAATGGCAGGCTCTACTAACCCCTGTATTTTGCCATGGGAGCAGCACCTTGGTTAGTGTGTGATTTAGTAGATGAGACAGTGGTCTAGTCAAGGTGACACATAAAATTGTTTGTTGCCATTATGATATTTTATTTTATATTTGGCAATATAATGATGCTCATATTATAAATATTTCACTACATTGTTTGTGTCAGAGGCTTTGGAACTAGAACAACTTCATCTTGAATAGGGGCTAGGAAAAATAAGAATGAGACCTGCTGGGCTACATTCCTTGTAAGCTAAGGAGTTCTTAATCACAGGATGAGATAAGAGGTCTGCACAAGATCCAGGTCATAAAGACCTTACTGATGAAGATTACAGTAAAGAAGCTGGCCAAAGCCCACCAAAACCAAGACAGTGACAAAAGTAACCTCTGTTTGTCCTCACTGCTCATTTTACACTAATTATAATAACAAGCTAAAAGACACTCCCCCCAGCGCCATGACAGTTTACAAATGCCATGGCAACATCAGGAAGTTTCCCTAGATGGTCTAAAAAAGGGGAGAAATACTCAGCTTTGGAAACTTCTGGGGGATTCATGAATAATCCGTCCTTTGTTTAACATATAATCAAGAAATAACCATGAAAATGGACAACCAGCAGCCCATACCACTGCTCTGCCTGTGGAGTAGCCATTCTTTATTCTTTTACTTTCCTAATAAACTCGCTTTCATTTTACTCTGCGTATTCACCCTGAATTGGGACCCCTTTCAAGTAACATTTGTGTTATTATTGGTTTTCTAAGCAGAAACCTCCAAGACGGAATGAAGTTTCCCTGAATTTTTAGAAGAAGAACATCCAGCCCTTTGAGAGAAAATGCAGAGGGAGTGGAATGAAGCTGGGAAGTTGATCGTATATGAGGGAAGCCTGTCTCTGAGTGAAGGAGAGAGGAAGGGTGGATTGAGTGGAAGGTTCCTATATTTCTGTGCTGTGTGTGCTGTGCAAGGAAGCTGCAAAATATAATTGAGTCTTGTGCAAGTGAGTGCTACCTCTCGGGGAAACCCATGACTCCCAGAAATGGCTCTGCTTACGAATCATTATGAATGTAATTGCCAATGCTGAAGGTGGGGTCTGGTGAGCGGTATTGGGTCATGAAGGCAGAGCCCTCGTAAATGACTTTATGCAGCACACTTGGTGACAATTGAGTTTGTGCTTAGTTCAAGTGAAATCTAGTTCTTTAAAATACTCTAGGACTTTCCCCATCTCTTCTCTTGTACCTGCTCTAATTATGTAATTTGTTTGCTGCCCCTTTGCCTTCCTCCATGATTGTAAGCTTTCTGAGGTCCTCACCAAGATGCTGGCACCATGCTTCCTGCACAGCATGACCATTTGGAGTTGGATGGCCTGAAGGTGAGAAGAGACAAACTGGGTTATTAGAACACATGTATCAAAACCAAACAAGGTGGTAAGGACAGCTTGAAAAAAAATTCCAAGGCTGCTACATGCCCAGATAACTGGGCTGTAGTTAACGCCTGCTGAGGTTTGGACATGGGGCTGGGCTTTTGTTAGCTCCCTTGCACTTATTTTCTCAAAGATACCTCTGGATTAGGGGCACCCTGTTTCTTCCCGTCACCTGGCATGATTTGCAGGATAATTGCTCAGAACTAAAATGCTGATGCAGATGTTTATATTCCCCATGCCTTTGTTTAATGCTGATGCAGATGTTTATATTCTCCATGCCTTTGTTTCGTCTGAGCTGCAGCCGGAGGTCATTGGTTGGTTCACAGGAACAGGCAAAGTTAGTCTAAAATGGAGGCACATACTTAAAACAACTGAAGAGATTAGAATTTAAAGACAAGTGTATGATGTTTTGAAACATAACTTTTCTCTCTCCAGTTCTGATTTTTGTCAGAATGTAATCATTATAGGTCTGAGTTGTTTTCAAAATAAACTTTAGTCTTATGGTTGGCCTGATCATTTGCATAAAGTGCAGAAAGAATAATTAATAACAATTCTGTAGGAAAAGCCCGCAAGCACTAGGAGCTTCACAGTCTAACAGCATGAGCACATGCATCCTCGAGCAACTCTCTGAATATTTCCATATCGGCCTGCTCCTATCTTAAATACCATCCCGTGGTATCCACCTCAGGTACACTAATATGTGGTTCTCTCTGCAGGCTCCTCTCCTCAGATTTCAGAGTTTTCTTTTCCTCTATGGTATCAACTCAGATATGTTGAATGTTTTTTCTTTATTTGTAGTTTTTCATGTTTGCTGTTAATGAGATCAGGATAATATCATAGTTTACTCATTTTTTACATTCCCTTGCTGAGGAGCTGCTTTTCTCTATAAAATCCATTAACTGAGAAAACAAATCACCTTTTGTTACTGGTGAACAATTAAATAGTTTGGCACATATTTATGTACTGGAATCTAATGCAGCTTGAAATCAAGGCATGCCTCAATCATAAAAAACGTGGCTAAATTCTCAAGGAATTGTGCTGAGTGAAAGAAACTAAGGAATTAAGAGTAAATTTTATATGATTCACTTGTAGAAATTTTAGAAGATGCCACTATTAAAAATTAACATGAAGAAGATTTAAATTTTTCTGAGAATATGGTGTTGGGAATAATGGGGATGTGAGATAAATTTGAGAGGAATAAGAAAAGATTTCGGGATTAATTTAATTATTCAAGACTTGATTGAATTGCTGAGTGAATTGTTGCAAACATAGGTCTACGTTTTTCAAATCATTCACTATAAATTTGAATTAATTATTTATTTATTATACTTGAATAAAGCAATAACAAAGAAAGAAATGAATAGTTTTGCTAAAATGAAGCAATGAAAAAACTGATATTGACAGAAGCAACATGACTGACTTCTGAAAATACACACACATGAACCGTGGTTCTCTCGGCATGTTTAGGTAAATTACAGAAAGTTGTCACAGCAGATGGGGAATCCTGCAGTCTTCACGAGGCCTGGTCCACGCTGCCCTGGAGTTGTCTCAGGGGAGCCACCTCCTCCGGTAGTTAGAGCACAGGCCCAGATAATAGGATTAATTTTTTTAGATGTGTAATCTTAGACACACTGCACCACTGCTGTGTTCTCTATGTAAATTATCTTCTGTAAAATATAACATTGAAAACTGCATTATATATATTGTGTAAATATGTAAACATAAAGTCGGATTATGAGAGCTAAATGCTAAGGTACAATCACATAATATAAAATTATATTTTCCTGAATGATGGAATTACTACCAATCTCCCCCAGGTCACTTCATCTACAGTGAGCCCGGCCTCTCCTCAGATGTCCCACCCCAGAGCTTGCTATATAGTGGGGGACATGCAAATAGGGCCCTCCCTCTGCTGATGAAAACCAGCCCAGTCCTGACAATGCAGCTCTGGGAGAGGAGCCCAGCACTGGAAGTCCATAGTGTTCCATTCGGTGATCAGCACTGAACACAGAGGACTCACCATGGAGTCTGGGCTGAGCTGGGTTTTCCTTGTTGCTATTTTACAAGGTGATTCATGGAGAACTAGCGAGATTGAGTGTGAGTGAACATGAGTGAGAGAAACAGTGGATATGTGTGGCAGTTTCTGACCAGGGTGTCTCTCTGTTTGCAGGTGTCCAGTGTGAGGTGCAGCTGGTGGAGTCTGGAGGAGGCTTGGCAAAGCCTGGGGGGTCCCTGAGACTCTCCTGTGCAGCCTCTGGATTCACCTTCAGTAGCTATGGCATGAGCTGGGTCCGCCAGGCTCCAGGGAAGGGGCTGGAGTGGATTTCAGCTATTAGTAGTGGTGGTGGTAACACATACTACGCAGACTCCGTAAAGGGCCGATTCACCATCTCCAGAGACAACTCAAAGAACACGCTCTCCCTGCAAATGGACAGCCTGAGAGCTGAGGACACGGCTGTCTATTACTGTGCGAAAGACACAGTGAGGGGAAGTCAGCGTGAGCCCAGACACAAACCTCCCTGCAGGGACGCGGGGGGGAAATCAGCGGCAGGGGGCGCTCCGGACCCACTGATCAGAGTCAACCCGGAAGCCGGTGCACGCGGAGGCTGATTTCCTGTCAGGACGTGGGACTTCCTCTGCTTCTTACAGTTTCCCCAGGGAACCTCTCTAAGTTTATAATTATTTGCCTAACAATGTCTTCTCTAAGTATTTGAGAGAGATTAGTTTAATATGAGGAGCTATTCTCACCGGCACAAAATGCAGATTGGTGCTTACAGGGATGCAAAGTCCTCAACCATGGTCACCAGGATCAGAATCCTGAGTAAGCTCAGGGCTTCCTGATGAGTCTTCTCCAATCAGACCCAGGACAGGGACCTCAGTGAGCCTTCATGACTAGAACAGTCTTTACGGATCCTGATCACAGATGGTAGAGGCTGGGCCAGGGCCAGTGTCATGTAGAACCTCACAGGTTTCACGTCTGACCTTTCTCCTGACACTGAAGTGTGCAAATCAGCATCACACTGATCTGGTGCTTCTTTTGTTCCTAATTCAATTATTTTCTTTTCTAGTTGTTGTTCTCATTTTTCCATTTGCTTCTCCTGCTTTCTGGAAAAGGAAGATATTTTCCCTGTGGTCAGAATTCCATGCCTCAAGCCCTTTCCTGGCGTTCAGGTGGGTCTCAGGCTGTGGCTGCCGCAGTCACGCGGGAGAGGCTGGTGGGACTTTCTTCACTCCTTGTCACTCAGGACCCTCCACTGTGTTGCATGGAGACTCATCTGGAAATGCAAGTTGCCAGTGGGGACTGAAGGGGACAAGCTTGTTTGGTTAACGTGGGATACGGGTGTGTTTCTAATCCTGTTCTGAAAAATCTTCACACAGTAACGTTCTTCACTAGTGGTGTGAGGAAGAGGGTGTGAAAGTTGTCAGAATCAAAATAGAACAACTTGAGTTATAATCTTTACAGGTGAAGCTGGAGAAGGTCATGAATGGAGGGTTCTCATGAACATATACCTGATAACAAGAACTACCATAAAAATACTCTGCACAACTGGCCGTGGTGGCTCATGCCTGTAATCCCAGCACTTTGGGAGGCCAAGGTGGGCAGATCGCCTGAGGTCAGGAGTTGGAGAGCAGTCTGCCCAAGATGGTGAAACCCCATCTCTACTAAAAAATACACACACACACAAAAAAAATTAGCCTGGAGTGGTGGCAAATGCCTGTAGTCCCAGCTACATGGGAGGCTGAGACAGGAGAGTCGCTTGAACCCCGGAGGCGGATGTTGCAGTGAGCTGAGATTGTGCCACTGCACTCCAGCCTGAGTGATAGAGTGAGACTCAATCTCACTCACATACACACACACACACACACACACAAATTATCTGCACAACTACAACCTTGAACAAAGGCTAAGGCTACCACAACAATAAAAGTATTAATATTGTGGGGATATCTACCCTACCACTCCCTGTCCAACCTTAAACTGATTCCACCCTTGTTATTAATTCTTCTAGCCCAGGATAATTGTCTGAAAACAGCTCAGGTAAGCCTCCTCAGTTATCCTTTAAAACACGTGTCTTCATTTACCTCCTTAAATGTGCCCACGCATATTCCCCTTGCGATGCCCATTTTCAAATAAATATTATTTTATTTTGGAGAGTCTTTCTCTATCTGAAATGTAGGTTTGACAAGCTGCAGATGGACACACCACTTTCCGGTGAGATGTAGGGGATGACGATTTTGGGGGATGACTGGAAACATCCAATATCCTCAGGGCTGGCCGTCAGTAAGTGCAGGCTGGAAGTCTCAGAAACAGCTGAAGCTGCTTAATCACCATGGAGTTTGACCTTCTCCAGCTCTGCTCTGATGGAATCAGGGCCAAGCAGGTTAGCAATGATAATCTGTCTAACACAGAGTCAACTATTACGGTTTTAATAACCTCTGTTAAAAAATTCACACCACCTGGATTAGTGTTTTGTCAAATCAATACAAAGTATTGTCCAGCCAAGTACACCATAAGACAGACCGTTAGCCATGGAGAAAAACATTTAACCTGAGTTCTAGGTTCTTATACTGTTAAAAGTGTAAAACTGATTATTTTTAAAACAGGCTATTTTTATTTTTGCTATTGAGTTATAGAAGTTTTATTTATATATTGGATATTAACACTTTTTCAGATACGTGGTGTACTATCCAATTCTATAAGTTGGAATTATTTCGTTGCTTTGCAGAATCTTTTGTAAAATCTGGTCCCACTTGTTCAATTCTGCTTTTTTTGTATGTGTTTTGAATGCAAAATCCAGAAAAAGATTGCTGTTTTTTTCAGGAGGGGGAGTTTTACAGTTATGCTTATTACATTTAAATATTTAATGCATTTAGAGTTAATTTTTGTGTTTATTCTAACTTAAAATTCTTAATTCTTTGCATGTGAAAATCCAGTTTTCATAACATGCTCTTTGGAAGACACTATAATTTAGACATTGTATATCGCTGGTTCTCATGCTGAGAAACAGCTGGCCATCAATATGTGGGTTTATGTCTAAGCTCCCTGCATGCATTTATGCCAGTACCATTCTGATTTATTACTCTAAGTGTGCAATAAATTTTGAGGCCTGGAAGTGTAATACTTCAAGCTGTATTCTTGCCTTGTTTCAGATATTAGAACAAAATAGTCTAACCTTTCAGAGTAGCTGTGACTTTTTAAAATGGATTTTATTATGTACAAGTTGTTTTACTGCCTTCCTACTTTGTTCAGAAGTTTTATAATGAAACCCTGAATTTTTCCAAATGTTTTTTCTATGTCTCTTGAAAAGTTACTGAAATACTTTTTCTTTACTTTTTAATGTGGTGCACCAAATTGATTGATTGAGGATGTTGAATCACCTGTGCAACTCAGAATAAATTTGAGTGGGTCATGGTGTATGGTCTTCTGTAAAATCTTTAGGACTTAGTTTACTATTTTTGGAGTGGTTAATTTGTGTCTACCAATGATATTGATCTATAATTTTATTTTATTGTGGTGCATTTGTCTATTACTGGTAATATTACTGGTAATAGTGTAATGGTAGCCTCAGAAATAGTTTGGAAGGTTGACCCTTCACAAATTTTTGAAAGAGTTAGAGAAGGGTTAGGATTACTTCTTTAAATGTTAATGCTCATCTTATGATGTAACATATAACCTATCGTGGACAATGCTCAATGTGTGCTCGAGAAGAGTGTGTATTACATGGCTCTTGGTTCGAAGGTTCCATAACTGTCTTTTAGGTGAATTTGTTGAATAGTGTTGTTCAAGTTCGGAAGCTTAAGAATTTTCTTTCTGGATTTGCTATACAGTGTTGTAAGTGAGGTATTAAGGTCTTCTCTTATTTTTATATTGTTTTCTATTTCTCTGTTTATATCTCTTAAAGTTTGCTTAAAGCAATGTATTTGAATTTGTCCACATGTGTGAATAATAATAATTGCTAAGTGAGTTTCATGGCACAGTCATATTATAAGTCATCATATTTTCCCAAATGCTGCCATTGCCACTCAACTCCTCCAGGAGTTTCACATCTGCTCTGGGCTCTGCCCTCTCCTCAGGCCTCCCACATCACAGCTTGCTATGCAGGAGAAGGCAGGAAAACAGGGCCCTCTCTCTCCTGGTGAAAACAAGCCTAGACTTGATCCTGCAGCTCTGAGAGAAGACCCACAGCCCTGGGATGCCCAGGGGTTTCCATTTGGTAATCAGGACTGAACACAGAGGACTCAGTATGGGAGACATGCGAAATATTTGTTCTCAGACATAAGACACCCACAGAGGGCCCCCTGTGTCCTGCCCTGAGAACTGATTGGCTCGTGCATCTGAAGAAATGACCAAAGACCAGGAGAGAACCACACAGAAGCATCGGAGGGGCAGCACCTGGGGCTCTCATGGGGTCAGGAATAGCGTCTGCCTCCAATAGATGGACTAAGTAGAAAGTACCATAATTCACAAGGGTTTTACACAGCACAGAAGAAAGAGTTACCCTAGTTCAACTGTTGATCTTGTGAACCCAGGAACTCTGAGACAGATCTCAGTTAATTTAGCAAGTTTCCTTTGCCAGGGTTGAGGACATGCCTGTGACACGGCCTCAGGAAGTCCTGATGACATGTGCCCAGGGTGGTCGGGCACAGCTTGATTTATGCATTTCAGGGAGACATGAGACACCAGTGAATATAAGTAAGAAGGACATCAGTTCCATCCATAAAGGCTCAGACAACTCAAAGCAAGTCCTCCCCACTTAGAGCTTCCAGGTCAGAGGTAGGTGAGAGACAGATGGTTGCATTCTTTTGAGTTTCTGATCTATCTCTGTGACCGCAGGGACAGCTTTAAATAGACTGGGAGGCAGATTTTCCCTGAGTGGTTCCCAGCTCAGCGGGGCCCAAGATATTTTCCTTTCACAATCTGGTAACTTCAAACCAAACTTCAAAACTAAAACAAAACAAAACAACAACAAAAAGAATAAGACATGGGTACTTATTAAGACGAGAAAACCATTCAGTCCACAAGGAAAGTATTGGCAGTGTCTACCTCCACATGGCAAAGGAGTAAGCAATGTGACCCACAGAAAGGAGCAGTATTAACCCACAGAGCGACCGAGAATAACACGCCTGATGCGAGGGCGTTGAGCACATCATTGTGTTTTGCAGATTCAGAAAGCAACAGAAAAGATTGACGGTGGTAAAAGAGACAGAGCCCTGCTTCCCTCTCCCTTTTTCCTTCCCAATGAGCCCTCACAGCCAGGACCCTCAGCCTTATCCCACAGCGCAGCAGCTGCCATCCTGTCCAGGCCCACCCTCTGCCCCGCCCTGGGACTGTTACCTCATTCCCTCCAGGAGTCCAGGTGCCCCCCAGGGTGTGGTGCAGGAGCCTGGGGGGAGGTCCTTTGTTCTATGTCAGGGTCTCCCTGGGAGGGACACAGTCACCGCAGCTGGTTGGGGCCTGGCTTCCCCAAGGACAGTCCTTTCCTTTCCCATTCTCTTTGGATGACTATCCCTGGGCTGGGGCATGAGGTCAGCAGAGGTGCGGGTCACGCTTAGGGCCCCTGTCTTGCTGCTGGGGCTCTGGGCACTCCTGGCTCCAGTCTGGTGTTCTCAAGGCCGTCCCTTGTGGCACTACGCATCCTCTGAGGTGGTGATTCCCAGGAAGGAGACGCACCATGGCAAAGGCGTTCAGTTTCCCGGCTGGCTGTCCTACAGCCTGCGTTTTGGGGGTCAAAGACACGTTGTTCACATGCAGAGAAAACACCTTCTTTGGCCCAGACATCTGCTGATGACAACTCAGGATGACCAAGGAGCCTTGCAGGTGGATGACCCCTACATCCCTCCAGACTGCTACTACCTCGGCTACCTGGAGGATGTGCCTCTGTCCATGGTCACCGTCGACACGTGCTATGGGGGCCTCAGAGGCATCATGAAGCTGGACGACCTTGCCTACGAAATCAAACCCCTCCAGGATTCCCGCAGGTTTGAACATGTTGTTTCTCAGATAGTGGCCGAGCCCAGCGCAACGGGGCCCACATTTAGAGATGGTGACAATGAGGAGACAGACCCCCTGTTCTCTGAAGCAAATGACAGCATGAATCCCAGGATATCTCCTTCGCTGTATAGTTCTCATAGAGGCAATATAAAAGGCCACATTCAATGTTCCAACTCATATTATCGTATATATGGCAATATTACAACTTGTTCCACAGCGGTGGTCCAGATGTTCAGTGTCATTGATAGCATTGTTCAAAATATTGATCTGCGGTACTATATTTATATTTTGACCATATATAATGTTCATGACCCAGCTCCTGTGAATCAATATGGAGTTAATAGTGCGATGTTTACCTATTTTAAAAGAACCTTTTTTGATACTTTTCGTGTTCATTCATCCACACTACTTATTAAAGAAGCGCCACATGAATCTAACTATGAACCACACAAGTATAGCTTCTGTTCACATTTAGGCCTATTACACATTGGTACTCTAGGCAGACATTATTTATTGGTAGCCGTCATAACAACCCAGACACTGATGAGAAGTATGGGTGTGGAGTATGATGACAACTACTGCACATGTCAGAGAAGGGCCTCCTGCATTATGCAGCGATATCCTGGGATAACAGATGCGTTCAGTAACTGTTCTTATGGACATGCACAAAATTGTTTTGTAAATTCATCCCAGTGCGTTTTCGAAGCACTCGCTCCAGTGCATAACGAAAGCATAACAATGGTTCGCTGTGGAAACCTAATCGTGGAAGGGAGGGAGGAATGTGACTGTGGCTCCTTCAAGCAGTGTTATGCCAGTCGTTGCTGCCGAAGTGACCGTCGCCTCACACCGGGGAGCATCTGTCATCTAGGAGACTGTTGTACAAACTGCAGCTTCTCCGCACAAGGGACTCTCTGCAGACCTATCCAAAATATACGTGACCTTCCAGAGTACTGTCATGGGACCACCTTGACATGCCCCTCAAATGTGTATTTGCAAGATGGAACCCCGTGCACTGAAGAAGGCTACTGCTATCATGGGAACTGCACTGACCGCAGTGTGCTCTGCAAGGCGATCTTTGGTGTCAGTGCTGAGGATGCTCCTGACGACTGCTATGACATCAATCTTGAAAGTCACCGATTCGGACATTGTACTCGGGAACAATCAGCTCTCAGCTACCAGGCTTGTGTAGGAACAGATAGGTTTTGTGGAAGACTGCAGTGTACCAACGTGACCCATCTTCCCCGGCTGCAGGAACATGTTTCATTCCATCACTCAGTGAGAGGAAGGTTTCAGTGTTTTGGATTGGATGAACACCGTGCAACAGACACAGCTGATGTTGGGCGTGTGATAGACGGCACTCCTTGTTCTCGTGGAATGGCCTGTAATAACGCCCGGTGCAATGTGGCTATTACTTCTCTGAACTACGACTGTTACCCTCAGAAGTGCAGTTACAAAGGGGTCTGCAACAACAGAAGGAACTGCCATTGCCATATAGGTTGGGATCCTCCGCGGTGCCTAAGAAGAGGCTTTGGTGGGAGTTTCGACAGCGGGCCACCTCCAAGAAGAATACGTTCGGTCAAACAAAGCCATCAGGCAGTGCTGTATCTGAGAGTGGTCTTTGGTCGTATTTACACCTTCATAATTGCACTGCTCTTTGGGACAGCCACAAATGTGCGAACTATCAGGACCACCGCCGTTAAGGAAGTAACAGCTACTGACCCAGAATAAGACAAATTCAGCCTGTAAAGATACAGAGAATATAACAGCAAAATCTCTGGAACAGGATCAGGGGAAAGGATGGCAAAGCTCAAGTCCACATTTCTTGAAATGATGCTCACTCTGAAATAAATCTTCATAAACACACATTGGTGCTCTCCACATTTTCTTAGACTCCGCTGGGAGCCCAAACGTGGCCAGAGCCTCTGGCCTGGAGAGACCTGAGTGAGCATCTGGCTCTTGACCTGAGGTCGCTGGTCCCAGAAGTAACAGAAGTTGCCACCAGCTCCTTACAGGGCCCGTTAATGACATTTCTCCAGAATTGAGCTCCAGAGCAATGAGCTTCCTCATTCCCCAGGTAATCTGTCCTTCTCTGAGCCCGAAGTCAGTTTAGGGTGACCCAGGGCTACTCTCTGTTCCCTGTCTCTTCCTCACAGGGATGCTGTGGGTTTTGCAGTGAGAGGGACCTGCGTTCAAATCCCCCACCAAGCAAATCCCCCTACCTGGGGCCGAGCTTCCCGTATGTGGGGAAATGAATTCCCGAGGTTGATTGCTGCATGCAATGAAATTCAACTAGAAAAATAGGCAGACGTGCAGGGCAAGATCTCTGGCATTCAGTGTGAGCTGTGTGAGTGGCAGCTGCCCCTCCCTTCCCACCCCACATTTCCTCGAACTGAAACGGGAAGGGAAGCTGAGTATGTCGTGATGAGGAAGAGAAACCAGGCTTGTAGCAGCACAGGCTGGTCGGGTGAAAACAGGGCTAGGTGTGTTGCTAAGTTATTGTGAAGGAAAATGAAAGTTAAATGTATAAAGAACTGAATGAAATAACATTTTATTTTAAATTAAAATTCACAATAATATTGACTTTTAAAACGCAGTGTAGATATGTCACAGAGAATGTAAAACGCAAAACCCACAAACAGAAGAAATCACACTTCCCATACCGTCCACAGAAAACCGCTGATATTCTAGAGTAGTACTGAGATCTAGCATTCTTCTGAATACACCTGTGGTTCTAGCTGTCCTGCTTCCATAACATTGTTTAGAATTCCCACCCCTTTCTCCAAACACAGCTTGATATCCTTTCTCTCAACCTGCTTAGAAATTTCCTCCATTCAGCCGACGTAAAGATGCGAGCAATCCATTCCTGTGCCCCTCTCAGTGTATTTTATTATTTTGTGGGTGAACGCTAATGGACAGTTACCTGTGAGGTCAGTGAATATGATGCCCTCCTGCTGTGTGCCCTTCGGGTGTGAGCGGTTTTGTTGATAGAGCAGCAGGCCCCATCCCAGCCTTCTTGCATCTCCACCCCCCACCTCACACTCCAGCTGACCTCTCTCCTGTGGCCTGGGGGGTTCCCTGGGGGGAATGACCTCCCCTCTCTCCAGGGCCCACACACTCAGTGCCCTTGCAAGACCACGCTTGGCATGGCCCCACCTCGTGTCAGGGCCTGTGTCCCCTGCCCCACCCCCTAAGCAGATGGGACCGACAGGGACACTGCTCAGGGCAGGGAGCGGAGCTATGCGTGGAAGGAAGGCAAATGTGCATTCTGTTGGAGAAATGTTATAGGTAGTTTGAGTAAAAAATTTAATGCCATGTGAACTTTTAGAAAGATACATATTTTAACAAAGAACATGACCAATCGAGCTCATGTTGAAGTCAGGTAAACACTATTTAGAGCAACAACAATATCAAAAACACAAGCCAACAGTTCACCAAGAGAAACCATGATTAACCCCATGGAAATGGTCTTCCAAGGGCATCAGCACTTAAATCCTCGAAATCTGCATGCCTCAGCACCTGTTGTCTTGAGCTGCCCTCCTGTGTGTTCTAATCACTCCTGACCACGGGGCCTGCACTGTGGGAGATCCGAGCTGTGCCAGGTGGAGGCAGCAGGGCAATTGCTACCAGGTTGCTGGTGTGGATGCCGAGGCTGCCCGAGCAGGTATAAACTCCCACCTGTGGGCCAGGGAAGAGTGCACAGGAGACATGTCCTGGGCATAGGGTGAGGGAGAGCCGTGGGGGCTCTGGGTTCTGAGGAGGGTTCTGGCCTGGCAGGGACAAGACCAACCAGCATGTGAGGCCAGGCTGGAGTCTGGACCTCTGAGGCTGCAAGGGTCATGGGCTGCTTGGTCCAAGGGGGTGTCCTGGTTCTCTGTGGGGTACTTTCAAATGTTCCTTCTTCTTCCAATCCCCCTCCACCTCTGTTTCTGGTGTGGGATCACTCCCAGAGTCTGCAACTCCCAAATCCTCTTTGCCAGGTCCTTGGCTTCACTCTTCATCTGTCTTGAGCATCTTCCAATTCCATCCTCTTCTCTTCTGCTGTGTCTAAGCTGCTGTGAAGCCACCTGCTGTAATTTACTGTTGTATATTTAATATTGTACCATATATCTGTTCTGTTTTTTTCATCATAAATGCTTCATTTCATGCTCAGCATCTGAGAACACAAGGCCTTGTCAGCTGTCACCTCCTTCCATTCTGTTTCCTTCCTCCTATCCCCATGTTTGTACATCACGTCCAGTCTCCTGCCATCCTGAACGCTTCTGATGGAAGGTCCGAGATGTCTCATGAGCATCGTGAAGATTCTTTGTAATGTGACCTTGTTCCAGGCAGGAATTCTCCCTCACCCACCCCTGGAAGCCAAGTATAGGCAGACTGCATGTCAATCAAAGACTGAGCTAACTTAACACTGGCTTTGGTTTGAAGGTTTCTCCAATCCCCAGGGCACAGGATTTCAGGGAGCTCAGGTGAGAGTCTGGGTGTTATCCTTCAGGAGGTTGTACAGTTCATTTCACCTAGTCTATGCCACAGATTATAGAACCTATATAGAGTTCCAGCCCTTTAGAGAACCCTAATATGTATATATATAATATATATTTTATGTTAAATATATTTATATGTTATGTATAATATATATTATATGTTATGTATAATGTATATTATATGCTATATGTATAATATATATGTTTATATATATATGTGTGTGTATATATATATATATATGAGTTTACTAAGGAGTATTAAACTCACACAGTTACAAGGTCCCACAGTAGGCCACCTGCAAGCTGAGGAGCAAGGAAGCCAGTCCAATTCCCAAAGCTGAAGAACGTGAAGTCCAATGTTTGAGGGCAGGAAGCATCCAGCACTGGAGAAAGATGTAGGCTGGGAGGCTAAGCCAGTCTAGTCTTTTCACATTTTCTGCCTGCTTTATATCTTGGCCACACTGGCAGCTGATTAGATGGTACCCGCCTCGATTAAGGGTGGGTCTGCCTTTCGCAGCCCACTGGCTCAAATGTTAATCTCCTTTGGCAACAACTTCACAGATACACCCAGGAACAATCCTTTGCATGCTTCAGTCCAATCAAGTTGACACTGAGTATTAACCATCGCAAGTCCACCCCTTGTCAACTTGAGTCCACACGAATCTCCTGAGATCATACATAATCTTCAAACAAAGACAATAATAAGGTCATAATTACACCTAATATAATACAACTATCTTTTGTACAACTGGAAATGCACCAATCCCCAACCCAAATGCTATTACATAAAGTTAAGAACACTTAAATGCTGATATGAAGTCAATAAATTTTATGTCACATGATAAAGGAAAAAAGAAATAAAATGAAGGAATTTTCTTTTTTTTTTTTTTAATTTATTTATTATTATTATACTTTAAGTTGTAGGGTACATGTGCACAACGTGCAGGTTTGTTACATATGTATACTTGTGCCATGTTGGTGTGCTGCACCCATCAACTCGTCATTTACATCAGGTATAACTCCCAATGCAATCCTTCCCCCCTCCCCCCTCCCCATGATAGGCCCCGGTGTGTGATGTTCCCCTTCCCGAGTCCAAGTGATCTCATTGTTCATTTCCCACCTATGAGTGAGAACATGCGGTGTTTGGTTTTCTGTTCTTGTGATAGTTTGCTAAGAATGATGGTTTCCAGCTGCATCCATGTCCCTACAAAGGACACAAACTCATCCTTTTTTATGGCTGCATAGTATTCCATGGTGTATATGTGCCACATTTTCTTAATCCAATCTGTCACTGATGGACATTTGGGTTGATTCCAAGTCTTTGCTATTGTGAATAGTGCTGCAATAAACATACGTGTGCATGTGTCTTTATAGCAGCATAATTTATAATCCTTTGGGTATATACCCGGTAATGGGATGGCTGGGTCATATGGTACATCTAGTTCTAGATCCTTGAGGAATCGCCATACTGTTTTCCATAATGGTTGAACTAGTTTACAATCCCACCAACAGTGTAAAAGTGTTCCTATTTCTCCACATCCTCTCCAGCACCTGTTGTTTCCTGACTTTTGAATGATCGCCATTCTAACTGGTGTGAGATGGTATCTCATTGTGGTTTTGATTTGCATTTCTCTGATGGCCAGTGATGATGAGCATTTTTTCATGTCTGTTGGCTGTATGAATGTCCTCTTTTGAGAAATGTCTGTTCATATCCTTTGCCCACTTTTTGATGGGGTTGTTTGTTTTTTTCTTGTAATTTTGTTTGAGTTCTTTGTAGGTTCTGGATATTAGCCCTTTGTCAGATGAGTAGATTGCAAAAATTTTCTCCCATTCTGTAGGTTGCCTGTTCACTCTGATGGTAGTTTCTTTTGCTGTGCAGAAGCTCTTTAGTTTAATGAGATCCCATTTGTCAATTTTGGCTTTTGCTGCCGTTGCTTTTGGTGTTTTAGACATGAAGTCTTTGCCCATGCCTATGTCCTGAATGGTACTACCTAGGTTTTCCTCTAGGATTTTTATGGTATTAGGTCTAACATTTAAGTCTCTAATCCATCTTGAATTAATTTTCGTATAAGGAGTAAGGAAAGGATCCAGTTTCAGCTTTCTACTTATGGCTAGTCAATTTTCCCAGCACCATTTATTAAATAGGGAATCCTTTCCCCATTTCTTGTTTCTCTCAGGTTTGTCAAAGATCAGATGGCTGTAGATGTGTGGTATTATTTCTGAGGACTCTGTTCTGTTCCATTGGTCTATATCTCTGTTTTGGTACCAGTACCATGCTGTTTTGGTTACTGTAGCCTTGTAGTATAGTTTGAAGTCAGGTAGCGTGATGCCTCCAGCTTTGTTCTTTTGACTTAGGATTGTCTTGGAGATGCGGGCTCTTTTTTGGTTCCATATGAACTTTAAAGCAGTTTTTTCCAATTCTGTGAAGAAGCTCATTGGTAGCTTGATGGGGATGGCATTGAATCTATAAATTACCTTGGGCAGTATGGCCATTTTCACGATATTGATTCTTCCTATCCATGAGCATGGTATGTTCTTCCATTTGTTTGTGTCCTCTTTTATTTCACTGAGCAGTGGTTTGTAGTTCTCCTTGAAGAGGTCCTTTACATCCCTTGTAAGTTGGATTCCTAGGTATTTTATTCTCTTTGAAGCAATTGTGAATGGAAGTTCATTCCTGATTTGGCTCTCTGTTTGACTGTCACTGGTGTATAAGAATGCTTGTGATTTTTGCACATTAATTTTGTATCCTGAGACTTTGCTGAAGTTGCTTATCAGCTTAAGGAGATTTTGGGCTGAGACAATGGGGTTTTCTAAATATACAATCATGTCGTCTGCAAACAGGGACAATTTGACTTCTTCTTTTCCTAACTGAATCCCCTTGATTTCTTTCTCTTGCCTGATTGCCCTAGCCAGAACTTCCAACACTATGTTGAATAGGAGTGGTGAGAGAGGGCATCCCTGTCTTGTGCCAGTTTTCAAAGGGAATTTTTCCAGTTTTTGCCCATTCAGTATGATATTGGCTGTGGGTTTGTCATAAATAGCTCTTATGATTTTGAGGTACGTTCCATCAATACCGAATTTATTGAGCGTTTTTAGCATGAAGGGCTGTTGAATTTTGTCAAAAGCCTTTTCTGCATCTATTGAGATAATGATGTGGTTCTTGTCTTTGGTTCTGTTTATATGCTGGATTATGTTTATTGATTTGCGAATGTTGAACCAGCCTTGCATCCCAGGGATGAAGCCCACTTGATCATGGTGGATAAGCTTTTTGATGTGTTGCTGAATCCAGTTTGCCAGTATTTTATTGAGGATTTTTGCATCGATGTTCATCAGGGATATTGGTCTAAAATTCTCTTTTTTTGTTGTGTCTCTGCCAGGCTTTGGTATCAGGATGATGTTGGCCTCATAAAATGAGTTAGGGAGGATTCCCTCTTTTTCTATTGATTGGAATAGTTTCAGAAGGAATGGTACCAACTCCTCCTTGTACCTCTGGTAGAATTCAGCTGTGAATCCATCTGGTCCTGGACTTTTTTTGGTTGGTAGGCTATTAATTATTGCCTCAATTTCAGAGCCTGCTATTGGTCTATTCAGGGATTCAACTTCTTCCTGGTTTAGTCTTGGAAGAGTGTAAGTGTCCAGGAAATTATCCATTTCTTCTAGATTTTCCAGTTTATTTGCGTAGAGGTGTTTATAGTATTCTCTGATGGTAGTTTGTATTTCTTTGGGGTCGGTGGTGATATCCCCTTTATCATTTTTAATTGCGTCGATTTGATTCTTCTCTCTTTTCTTCTTTATTAGTCTTGCTAGTGGTCTGTCAATTTTGTTGATCTTTTCAAAAAACCAACTCCTGGATTCATTGATTTTTTGGAGGGTTTTTTGTGTCTCTATCTCCTTCAGTTCTGCTCTGATCTTAGTTATTTCTTGCCTTCTGCTAGCTTTCGAATGTGTTTGCTCTTGCTTCTCTAGTTCTTTTAATTGCGATGTTAGAGTGTCAATTTTAGATCTTTCTTGCTTTCTCTTGTGGGCATTTAGTGCTATAAATTTCCCTCTACACACTGCTTTAAATGTGTCCCAGAGATTCTGGTATGTTGTATCTTTGTTCTCATTGGTTTCAAAGAACATCTTTATTTCTGCCTTCATTTCGTTATGTACCCAGTAGTCATTCAGGAGCAGGTTGTTCAGTTTCCATGTAGTTGAGCGGTTTTGATTGAGTTTCTTAGTCCTGAGTTCTAGTTTGATTGCACTGTGGTCTGAGAGACAGTTTGTTATAATTTCTGTTCTTGTACATTTGCTGAGGAGTGCTTTACTTCCAATTACATGGTCAATTTTGCAGTAAGTACGATGTGGTGCTGAGAAGAATGTATATTCTGTTGATTTGGGGTGGAGAGTTCTATAGATGTCTATTAGGTCTGCTTGCTGCAGAGATGAGTTCAATTCCTGGATATCTTTGTTAACTTTCTGTCTCGTTGATCTGTCTAATGTTGACAGTGGAGTGTTGAAGTCTCCCATTATTATTGTATGGGAGTCTAAGTCTCTTTGTAAGTCTCTAAGGACTTGCTTTCTGAATCTGGGTGCTCCTGTATTGGGTGCATATATATTTAGGATAGTTAGCTCTTCCTGTTGAATTGATCCCTTTACCATTATGTAATGGCCTTGTCTCTTTTGATCTTTGATGGTTTAAAGTCTGTTTTATCAGAGACTAGTATTGCAACCCCCACTTTTTTTTGTTCTCCATTTGCTTGGTAAATCTTCCTCCATCCCTTTATTTTGAGCCTATTAATGTCTCTGCGTGTGAGATGGGTCTCCTGAATACAGCAGACTGATGGGTCTTGACTCTTTATCCAGTTTGCCAGTCTGTGTCTTTTAATTGGAGCATTTAGTCCATTTACATTTAAGGTTAAGATTGTTATGTGTGAACTTCATCCTGCCATTATGATATTAACTGGTTATTTTGCTCGTTAGTTGATGCAGTTTCTTCCTAGCCTTGATGGTCTTTACATTTTGGCATGTTTTTGCAATGGCTGGTACCGGTTGTTCCTTTCCATGTTTAGTGCTTCCTTCAGGGTCTCTTGTAAGGCAGGCCTAGTGGTGACAAAATCTCTAAGCATTTGCTTATCTGTAAAGGATTTTATTTCTCCTTCACTTATGAAACTTAGTTTGGCTGGATATAAAATTCTGGGTTGAAAATTCTTTTCTTTAAGAATGTTGAATATTGGCCCCCACTCTCTTCTGGCTTGAAGAGTTTCTGCCGAGAGATCTGCTGTTAGTCTGATGGGCTTCCCTTTGTGGGTAACCCGACCTTTCTCTCTGGCTGCCCTTAAGATTTTTTCCTTCATTTCAACTTTGGTGAATCTGGCAATTATGTGTCTTGGAGTTGCTCTTCTCGAGGAGTATCTTTGTGGCGTTCTCTGTATTTCCTGAATCTGAATGTTGGCCTGCCCTACTAGGTTGGGGAAGTTCTCCTGGATGATATCCTGAAGAGTGTTTTCCAACTTGGTTCCATTTTCCCCCTCACTTTCAGGCACCCCAATCAGACGTAGATTTGGTCTTTTTACATAATCCCATACTTCTTGCAGGCTTTGTTCATTTCTTTTTCTTCTTTTTTCTTTTGGTTTCTCTTCTCGCTTCATTTCATTCATTTGATCCTCAATCGCTGACATTCTTTCTTCCAGTTGATCGAGTCGGTTACTGAAGCTTGTGCATTTGTTACGTATTTCTCGTGTCATGGTTTTCGTCTCTTTCATTTCGTTTATGAGCTTCTCTGCATTAATTACTCTAGCCATCAATTCTTCCACTTTTTTTTCAAGATTTTTAGTTTCTTTGCGCTGGGTACGTAATTCCTCCTTTAGCTCTGAGAAATTTGATGGACTGAAGCCTTCTTCTCTCATCTCGTCGAAGTCATTCTCCGTCCAGCTTTGATCCGTTGCTGGCGATGAGCTGCGCTCCTTTGCCGGGGGAGATGCGCTCTTATTTTTTGAATTTCCAGCTTTTCTGCCCTGCTTTTTCTCCATCTTTGTGGTTTTATCTGCCTCTGGTCTTTGATGATGGTGATGTACTGATGGGGTTTTGGTGTAGGTGTCCTTCCTGTTTGATAGTTTTCCTTCTAACAGTCAGGACCCTCAGCTGTAGGTCTGTTGGAGATTGCTTGAGGTCCACTCCAGACCCTGTTTGCCTGGATATCAGCAGCAGAGGTTGCAGAAGATAGAATATTTCTGAACAGTGAGTGTACCTGTCTGATTCTTGCTTTGGAAGCTTCCTCTCAGGGGTGTACTCCACCCTGTGAGGTGTGGGGTGTCAGACTGCCCCTAGTGGGGGATGTCTCCCAGTTAGGCTACTCAGGGGTCAGGGACCCACTTGAGCAGGGAGTCTGTCCCTTCTCAGATCTCAACCTCCGTGTTGGGAGATCCACTGCTCTCTTCAAAGCTGTCAGACAGAGTCGTTTGCGTCTGCAGAGCTTTCTGTTGTTATTGTTTACTGTGCCCTGTCCCCAGAGGTGGAGTCTACAGAGACAGGCAGGTTTCCTTGAGCTGCTGTGAGCTCCACCCAGTTCGAGCTTCCCAGCAGCTTTGTTTACCTACTTAAGCCTCAGCAATGGCGGGCGCCCCTCCCCCAGCCTCGCTGCTGCCTTGCCGGTAGATCACAGACTGCTGTGCTAGCAATGAGGGAGGCTCCGTGGGTGTGGGACCCTCCCGGCCAGGTGTGGGATATGATCTCCTGGTGTGCCTGTTTCCTTAAAGCGCAGTATTGGGGTGGGAGTTACCCGATTTTCCAGGTGTTGTGTGTCTCAGTTCCCCTGGCTAGGAAAAGGGATTCCCTTCCCCCTTGCGCTTTCCAGGTGAGGCAATGCCTCGCCCTGCTTCAGCTCTCGCTGGTCGGGCTGCAGCAGCTGACCAGCACCGATCGTCTGGCACTCCCCAGTGAGATGAACCCAGTACCTCAGTTGAAAATGCAGAAATCACCGGTCTTCTGTGTCGCTCGCGCTGGGAGTTGGAGACTGGAGCTGTTCCTATTCGGCCATCTTGCTCCGCCCCCCCAATGAAGGAATTTTCTTAGTACAAGTGTATATACATGCACAAACATGCTTTTAACAAAAGAAGGAAATACTGATGACAATTACAGTCCTCATTTCTGCCACTGATCACGTGGTTGTAGCTGGTATTGATGACCACCTTCTTCTACTACCCATTCTGTATTTCCTTTGCCTTCAGCAAGCATCGCAGCATGTCGTGTTTTTTTTCCTAGTGGAGTGACACAAACCTTCATCCCTGAAGGGTCTGGGCCATTCATAGTCCTGCCTGGATTGGGTTGTTGTAGTTTCCCATTGACCTTAATGACAGGGCATGGGAATGCTAAGAGACGCCCTAATGGATCTCCTGTATTCCATACATACTCTTCCTTACCTCCATTATGGAGTAATAGACTGATTGCATCTTGCTAGTCCAGGTCAACCACCCAGCCAACACTGTAACTCCCTTCGTAGCCTGTGGACTTAAAGGTAGGAGGGGCCAAAGTGTCCAGGTGGCAATCTTAACTTCCCGTTTAATGGAATTATTGCTGTGTCTCCTGATGGCAGCATTATTCCCACTGGATCTAAGACCTCTAGGCCAACAGAATGTGATGTCATGGGAACAGGAAGCAAAAAATTTGCTAGTGGATCACTGGGGGCGATGGTGAATGGTGCCACTTCCACTTCCACCCTTGACTCCTGCATCCACGAGTTATGGCTATGGGAGAAACAGGACCATATATTGGATGCTGATTCAGAGCACACACGGCCTTCTGGAGAGCTTCGCCCCAGCCCTGCAAAGTATTGTCACCTAGTTGGCATTATAACTGTGACTTTGAAAGGCCATTCCATTTTTCTGTCAATCCAGCTGCTTCAGGATGATGGGGAACATGGTAAGACAAGTGAATCCCATGAGCATGAGCCTACTGCCACACTTCTTTAGCCATCAAGGGAGTGCCTTGGTCAGAGGCAATGCTATGTGGAATACTGTGACAGTGGATAAGGCATTCCATGAGTCCACAGATGGTAGTCTTGGCAGAAGCATTGCATGCAGGATAGGCAAACCCATATCTGGAGTCAGTGTATATTTCAGTGAGGACAAACCTCTGCCCTTTCCAGGATGGAAGAGGTCCAATATAATCCAACCTGCCACCAGGTAGCTGGCTGATCACCCTGAGGAATGGTGCCATTTGGGTAGAGACACAGAGCCAAACCATACCATGCCACCCAGGCCCTCCCAAATCTCATGTCCTCTTTGCATTTCAAAACCAATCATGCCTTCCCAACAGTGCCCCAACTTCTTAACTCATTTCAGCATTAACTCAAAAGTCCAAGTCCAAAGTCACATTGGAGACAAGGCAAGTCCCTTCCGTCTATGAACCTGTAAAATGAACAACAAGTCAATTATTTTCAAGAAACAAGGAGGGTAGAGACATTAGATAAATGCTCCCATTTCAGATGGGAGAAATGGGCCAAAATAAAGGGGCTACAGGTCACATGCAAGCCCAAAATCAGTGAAGCAGTCATTAAATCTTAAAGCACCAAAATAACCTCCTTTGACTCTATTTCTCACATTCAGGGCATGCTAATGCAAAGTGGGGGCTTCCAAACCTTGGGAAGTTCTCACCCTGTGACTTTGCAGGCTTTGCACCTCTGATCCTGTGGCTACTCTCATGGGCTTTGCAGAGTTCAGCCCTCCTGGCTGCTCTCATTGAGTGCCTGCAACTTTTCCTGGTGCACAGTGCAAGCTGTTAATGGATCCATTCTGGGATCTGAAGGATGGTGGCCCTCTTCTCACAGCCCCATTAGTCACTGCCTCGGTGGGGACTCTGTGTGGGGGCTCCAACCCCCCATTTCCCTTCTGCGCTGCCTTGGCAGAGGCTCTCCATGAGGGCTTTGCCCCTGGAGCAGACTTCTGGCTGGACATCCAGTCATTTCTATAAATCCTCTGAGATCTAGGCAGAGGATCACAAAGTGGAATTATTCTCTTCTGCACACCCATAAGCCCAACCTCATGTGGAAGCCACCAAGGATTGGGGCTTGTACCTTCTGAAGCAATGGCCTGAGCTGCACGTTGGACTTTTTTAGCCACAGCTAGAGCTGGAGCAGCTGGGACACAGGACACCAAGTCCCAAGGCTCCACAGAGCAGCTGGGCCCTGGACCCAGCCCATGAAACCACGTTTCCCTGATAGGCCTCCAGGCCTGTGATTGGAAGGGCTGCTGCAAAGATCTCTGACATGCCCTGGAAACATTTTCCCCATTGTCTTGGTTATTAATATTCATCTCCTCATTACTTAGGCAAATTTCTGCAGCCAACTTGAATTTCTCCCTAGAAAATGCATTTTTCTTTCCTATCACATGGCCAGGCTGCAAATTTTCCAAACTTTCATGCTCTGTTTCCCTTTTAAACATAAGTTCCTATTTCGGATCATCTCTCTCAAGTGCAAAGTTCCACAGATTTCTAGGGCAGGGACAAAATTCCAGCAAGCTTGGTTTTATACATTTTAGAGAGGTATGAGACATCAATCAAATACATTTAAGAGATACATTGGTTTGGTCCAGAAAGGTGGAGCAACTCAAAGCTGGAGCTTCCAGGCTATAGGTGAATTTAATTTTCTGGTTGACAATTGGCTGAGTTTGTCTAAAGGTCTGGAATAGACAGAAAGGTAATGTTCAGGTTAAGATAAGGATTGTAGAGTCCAAAGTTCTTTTGAAGTCTTATAGTGGCTGCCCTTAGAGACAACAGGTGACAAATGTTTCCTCTTCAGATCTTAGTTCATCTCTTTGGGATTGGGAGGTTCTAGAAGAAAAAGATCTGGCTATGTTGATAGAGATTCTTTACAAATTTTCCCCACAAAGAACGACTTTGCAGGGCCATTTCTTTCTTTCATTTTTTTTTTTTTTTTTTTTTTTTTTTTAGATGGAGTTTTGCTCTTATTGCCCAGTCTGGAGCACAATGGCATGATCTTGGCTCACCACAACCTCTACCTTCTGGGTTCAAGCAATTCTCCTTCCTCAGCCTCCTAACTAGGATTACAGGCATGCACCACCACACCCAGCTAATTTTGTACTTTTAGTAGACACAGGGTTTCTCCATGTTGGTCAGGTTGGTCTCAAACTCCCGACCTCAGGTAATCCACCCACCTCAGCCTCCCAAAGTGCTGGGATTACAGGCATGAGCCACCATGCCAGGCCTGCAGGGCCATCTCAGAGTAGGGCAAAGAAACGTGTTTTGGGGTAAAATGTTTTGATTTTCTTATTTGTTTCATAATGTTATGCCAGAGTCAGTTTGGAAAGTAAATCATATACACGTTTAAATAAAACCTATCTGATGAGAATTTATGATTTGTAGAGCATGACTCCCCAGACTCCTTAGGTAGGAATTTGGGCAAGATAAAAAAAAAATCAGAGTTTAGTCCTCACCACCTAAGACCATCTCAGCTTGAACTATACTGTTCATGTCACTATCAGCATTTTGGTCAAAACCACTCAACAAATCTCTAGGAAGTTCCAAACTTTCCCACATCTTCCTGTCTTCTTTCAAGTTCTCCAAACTGTTCCAACCTCTGCCAGGAGGAACCCAGTTCCACAGTTGCTTCTAGATTTTGAGGTATCTTTATATTAGTTCTCCACTCCTGGTACCAATTTACTATATTAGTTTGTTTTCACACTGCTAAAAAGAACTGCCTGAAAGTGGGTAATTTGTAAAGAAAAGAGGTTTAATTGACTCACAGTTCTGCGTGGTTAGGGTCAGGGACTCAAGAAACTTGCAATCATGGTTGAAGTGGAAGCAGGCATGTGACACATGGCAGCAGATGAGAGACAGAGAGAGAGAGAATGAAGGAGGAACCACCACACATTGATAAAACCATCAGATCTCATGAGCACTCACTCACTATCATGAGAACATGACGACAGCATGGGGGAAACCACCCCCATGACCTGGTCACCTCCCATCAGGTCCATCCCTTGACACATGAGGATTACTATTTGACATGAGATTTGGTTGATGACACAGAGCCAAACCATATCAGCATGTGACAAAGGTCTAATATCAAGAATCTACAAGGAACTTAAACAAATCAGCAAGCAAAAACCAAACAACCTTATTAAAAAATGGGCAAAGGACATGAACAGACACTTCTCAAGTAAAGACATACATGTGACCAACAAGCATATGAAGAAATTATGTTTAACATCACTAACCATTAGAGAAGTATAAATCAAAACCACAGGGAGATACCATCTCACACCAGTCAGAATGGTTATCCTTAAAAAGTCAAAAAACAGATATTGGTGAGGCTACAGAGAAAACAGAAGACTTATGTACTGTTAATAGTGTGAAAGGAAAATAAATCTCGGAATGCCAAGATCATGAAGCTAGAGGGAAAAGTCAGGCTGGGAACGGCTTAGGGCAAACTTGCCTCCCATTCTATCAAAGGCATCCCTGAGGCTCACATGAGACAAATGAATGTCTGATTGCTTCCTCTTTTCTAATGTTTATGTAAAAATGAAGATTCACTGAGCCAGACTAAGTTGTATATTCAGTGGAAGGTTTATCAAGGACTCAAAAGAATGTAAAATTTTGTCACCTATCTACCTCTAACCTAGTGGAAGCCCCCACTTCGTGTTGTCCTGCCTTACCAGACTGAACCAATGTACATCTTTCACATATCGATGTCTCATGTCTCCCTAAAATGTATAAAAACAAACTGTATCCCTAACTACCTTGGACACATGCCATCAGGACTTCCTTAACCTTCCAAATTGACTGAGACCTGTCTTAGATATTTGGGGCTCACAGTAGAAATGTAATGTAGTTCAGCCACTATGGAAAGCAATTTGGAGATTTCTCAAAGAACTTGAACTAGAGCTTCCACTTGATACAGGAATCCCAGTACTGGATATCTCCCCAAAGGAATAAAAATTGTTCTACCAAAAGACACATGCCCTCATATGTTCACTACAGCACTATTCACAATAGCAAAGGTATGGATCCAACCTAGATACTCATTAGCAAAGGAGTGGATAAAGAAAACATGGTACATATACACCATGGAACATTACACAATCATGAAAAAGAATGAAATCATGTCCTTCATAGCAACATGGATGCAGCTGGAGTCCATTATCCTAAGTGAATTAATGCAAAAACAGAAAATGAAATACCACATGTGTCTCATTTATAAGTGGGAACTTGACCTTGAGTACCTATGGACACAGTGCAGGAAACAACAGACATCAGGGCCTACTAGAAGATGAAGAGTGGGAGGAAGGTGAAGATTGAAAAACTAGCTATTGGATACTATGCTTATTTGAAATCATTTGTAATTGTGACACGTAATTTACACGTGTGACAAAACCTAAACATGTTCAGTCTGAACCTAAAAAAAAGTTGGAAATGGAAAACAAAAAAAGAATCCAAACAGGGAGAATTAGAATCTTTCTTATTTAAATACCACAGTTTTAAAAAAGGGATAGAGTCTCACTTTGTCCGCCAGTCTAGAGTGCAGTGCTGCAATCATAGCTCACTGCAGCCTCAAATTCCTGGACTCAAGTGATTCTCCTGCCTCAGTCTCCCAAGAAGCTGGGACTAAAGGCTTTGTGCTACCATGTCCAGCTAATTGTTGTGATTTGTTGTAGAGACAGGGTCTAACTGTGTTGCTCAGGCTGGTTTCAAACTCCTGGGCTCAAGCAATCCTCCTGCCTATAGGTGTGAGCCACCTCACCTGGCCTCAAAATACCAGATTCGTTATGGGTAAACCTTGCTCAGACATGGGAAGAATTAAGTCAGCACTTCCCTCCATGTAAACATAGATAACTTTAAACCTCTGCCAAACATTAAGCAATATTTCCTTAGACCTGGAGTCTTACTAGGAATTAAACCAGTTTTTCAGGACTATTTAGACAAAGGACTCCTAACACCTTCCACTAATCCTTGCAATACACCAATCCTCCCAGTTTAAAAAGCTAAACAGAAAAGGCTGTAGAATTGTTCAAGACCTAAGAGCACAAATACAATAATAATTCTTAGACATCCTGTTGTTCCTAACCCCTATACTTTGCTGTCTGATATTCCCATCACTGTCATTGACTTACGCAGTGCTTTCTCCAGCATACCTGTAGAAGAAGCAGTCAATATTGTTTAGCCTTCATTTGTCAAATTGCCAATATTCATGGTCAGTCTGGCCCCTGGGCTACTCAGAGAGTCCTGCTTAATTTTCTTATATATTATGGGCAGATTTAGGCAACAGTGAATTTCCCAGTGTATCTATCATAATTCCATATATGGACAATGTGCTCCATATATGGACTACCAAAATTCAACCTTCCTGCCAAAATGCAGAGAAGATGCTGTACACCTGTTACAACAGCTTGCTTTGAAGGGACACAAAGTGTCCAGAGATAAACTGCAGTTTTGCCTCCTTCAAGTTAAGTACTTAGGACATATGATTTCCCTGAGAGGGCTACTAGTAAATCCTGAGAGAATCTCTACCATCATGACATTTACCCTGCCCATATAAAAAGACAAGAGTGTTCTCAGGGTTAACAGGCTACTGTAGAAGTTGGAATCCAAATTACTCATTAGTGGCTCAGCCTTTAAATAAAAAACTAACCAGCAGACCAAATCTGCCGGGAAGAAAGGAAAAAGCAATACATACAGGATTTAGAACAGACTCCCACCCAAGAGACTGCCTTAGCCATCCCAACCACAGCCTTTTCTTTTTCCTTTTCAAACACAAAATAAATAGAAATGCTCTAGGAATATTGACTGAAAAACACGGTGATGACCACAGGCCAATTGTTTATTTCAGTCAACAATTAGATCCGGTGGCAAGAGGGCACCTCCTTGCATAACAGCTGCAGCCATCTTATGCAAGAATGTTGAAGAATTTTGTCCTAGGGTCTCTGTTCACCATCCATGTCTCCCACTCTGTGGACTCTCTCCTAAGCTCTCACCACACTCAACACTGTTCTGACAGCCACCTCGCTTCTTATGAAGTGCTCCTGCTTTCTGCCCCTAACATGACTCAGAAGCACTGTAACACTCTGACTCTGCTCCCTGCTTCCTCTTCCAGATAAGCAGTGAGAGGAGGAACATGACTGCGCTCTGCTAAGGGATATCTTACTCTCCCCTAGGGAGGATTTACAGGAACCCTGCATGGAAAATGCTGAATTAACTTGACTCACAGAGGGTTCTCATTTGGGAGTAGTGCATGTGCATTACCAGGCAATATATGCCACCACTTTCACGGTAGACACCATCAAAATGACCAACTGCAAAGAAGTGCAATCAGCCCAGATGGCTGAGTTAGTGTTAACTGGAGCTTGACAATTGGCTGAAGAAAAGGTGGCAGATATATACACCGAGAGCCAATATGCCTTTGGAGTAGCCCATGGTTTTCATGCTATGGAAACAGAAGGACTTTCTCACCTCATCTGGGCAACTTATAGGCAGCAAGCGCCAAGTTTCTTGGAGCTCTTAGAAGCAATTCATATGCCAAAGCAGCTGACAATCATCAAGATCCCTGGACATCCAAAAAATAACACAGAAGAAGCAGAAGGAAATAACTGAGCTGATGCTACACCTAGGAAAGATGGCCTGTGCACTCGAGCATGCTCCCTCCTCCTTCATGCCATTGCCCTCACCAACATTCTTTTACAATACCAGGTATCAACCCCTCAAGAGAAACAAATCTGATAGTAAAAGTGATCTCGCTTTTGACCCAAGTAGAGAATTGTGGGTAGGCTGTAATAACAACAAAACCATAGTTCCCAGAGGTGCACAGTTACCCCTCCTTCAATTTATTCATGAAATGATTCCTTGGGCCATTGAAAAAATTATAGCATGGGGAAGTCAATATTTCTGGACACCATCTCCCACTAGAGCCCAGATGGTGTGCTCTTGGTGTAGTATATGCCCAAAGCATAACCCTGGCAAGCCTTTACATGGCTCCCAAGGTCCCTGTGCTTTGCCAACAGGACCCTCTTAAGCACGGAAACTGAATTTTATCAAGATGCTGCCTTCTGACAATAGTAAATATGTATTGATCTTGATTTCTGTGTTTTCTCATTGAGAGGAAGCATTGATCTGTTATAGGGATGTCTTAATGCTTGGCAAAGTTTTGTTAGAATCATTCCGGTTTAGGGAATCCTCTGTCTGAGCTACACAGCGACTGTGGGACTCATTTGACTGGACACCTCGTTGAATCCATTTGCAAATTCTGTCTGATAATACAACATTAACATTGTCTTGATCATCCCTAAACCTCTTAAACCATGGCAGAAGGCAAAAGGTACATCTTAAATAGCAGCAGACAAAAGAGAAAATGAGAGCCAAGTGACAGGAAAAACCCCTTATAACATCACCATATCACGTGAGATGTGTTTTCACTGCCACGAGAACCATATGGGGGAAACTGTTCCCATGATTCAATTATCTCCCACCAGGTCCCTCCCACAACAAGTGGGAATTATGGGAGCTAAATTCAATATGAGATTTGGGTGGGGACACAGCCAAACTATCTAGTTCCGCTCCTGGCCCCACCCAAATCTCATGTCCTCAGATTTCAAAACCAATCAGGTTGGTAGTAGGGACAAATGGTACAATAAAAATTCAAATAGCTAAGTTAACAGAGACTTTGAACCTCCCTTAGCCAAAAGCCCTCCCATTGGTCCTACTTAATCCTAGGCCTACTCGTTTTGGAAAACATTGTTTTCCAATGAAATAATAACAGGAAGACCTATGAGGCTAGACAAGGGCTCACACGAGCTAGCTTCACTCAAGGGGTAAATACTGCATTATTGCCAAAGATGTCTTAAAACTTTAATAAATAGTTTTTTGTTTTTTTTTTTTTTAAACTGGTAACAGAATCTTTCCCCAGTGAGTTTGTGGGGGCCGAAGACTCCCAGGATCACAGATCGCAGCCAGAGGACTTTGTGTAGTGGAAAAGACACCAACTGAAAGACCTTCTACAGCCCTGCTGGAAAGGACCTCAACAGGTCCTTGTAACCAACTCTCATGCTGCAAAATTAAACGGAGTCACTCCTTGTTTTCACATCTCACACCTAAAACAGGTGTGCAACCACATTCCTGACCACATCTAGAGTTTCAGTCCAGTCTCTGACACCCACTTGCAATTTCAGAAAACACCCAAAAATCAGCTGGTCAACAGTGCAACAACCAAAGCAGACATTCTTCCAGAGACATCTGACCAGGCCAGTCCTCATGACCCCTGAATACCTCTCAGTCTTACTTTTCTTGTGATCAACTGCATGGCTGAAATCCCTCAGTGTTTTAACCAAGACTGTCAAGAGGCTGTTTGGTATCTGTGGAAGGAACCTCTCTTGGTATGTCTTTCTGTATTAGTCCATTTTCATACTGCTGATAAAGACATACCTGAGACTGGGTGATTTATAAAGAAAAAGAGGTTTAACGGACTCACAGTTCCACATGGTTGGGGAGGACTCACAATCATGGTGGAAGGTGAAAGGCACATCTTAAATGGCAGCAGACAAGAGAGAAAGTGAGAGCCAAGTGAAAGGGAAAACACCTTATAAAATCGTCAGATTTCGTAAGATGTATTCACCGACATGAGAACAATATGGGGGAAACTGCCTCTATGATTCAATTATCTCCCCCCAGGTCCCTCCCACAAGTGAGAATTATGGGAGCTACAATTCAAGATGAGATTTGGGTGAGGACACAGCCAAGCCATATCATTCCACCCCTGGTCCCTCCCAAATCTCATACCCTCAGATTTCAAAACCAATCTTACCTTCCCAACAGTCCCCCAAAACCTTAAGTTATATCAGCATTAACTCGTAATTCCACAGTCCAACGTCTCATCTAAGACAAGGCAAATCCCTTCTGCCTATGAGCCTGTAAAATAAAAAAGCAAATTAGTTACTTCCTAGATACAGTGGGGGTACAGGAATTGGATAAATACACCTATTTCAAATAGGAGAAATTGGCCAAAACAACAGGGCTAAAGGCCCCATGCAAGTCTGAAATCTAGCAAGGCAGTCAAATCTTAAAGCTCCGACATGATCGCCTTTGACTCCATGTCTCACATCCAGGTCACGCTGATGCAAGAGGAGGGTTCCCAGGGTCTTGGGCAGCTCTGCCCCTGCGGCTTTGCAGGGTACAGCCCCCTCTCCTGGCTACTTTCACGGGCTTATGTTGAGTGTCTGTGGCTTTTCCAAGTGCATGATTCAAGCTGTTGGTGGATCTACCATTCTGGGTCTGGAGGATGGTGGCCATCTTCTCACAGCTACACTAGGCAGTGCCCCAGTGGGAACTCTGTGTGGGAGCCCCAACCTCACATTTCCCTTCTGCACTTCCCTAGAAGAGGTTCTCCATACGGGCTCAGTCCCTGTAGCAAGCTCCTGTCTGGACATCCAGGTATTTCCATACATCTTCTGAAATCTATGTGGATGTTCCCCAAGCTCAATTCTTGACTTCTGTGCACCTGCAAGCTCAACACCACAAGGATACTGACAAGGCTTGGGGCTTGCACCCTCTGAAGCCACAGCTCAGCCTGTACATTGGCTGCACAGAGCAGCCAGGCCCTGCGCCTGCCCCCAAGAAACCATTTCTTCCTCCCAGGCCTCCAGGTCTGTGAAGGGAGGGGCTGCTGCAAAGGTCTCTGGAGACATTTTCCCCATTGTCTTGGCAATTAACATCTGGCTCCTTGTTACTTATGCAAATTTCTGCAGCCAGCTTGAGTTTCTCCTCAGAAAATGAGATTTTCTTTTCTATGGCATCTTCAGGCTGCAGATTTTCTGAACCTTTATGCTCTTTCTCCCTTTTAGAACTGAATGCTTTTAACAACACCCAAGTCACCTCTCAAATGCTTTGCTGCTTAGAAATTTCTTCCACCAGATACCCGAAATCATTTCCCTCACGTTCAAAGTTCCACAAATCTCTAGGGCAGGGGCAAAATGCCACCAGTCTCTTTGCTAAATCATAGCAAGAATCACCTTTACTCCATTTCCCAAAAAGTTCCTCATCTCCATCTGAGAGCACCTCAGCCTGGATTTCATTGCCCATATCACTATCAGCATTTTGGACTAAGCCATTCAACAAGTCTCTAGGAAACTCCCAAACTTTACCATATTCTCCTGTTCTTCTGAGCCCTCCAAACTGTTCCAACTTCTGCCTGTTACCCAGTTCCTAAGTCACTTCCACATTTTCAGGTATCTTTACAGCAATGCCCCACTCTACCAGTACCAATTTACTGTATTAGTCCGTTTTCATGCTGCTAATAAAGACGTAGCTAAGACTGGGTGATTTACAAAGGAAAGGAGGTTTAATGGACTCACAGTTCCAGGTGGCTGGAGATGCCTCACAATCATGGTGGAAGACAAAAGGCACTTCTTAAACGGCAGCAGAAAAGAGAGAAAATGAGAGCCAAGCGAAAGGGAAAAGCCTTTATAAAATCATCAGATCTCATGAGACTTACTCACTACCACAAGAACAGTATGGGAAAAACTGCCCGTATGATTCAATTATCTCCCACTGGGTCCCTCCCACGACATGTGGGAATTGTGAGAGCTACAATTCAAGATGAGATTTGGGTGAAATAAACCAACCATATCACTCAGTCTTCTCTAACTGCCTGCCCCACACTCCCTTCCTCTTCAAACCTGAAAACTTTGCATGGTTTCCCCAAAACCTCACTGACTTGCCTGCAGATAGAGCCCACACAATTTAGTGGGCATAGATCAGGATAATTGAAGGTTACTAAATGGGACAGTTCCACCCTAAACGTTCCCCAATGTGCCCCTTTTCAGGGTTTCTCTATGATAAGGCTTTCACAAATTATGACACCCTGCAAGAATATTGGCCTAACGATGCCTCGGGACAATTACTGAGGAGGGTTAGTCAGAGGACACTGTCTGACAACAGATGGAAGAAATCTAGGTGTCTCCTATGTAAACTGCTGCAGCAAACTCTACCCAAATGACCGCAATTCTGTGCTTGGGGTGGATGCCTTTATCCTGCACCAACAACACTGACACTGCCCTCAGGGAACCACTGCTTATGGGAGTCAGCTGGTGGACAGAGGACCCTGAGAGCACAAATTCCAACCTAAGGTCAGGATGCCTCTGGGAAGCATTATGGAATACCCACACAAGGGTATACATAGACGTAACATCTGCTCACCTGACAATCGCTTGGGATACTCAACAGTTCTAGGCTGACTCCATTTATTCAAATTATACTGATGCCATTAGCCTATGATGGCAACTGCACTTCTGGTGGATGGAACAGAAGAGGCCACCCAAAAGGCTAAAACACAAACTCATTGGAGGAATTAAAACTGGGCTACATGTGTTGGGGAAAGCCGAGTTCACAGATATTGAAGAAAGGCATTCCTTAGAGAAAAATCCCCTGCCCAAAATAGTTCACATAGAAGGAATGCTACTCCAGGAAAAGTGAGAGGGATGAGAAGCTGCCCTAAAAAATGATGCAGCTCTCATCTAATGATATAAGCCAGACAAGCCATGAAAACATACTCCCAAACTCAACGGTGGGAACAGGCATGTGCTCTCACCTAACAAGGGCTCATGTCCATGTTATTAATATTACAAATAGAATCCGAGGTGGCTGTGAATCAATGGCCTGCCATCCTCAGTGCCGAGGCACAGTCCAAACACCTGTGGAAGGTGTAGCATTTCCCCCAAATTTATGGAAAATTTTCAATGGCAAATGGGACCTCAGACTCTGTATTCTTAAAGCCCAGGTACCAAAGTTGAATGAGGTTCAAATGAATTCTGCTGTTCAACTAGTAGGCATTGGGAGTTTGGGAAATAATATGAGGATACTCCCCGGGGGAAGCCAGGGGTTACTTTAGCTAGTAATAGATACATGGCACCCCTTTCCTCTCTCAGATTGAAAAAATAGAAAAGGAGAATGGTTATGCTCACAAACCACTTGGAACCCTGATTTCTCTCTAATTTGTTCCCTAATATTCACCACTATGGGACACAACATTTGGTATATGGGAAAGAAGCATTTTATTGGGGGGAACAACAAAATGACACAATAGAATTGTATGACTTCTCCTATAGTAAAACCTTTTTCTGTCCTAAATATCAGTGTATGGTGCAATACAAAAGCGGTGGGAAAAATAGATTTGTCAACTGTAAGCAAGTCCTGTGACAATTTAGACATGGAGGACCAGATTTGCTCAAATTAGATTCACACTCTCCTTGGGATGCTTTACCTATGGAGACCAATTGGCCAGAATAAAACTTAAATTTACTGGATTCTGATTTGGTGTTGGTCCTACAACCCTCAGGTAAGATTTACTGTAGGCTCAAATGCCCATTGATAAGAAAGATAAACAGCCTGTAGGTCTGATTAAAGAATATGATGATGCAGGCAGGGGACTTTTTGGCTAGGAGGTTGTTTACTCCCCTGATTCTACCTTTAAACTTCTTAGACACCTAATGTTCACTGTTTTTATGGTGAGTCTTGCTATTTTATCATTCAACGTCTCTTGTAAATGCTATGCCAGGTACAGAAAAAGAAAAAAGACACAATCAAAGACCCACATCATGGTGGCCTCAGAGTAGATCTGATCCAGAATACTTTGTTCAGACTGAATCCTAGGCCTGACTCTCTCGCCTCTTAAACAATCAGCTATTAAATCAGGTCAGGTCACGTCCATTCCTCACCATCTGACATCACTGATATTAAAACTACCATTACCAATGACAGAAGACCAACAAACAACCCTAGGAATGAAATTTTCTAGTACCGCAGGACCTCCTGCTTGGTGTTGGCCTGCATGTGCATTCCATGGAACGATCTTTGGCCAAGGGTGGAGACTGAGGACTAAACTCTTACCTTTGTTTCATCTTGCCCAAATTCCTATTTGAGAGGTCTAAGAAGCCATGACCTACAAGCCACAACATCTCATTAGAGGGGTTTTTATTCACCTGATATAATGTGGCTTACTTTCCAACCTGACTCTGGTGTAGCATCGCATGACAGATGGCAGACCCTGATGTAAGTCAAAATATTTTTACCCCAATATATATTTCTTTGACATATTTTGAGATGGCTGCCATAGGACCCACAGATTAAAATGACCCTAAAAAGCTGTCTTTTGTGCAGGAAATTTGCATCTCGAGAGAACCCCCAATAATGCAGGCAAGGCTTCATTTTCTGGGCCAATCCAGGAAGTAGGAGGGGTTAACCGGGAGCCTGACATCTTTTAGTGCCTGAAAAGAGAATTTGTCATCTATTCTGTCTGAGGACTACTACCTAGGAGACTTCATCTACATAACAGGAACCATGGCCTCCACAACCCCCTTATCTTAACTCAGACATTTCTTCCTACTGACATCAAGTCTTTACACAATAGCTTAATTCTCTCAACCAAAGGTCAACTAAAGAATCTCTGAAACCCACTTATGACTTGTAAGCCTCCATTTTGAGGTGGCCCAGCTTTCCAGGATGAAAAAATGTACACCTTCCACATATTGATTTATGATTTTACCTGCAATTTCTATCTTCCTGAAATGTATAAACTCAACTGAAACCCAACCGTCTCAGGTGCACTTCCTCAGGACCTCCTGAGATTGTGTAACCCTATGCCCTGGTCACTCATATTGACTCAAAATAAGCCTCTTTAACAAAGTATTTGGCAGAAATTAGTTTTTTCCCCATCTACCATATACCATAAATGAGATTTAAAGCATCTCATGAATTTACACACAGTGCCATACTCACACATACAGGTACACAAAGACCAGGTTAGGAGATTTAAGGAGAAGGTGAGAGGTCCACTCAGATGTCTTCTTCAACAATATACCCAAAATATGTCTTTCATATTAATACTTCTTAATGGAAAAGAATTACAAACATGTTACTCTCAGCTTTCAGAATGAAATAACATTCACCCCTTCAGCAAAATGGTAAAAGAAAAGAAAGAGAGAAAACAGCTAAGGAAACACATGAGCACCAGAATTTTGTTTCAGTTTCCTCCCGTGTGTTTCATGAGTATGGGTGTTGGTGGAAAGAGGCGGAGGCTGTGGCTGAGATCAGTTTGTGGTAAGGCTGTGACCATTTGACTAGATTCTTTCACTGGAAATGGTTATTTCTTTTGATGTCATGTCACGTGTTTGTGATTTTTGAAATCTCTCTAAATTCAACTGGATCCACAATTTAGTATGTGAAATGGGTAATTAGGCTAATGGGTAATTAGGTAATTCGGCACTTTCAGTCCAAATTAAACTGACACTGCTTTGCTAAGAAACTGGCAATCTTGCAGGACGTAAACAGAGAACAAAAACAAGTTCAAAGAGTTTCCAAATGATTTGCCTCATAGTAGGGCAGTTAGAATGGCAGGATTCTCAGACTGGTTGCTCCCAACACAGAGTCATTTGGATAATTTATGTCTCCTGACCTCAGGAGATACACCTGCGTTGGCCTCCCAAAGTGCTGGGATTACAGGTGTGAGCCAAAAAAATTAGCCAGGTATGGTGGTGGGCGCCTGTAATCCTAGCTACTCGGGAGGCTGAGGCAGAAGAATCACTTGAACCCAAGAGACAGAGGTTGCAGTGAGTTGAGATCATGCCATTGCACTCCTGAGCGACAGAGCAAAACTCTCTCTCAAAAAAAAGGATAATTTATGTCTCATGTCTTCTAGCGTCCCTTCCATGCTAAACACTTGTGAACATAATCACACCTCAAACAAGCAAAATAATGTCTACACACTGCAGTGGCTACGAATGGCATTGCACTGTGTTTGATGGCTGGTCTCAAGACTCTCCTTGACCAAACTCTAGTCAGATTCATCTGAGCTCTCTTCTCAATGAGGCCTATGACTTTGGGCTTCTGTTTCTGTCCTTAGAGTGGGTGCTAGAGTTAGCAAGAATCATACTAATTCAGTTTGGAGAGAATGACCCACATTGACATCTGATCACCCTCCATATCTTATCAAATTCCTTATCCTCTACACTTCGTATCTGATCACAATGGCCTGCCTTCAGCAAGAATCTCATTAAGTGGGTTTAGCAGAAGCCTCCTATCCTTGATGGCTCTCTGAGTAATTTCCATCCACTGACCCACTCATTCTGCTCTTTACTCTAAATCCCCATCTGATTTGCTATTTCCTGGGTTGAGCCTGGTCACTAAGAGGACCATTATGTTTAAAAAATAATTGAGTGCACATATACATATACACATAAACCCACGCCAACATAAATACATGCAAGCACACATACATATATATAACACATAAGTGTACAGCAGGTACATAAACATGCATGTACATAAACTAACATCCGAAAGACATGACAGTGAGAGGATATTTTATTAATCAAATTTCATATTTAAGTGTCTAGTTTATATTTTCTCAGAAAATAATGGAATATACTGACAGAGGTACACAGATGGACTACGAGTATCTTAAATGTGGACTGAATGACGTAAATCTCGAAGAAGACTCAAAGGCAGGATGCCAAGATGTCTTTGGAGAAGGGGATGAGTTTTGTAAACAATGTATGTAGAAGAAGAGCCTTTTTTATTTTTAATGCATAAACACATCTTTAATGTTTGAATGTTTCTAAGGATGGAGAATTATTACTTTTGTGCTTTGTTAAATGATTCACATATTAATGTCCAAATACATCAAATGATTGACATTCCATTAATGTGAAATGTTTGATATTTCTCTGCATGCTCACACAATATGTACACGGTTGTAAATCAAACTTTATTGACTTAAATTCAATTTCCCCAATTAATGACTCATTGAGTGAAGATTATTTAATCTCCTGGACATTGATTGCAGATTATTTAATCTTCTTTACATTATAAAATTACAAATACATTATGCCAGATTTTCTTAAATGTTTCAAATACTTGAAGAAACAAAACTCCCCAAATATCACAGTAATTAGCAACCTTATTATTGAACACACTAAAACTCTTTCTGAAAGTCTTAGTACCTGGATTTATTTGTTACACTTATTTTTAATTGACACATAATAATTTTACATATTTATGGTGTACAGGCTGATATTTCGAGAAATGTACACAATGTGTAGTGATCAAATCACAGTTATTAGCATATTCATAACTTTAGACATTTATCATTTTTCTGTATTGAAACAATTCAAAGTCCTCTCTTCAGTCTATTGCAAATATTCAATAAAGTATTGTTAACTATAGTGAGCCTACAGTGCCATAGAACACTAGAACTAGTCCTCCTACCTACCTGTAATATTATAACTGTTAACCAACCCCTCCTCAAAATTGACATGGAGTCCAGTCACCATCAGCAGCACAGCCAGAAGGCCAGAGGGCTTAAAATCCCACTTAGGTCCCTCCCCCAGGTTCAGGCCTCCTCACCAGGGAGCTAGTAGAAGGTGTCCTGTCTTCCTGGATGCATTTGTCTGCAGTGGAGTTTGCATCATGCTGAGCTGGGATGTGGAAGGAAGGAAGAGCATCCTAGATCAAATATGATGACTGGCCTTACTGAGTTTTCTAGATTTTCTTGAATAAATGTTTCTTCACTTACTCTATGCTGATAGAGCCTTTCCAAACCCTGTAATTTTTCAAAATAATTTTCACTGGTGTCACGAGGGCATGGATTCATTGAGCCCCTCATGCTGTCAAAGAGAAATAGAACTGTTTTGTCTTCACTTTTTAGGGAACACACCCATGGGTTATAAAATAATGAGTTGACTTTTCTTCCAACACTTTACAGATACCGTGAATTTTCCTGTTGCCTGTAAGGTTTTAACCAGAAGAAAGCTGTCATCATCTTTTCTGTTCTTTTGGAAGGAACGCGCGCTCTACTCACCTCCACGTGTCTGTGTGTATTTCTATTTGTCTTTGCTTTTCAGCAGTTTTAATGAGATTTACCTAAATGTGTGTGTGTGTGTGTCTGTGTGTGTCTGTGTGTGTGTAGGCGTTGGTCGGGGGGGTGTCATTCTGCTCTTCTGTGTTCTCTGAGATGCATGGATTCAAGGTTTACTCTGTCTCCATTTTTGGGAACACAGCTAGAAAAAAGTCAGTGTGAGCCCAGAAACAAGCCTCCCTGAAGGGGGAACAGGACCACCTGGGGGCGCTCAGGACACGTTGAGCACCAGAGCCAGCCTCAGGGCAGGTGCAGATGGGGGTTAAGGTCTGGTTTCCTGTCAGCCCTGTGGCTTCCTCTCCATAAAGCAGTTTCCTCTGGGGCACTTCTCTGGATTCCTCATCCTGTTCTTCCTGTGAAGTCTCTGAAGAGGAAACATTTGTCCTAACAAGAGAAAAACTTCCTCACATGCACCAAAGACAGAGTCGCCCACAATCCCTTACTCCTGTTTCTCAATATCAATAAGTTATCAATGCTTCTGAATTAAATCAGCTAAATCTATAAAGGATGCTGTGTTTAACTCAACACTGCAGCCCAGCTCAACAGAACTCCAAGGGCCAGTGGGCAGCAGGCAGGATAACATGCAAGTCGTCACTGGAGCAGAGGGAGTTCACATCCAGTGCAAGAGAAGAAAGGCCCCGTGGTGGTCACTGTCAGGACTCCAAGCCCACAGTTCCAATTACAGATGATCCCACGCAAAGGAAGAGAGACCCCACCAATGTTCAGTGTGGATGTCGAGAATGACGGCTCCACACTCACACCCCAAGCGAATCCGGAAAGATTTACCTACTGTATTATTGAGCTGTCTGCTGAGGGCAGCTCAGGCCGTTCCGAACCGGAATTTCCTCAGTAGGGCAGGAAAGGAGGCTGTCTCAGGGCTTTCTAATAATTTGGTGGTGGGGTCGGAGGGTGTTTGTACTCAGGAGAAGGAGCTTGTGTGATTTAAATCTCATGCTGGCATCAGATAAGGGAGCTTCCATGATTTCTTACTAGATTTCCCGTGTGTGGGGGAAAAGGAGGAGAAAGAATAAACCTTAATTCATCAGCAGCGAGGCACCAAAAGTAAGACCTGACACTTTATTCTCTCTAGCAGCTTAAGAAAACGAGAGAAAAAGAGAGACAAGGGTCCATTGTGTGTGAAAAGCAAACAGATCTAAATAACATAAAAATATTTATTACTATAAGTGCATAATAAAAAGAAACAGAATGAGGAATCAGACAGGCAGGGGTGCTGAATCAATGTCTGGGGCAGCCTTTTCATTTCTTAGAATTTCATCTACGGCTTTCAGACTCTCAGGTCTCCCAGTTAAGACTTTTATCCATATTGGGTTTATTTTTTGTATACAGTGAGAGAGATGGGTCCAGTTGAATTCTTCTGCAAATAGCTGTTCAGTTTTTCCTGCACAATTTATTGAACAAGGTGAAGTTTTTTTTTCCCAGTGCATGCTTTTTATCTAGTTTGCCAGAGTCAGTTGGCTGCAAGCATGTGGCTTTATTTCTGGAATGTCTATCCTGTTCCACTCATCTATATGTCTATTTTAACAACAGTGCCATGTTGTATTTGTTACAGGACTGTAGTACAATTAGAAGTCAGGCAATGTATTTGTACCACCTTTGATCTTTTTGATATGGATTTTTATGGCTGTTGAGGCTCTTTTAAGTTTTCATATGAATTTTACTTTTTTCTAATTCTGTTGAAAATGATGTTAGTATTTTGATAGGAATTACTTTGATGCTGTAACTTGCTCTGGGCAATATGATCATTTTAACCTTTCAATCTATGGCCATTAATTATTTCCATTTATGATAATGGGATGTTTTTCAATATTTTGTGTCATCAAAAATTCCCATTATAAGTGTTTTGTAGTTTTTCTTGTGGAGACATCTTTCACCACCTTGGTCAAATTAATGCCCAAATATTTTCTTTTTTATGGCTATAGTAAATAGTAGTGTTTTTAATATGGTTCTTTGCTTGATTGTTACTTGTGTATAAAAATACTACTGGCATTTTTATGTTTTTTTTCCTTCATTCTAAAACTTTACTGAATGAACTTATCAATTCTAGGAGAATTTTGAAAGGATATTAGTTTTCTAAGTACAAAATCATATTATCAGCAAACACAGAAAATTTTATTTCCTCTTTTCCAATTTGGGTGCCTTTATTTCTGTCTCTTGCCTAATTTCTCTCGCTAGGATTTCAAGTTCTATATTGATTAAGAGTAATGAAAGTGGGCATCCTTGACGTGTTCTGAGTCTTAGGAGGCATACTTTCAACATATTCCTATTTAGTATAATGCTGTGTGTGAGTTTGTCGTATATGATTTTTATTAATTTGAGGTATGTTTTCCTTCTATTCTAATTTTTGGAGGGTTTTTATCATAAAGAAATGTTAAATGTTATCAAACTTTTTTCTGCACCCGTTGACATGATTATATATATTTTTGGTCTTGAATTCTATTTATGTGATGAATCACAGTTATTGTTTTGTGCATTTTTTGTTTGTTTGTTTGTTTTTTTGAGACGGAGTCTCGCTCGGTCGCCCAGGCTGGAGTGCAGTGGCCGGATCTCGGCTCACTGCAAGCTCCGCCCCCCGGGTTCCCGCCATTCTCCTGCCTCAGCCTCCCGAGTAGCTGGGATTACAGGCGCCCGCCACCTCGCCCGGCTAGTTTTTTGTATTTTTAGTAGAGACGGGGTTTCACGGTGTTAGCCAGGACGGTCTCGATCTCCTGACCTCGTGATCCGCCCGTCTATGCCTCCCAAAGTGCTGGGATTACAGGCTTGAGCCACCGCGCCCGGCCCTTGTGCATGTTAAATAATCATTGCATCCCTGAAATAAAACTTAGTAGATTGTGGCATATTATCTTTTTGATACGTGGTTGCAGTCAATTTTCTTGTGTCTTTGTGAGGATTTTTCCATCTATAGTCAGCAGTCATATTGATCCATAGTATTCTTTTTTTGTGTCCTTGCATGGATGTGGTATCAGGTTGTTGGTGGCTTTGTGGAATGAGTTAGGGAGAAACACCCTCTCCTCAATGTTTTGAAACAGGTTTAATAGAATGCTAGCTGTTCTTTTTATATACTGGGCAGAATTCAGCTTTTAAATCCATCCATTTTAGGGCACTTTTGTTGAGATTTTCTTTTTAATTACTGCTTCAATGTCACTATTTTTTGATCATCTCCTTAGGATTTTTATTTCTTCCTGTTTCAATCTTGGGTGATTTCATGTTTCCAGACATCTATCTGTTTACTCTAAATTGTCTAGTTTGTGAGCCTGGAGATGTTCATAGTAGTCTATGTTGATCATTTATATTTCTGTGGCATCAGTTATCATGTTTTAGTTTCATTTCTCATTCTGCTTACTTAGATTGCCACTCTACTTTACCTGCCTGATCTAGCTAGTGGTCTGTAAGTTTTGTTTGTCATCTCAAAAACCCAATAATTTATTTTGTTGGTTCTTTGTATTTCCTGGTTCTTCACTTTATTTCGTTCTGTTCTGGTCTTTGTTATGTGTTTTCTTCAGCTGTGTGTTTGGTTTGTTGTTGTTTTTCCAGTTCTTTGATATGTAATGTCAGGTTTTTAATTTGTGATCTTTCTGTCTTTTTGATGTAGGCATTTAACACTATAGTCTTCCCCCTTAGCCCAGCTTTTGCTGTAAACTGGAGGTTTTGGTATGCTGTTTCTCTCTTTTTAATCATTTCAAACATGTTACAATATCCTTCTTAATTTTATCATTGACCCAAAGTTTACTCAGTAGTAAGTTGTGGAATTTTCATGTGTGTGTAGTTTTGAGTATTCTTCTAGGGTTTAATTTCTAGCTTTACATTACTGTGGTCTGAGAATATATTTCATTTTCAAGAAGTTATTGAGACTCTTATTTCTGTCATAGTATATAATTTGTCTTAGAAAATATTCTGTGCTAATGGGAGTAATGTGTATTCTGCAGTCCTTAGGTAGAATGTTCTGTTTATATCTATTAGGTTCATTTGGTCTAGAGTCCAATTTAAGTCTTGTGCTTCTTTGTTGATTTTCTGTCTCAGTGATTTGCCTAGTATTGTCAGATGGGCATTGAAGTCAATCACAATTGTACTGTCATCCACGTTTTTCCTTAGGTCTAATATCATTTGTTTTATGAACATGGGTTTTCTGGTGTAGAGTGCATATAGATTTAGAATTGTTATTTTTACTCAATCATTTTATCATTATATAATGAGTTTCTTTGTCTTTACTTACTGGTGTTTATTTAAAGTTTGTTTTATATGACATAAGCATAGATACTCTTGCTTGCTTTTGGTTTCCATTTGCATGAAATATCTTTTTCCACCCCTTGAACTTGAATCTATATGTTTTTACCAATTGAGTTTCCTGTCAGTGGCATAAATTAGAAACCTCTTTTTAATTCATTCCACCAATCTATATTTTTTAAAATGAAGAATTGAACTCATTTATATTCAAACAATACTGATATGTGAGGTTTTGCCACCAATCTATATTTTTTAAGTGAAGAAGTTAACTCATTTATATTCAAACAATACTGATATGTGAGGTTTTGCTGCTGTTGTCATGTCAATTGTTAACTAGTGGCTTTGTGGTCATTATTGTGCAGTAGTGTTAACAGTGAGTTTTATAATTTCGTGTGTTTTATGACGGTGAGTATTATCCTATTGCTTCTAGGTTTATGTCTGCCTCGAGTATTTCTTGTAGGTCCAGTCTAGTGTACATAAATGTCCTTAGCATTTGCTTACCTAAGAAATTATTTATCCTTCATTTATGAAACTTAGTTTAGCAGGATACAAAATTAATTATTGACATATACTTTTTTCTTTTTTTCTTTAAGAAGTCTAAAATTGGGAGTCCAATCTCTTCTATCTTATAAGTTTATGCTGAGAAGTACACTGTTAGTACAATAGAATTTCTTATAGATTGTTAAACACTTTTCTATTGTGAATTTTAGAATTTTTTTTCTTTCTATTTGCTTTAGATAGTCTGAGGACTGTAGATCTTGGTAATGTCTGTCTTCCAGTGTCTTGTCATGGAGTTTTCTGTGCCTCTTTTATCTGCATGTGCAAATCTGTAGCAAGACTAGAGAGATTTTCTTCAATTATTTCATCAAATTGTTCTTCTAAGCCTTTTTACTAGTTTTCTCCCCCAGGAATATCCATGGTTCATTGGTTCAGTACTTCCCAATGAGTTCGTTTGTTTTTTTTTCTTATTTTTATTGGACTGGGTTAATTTGAAATATCTGTCTCTTAGGTTTGATGTTCTTTCTTCTTTTTAGTGTATTTTATTGTTAAATTTTTAAACTGTGTTTTGTAATTAATTCAATCAAGTTTTTATTCCCTGAACATTATTTTTTAAAAATAAATCTCTTAGGTCAATCTTGAGTTGTTCTGATTTATTCGTGTTGGTTCTCAATTTTCTTTTGGATTTAATTGAGTTTCTTTAAAATCAACATTTTGAATTATTTATCTGACATTATAAACATATCATGTTGTTTAGATTCTATTGCTGGAGAGCTAAGGTGATATTTGAGGTGTTGTAACTGTGTTTTTTCATACTTCTAGAATTGCTTATCTGTTTGTTTTTCATTGGCTAAACTATCTCTTCTTATTATTTCTGAATTTGTTTTGATTTTGATGACAATTCCATTCTGTAGAGTATGTGAATATAATGCATATTGTGTGGGTATTTTGATTTGGTTCTTGGTTTACTCAGTGGCAAAGACTCTGTAAGAGTTCGTTGTCTATAAATGACCATTATTTAATGGCTTTCAGAAGTGATGGTTGTAGTAACAATGTTCTGGGCCTGCGAGCAGGCTCACTGGCTCTTGCAGGTCCTAGATATTGGAGGCCTCAGGAACCATTTCTCATTTGGAATGCATTTGTTTCAGCAGATATTGTATTGGCTTGTTAAGTTCACCCTTCACATTAGTAGATGGCCTTACAGGTTAGAGCTGACTGTGGCGGAAGCAGCTGAGTGCATACTTGATATCTGTGCACAGGGAGAATGAAATGCGCAGTGACCTGAGTTCTCTGTTCGGCCCTTGAGAGGGGGACAAAGCTGGGCAGAGATGAACCTCTGAGACTGACAAGCAAAAGCACCAGCCTTGATGGGAATAACCAGGTGAGGAGCATATACCCTGTATGATTTCTTCTGTTATTGACAGCTTTAGCGTCGTGGCTTGTTCGAATTCTAGTTGTAGTAGTAGCATAGTGGGCGTGTTAGTTGCCCTCTGGTCTTTTCCGGAGCTGGAATTACAGTAATATTGAGAATCTAATCTCATTTTCAAGTGCTGTACACCTGTCTGAGTGACTTTTTTATTAGGTCATGCAGTTCAAACACGAGGCCAGGAGGTGGTGCTTGCAGATAAGAGCCGACTAAGGTGGCAGCAGAACGGTTTATGCTTTAATCATGGTTAAAGTGGGATATATTTGTTATGTCCCCGATATTAGAGAACATACTTTTAGTTTTTTTCTTATTCAGTATGATATCAGAGGAAAGTCTCTCGAATACAACTTTTTTTTTTTTTTTTTTTGGAATCTCGCTCTGTCGGCAGGCTGGAGTAAAGTGGTGCCATCTCGACTCACTGCAAGCTCCACCTCCCGGGTTCAAGTGATTATCCTGCTTCAGCCTCCCAAGTAGCTGGGATTATAGGCACGCGCCACCACGCCTGGCTAATTTTTGTACTTTTAACAGAGACGTGTTTCACTATGTTGGCCAGGCTGGTCTTGAACTCCCGATCTCGTGATCCGCCCGTCTCGGCCTCCCAAAGTGCTGGGATTACAGGCGTGATCCACCGCGCCCAGCCGAATATAAGTTTTCTTATGTCGAAATGTGTTCCTTCTATACCCAGTTTGTAAAGATTTCTTCTTTTTTTTTTTTCATGAAAGAATGTTGAGTTTCATCAAATGCTTTTTCAGCATCAATTGAAAAAAAATATATTTGGATTAAAGATCTAAATGTAAAACCTAAGACTATAAAATCTCTGGATAATAACCTAGGAAATACAATTCAGGACATTAGAACAGGTAAAGACTTTATGATGAAAATGCTAGAAGCAGTTGCAAGAAATCAAAAAGTGACAAATGGGACCTAAGTAAACTAAAGAGCTTCTGCATAGCAAGATATACTATCAACAAAGTAAGCAAGCAGGCAACCTATAGATTGGGAAAAAATATTTGCAACCTCTACATCTGACAGAAGTCTAACATTTAGAATCTAGATGGAACTTAAACAAACATACAAGAAAAAAATGGCAAAGGACGTGAAAAGACACTTAAGAAAAAAAAGACCTTCATGTGGCCAACAAGCACAGAAAAACGTGCTGAATATCACTATCATTAGAGAAATACATACCAAAACCACAATGAGGTACCATCTCACACCAGTCAAAATGGCTAATCTTAAAAAAAAATAACAGATGCTGCTAAAGTTGCAGGAAAAAAGGGAACATTTATACACTTCTGGTGGAAATATTAATTAGTTCGACCATTGTGGAAAGCCGTGTGGTGATCCCTCAAATAACCTAAAACAGAACTTTCATTTGACCCAACAATCTCCCAACTGGACATATACCAAAAGGAATATAAACATGAAAGTTCATTGCAGCACTGTTCACAATAGCATAGACATGAATTTACCTAAATGTCCACTGGCAGAATGGGTAGAGACAAATGTGGTACATATAACCATGGAACACTATGCAACTAAGAAAAGAATGAAATTATGTGCTTTGTAGGAACATGATGGAACTGGAGCTCATTACTCTCAGCAAACTAAATCAGGAACAGAAAACCAGATACTATATAATCTCACTTGTTTGTGGGAGATAAATAATGAGAATTATTCTCTCAGGGCCTGAGCCTTCCTTATTCAAAAAATCATTCTAAAATAAGTGTTCAACAAGTTGCTGATATGCCTTTAAAAAGCCTATTTCATCTGGAACACTTATGTCACTCAATAAAGCAATGAGAACTATATTTAAAAGTGGAATTCTAGGATAATAAATATCTTAACAGTGAGCATATGAAGGATACGGATGGCTTTACTAATTCAATTGGTACATAACTGTGGGAGACACTATATTCCCATCAATAAGATATTCAGAATTCAGAGCTAAGTAATGTTTCCTACATTGTGTGTGTGACTTGGCACTAGTGGATTTGAGAGTGTGGCAGGTGCACAGATCAAGTGGATCAGAAATCAGTCCATATGGAAATATGACAATCTATGGATATAAACTGAAAGTTATGTAAATACTTTAATTCTATTTAATGGAGTATGAAATAAAAGCCAAACTTATTCAAAACACAAATTACTTGGTAATTATTTTGGGATGTATGAATTTATCAAGAAATTCAAATTCCTTTTCTTATTTCAACCCCTGATTACTACTGTCAGTGGGAGGGAAAACTCAGAACCAATCATCACAGGGCAGATGTGCAAACCAAGAGTCTTCCCATTGAAAGGCCTGGGAGCTGAGGAGTCTCAGTCAGGTGCTGGGGACTCTGTCTTGGGAGCACCTGGCAGATCTCAGAACTGTCCATGGGGCCTGCTGGACCCTCATGTGGGATAACTAGTGGCCACTTATTCAGAGTTACCAGTGAGCTCTGACTGTTTCTAATGGGACCAGGATGGAGTCACGGTCCCTTCTCAATGTCAGAGATAATAATGGTCCCAGAAACAATCCATGTAATCCCTATGCCAATAAAATGTGAGTTCACTGTGAGGAGCAAATCCTGGGGTTGGGCTTATTCTTCAGTGGGAAGAGTGCTGCCCACTGAAAGCTTAGAAATGGGTCAGGGGATGAATTTCCTAAAGCAGGATTAGGACTTGGTCTCTCAGCATCCCACTGAGATGTATGGCCGATGTGGCATCTATGTCCTCTTTCTCATCCTAGATGAGACTTTGAGCTTTAAAATACCCTGCCTCATGACTATGCAAAACATCTGAGCTCCTCTGATATAAACATAAGTATGTTGGTGCCCTGAGAGCATCACCCAACAACCGCATCCATCATCTAAGGATGCCCCTGGGAGCACAGCTCACCACCATGGACTGGACCTGGAGGATCTTATTCTTGGTGGCAGCAGCTACAGATAAGGGGTTTTCTAGTCCTATAGCTGAGGAGTGGACCTGGTTCAGTCAAAGAGAATTTTGTTCACTCCTGTGTCCTCTCCACAGGTGCCCAGTCCCAGGTCCAGCTGGTGCAGCCTGGGGCTGAGATGAGGAAGCCTGGGGACTCAGTAAAGGTCTCCTGCAAGGCTTCTGGATACACCTTCACCAACCACGACGTGGACTGGGTGCGACAGGCCCCTGGACAAGGGCCTGAGTGGATGGGAGGGATCAACACTAATACTGGTGGCACAAGCTGTGCACAGACTTTCCAGGGCAGAGTCACCATGACGAGGGACACGACCACAAGCACAGCCTTCATGGAGCTGAGCAGCCTGAGATCTGAGGACACAGCCGTGTATTACTGTGCAAGAGACACAGTGTGAAAACCCACATCCTGAGAGGGTCAGAAACCCCAGGGAGGAAGCAGCTGTGCTGGGCTGAAGAGAAGACAGGGGTTATTAGATTGAAGACTTTCTTAGAAAGAGAGGTCAAGTCATTGAAGAAAAAGAACAATAAAATTTGTATGCACTCCTAATTATTTGGGAAATTTTTCGTACGACATTTATTTTGTAGGCAAAATTCAGGGAGTGGAGAATAAATCAAATTAATAAAACTGATACAAGAGTTCCTCTGAAGTTATTAGTGTGAACAACAGTTTTTGAATTGGTGTTGTAAATATTTTAAGTGCGGCTGCTAGATCACATTTTAAGTCTACTTTTATCTTCATTATATGAAGTATCAAAATATTTTAACATTTTTTCATTGTGTGCCATGATGATTTTAAATTTATGTCAGAAATACATTAGAGATCATGTTCTTCCACATCCTCATTGCCATTTGGCATTATGAGGACTGTGGATTTTAACCATTCTAATAGATGAGTAGTGGTATCTCATTGTTGTTTAAATGCACATGCCCCTGTGAAATTTTATATTTAATTATTTTAAAATAATTTGGATGAAGTGTCTGTTCTGATATTTGGCTCATTTTGTTACATTGTTTTCTTTTGATCAGTTGTAAGTTTCCTTACACACTCATAATAAAGGTCATTTACCAAGGTAACAAAAAGTCATTTAATAAATATGTGATCTGCAAGTGTATTCTCCAAGTCTGTATTGTCTTTCTGCTCCTTTATCAATGTTTCTGGCAGAAAGATATTCATATAAATACATACGTGTGTGTGTGTGTGTAAACTTGTAGCAAATAATTTTCATTTTTCATAGATCATGTTTTTGGCATTATATCTAAAAACTCATTATGAAACTCACTAACAGAATTTTTTCCTTGTCTCTAATCTCAGGCCACAATCACAGCATCAGTGTTTAAATTTCACCTACTTGGCAGGAGGATAATTAACTTAAGATACTTGAAATTCTTATGCATGGGAGGTGTATTTTTTCCAATTTTCTTTATTTAATAAAATATTGATATTAGTATTAGTTCATGGGTGTTTACTTTATACTCTGGAAAAGACACAATGCTACATTATTCCTTGTATTTCTCAAATCACCACTGCTTTTTTAAGTGCTGTGAGCTCTTTTATTTTGGATTCGGTTTCCTTAGAGCACACCCTATCCTGTTGTTTTTGAGCAATTCTCTATTTCCTGGTATTACAAAAAAATTCTAAGCTCATTTTATCTATTATCTTTTGATACATAGTCAGTTCTTTCTGCAAGGATTACTGGGTTCCTAGTATTAAATAATTATGTTAAAATACATAATTGTGGTATTGGCTGTGTGTGTTGTAAATGTTTTATCAGTGTTTCTAGGATCTCTAAGCCAACAGGCCTAGCAAATGTGCATAGTTATATTAACCCATTTTACAGACATATCTAAATGATTTAAGTACCTAATATTCTGTTCCTTTATTACATCAAACCTTAGAAAACACTGGTGCTGCACTCTACTCTGACACCATGTGGATTTTTCTAGCCTTCCTTCCTTGACTGTCCATAACCACCAACTGCAAAGGTAGGAACCCTTAAAACCGTATGCCATACATTGCATTCTTTATACATTTCATTATGCATGCACAGTGCTATCAGAATTGTTAAACAGTACCACTTTAAGAAGAATGTTTATCTACTAGGATACAGTGCTTAAGTTCAGTTTCTTTATATTTTACTCTTACAGAATACCCTCATTTCCAAAGTTATTTAGGTGAGAGACTTTATGTGCCACCGGCTTCAGTGACGTTATTTCAAATATGCTGTATAATTGTTATTTGGCAGTCTGTAAAAGACAAAAGTGTAGATCATGGAAATATATGAGGATTTTCTTCAAATATATAGAGAGAGTACAAATTAGGAGAATCAGGCACTGTTTACCACCAGAGAAAATTTCTTTATTATATGCATTAGTGGACACATGACACAATTTGTCAAACTTCATAATTTTATGATACAAAATGTTAAACTAAATATACGCAACTTACAAAATTATTCCACACCTCATGAACCCCAAGATAAAATGCAAATTCTATAAAAATATCTCGGCCAGGCGTGGTGGCTCGTGCCTGTAATCCAAGCACTTTAAGAGGCTGAGGTGGGTGAAACACTTGAGTCTAGGAGTTCGAGAGCACCTGGGCAACATGGTGAATCCCCGTCTCTACTAAAAGTACAAAAAATTAGCAGAGGCATGAGAGGATCCCTGAGGGAAATCCTCTGAGGAGGCTGAAGCTCAGGAATCACTTGAACTCAAAAGGCAGAGTTTGCAGTGAGCTGAGATCATGCCACTGCACTCCAGCCTGGGCTACAGAGCGAGACTCTGTTTCAAAAAATAAAAAGACAACATCTAATGACTTTACACAATGTGGGCCTAAGACTCAGGCAACATGGAATGAAGTAACTTTCCCCTTCTGCATATAGGATATATCCACTCACAAGAGACTTTCCTTTGATCAGATTCATGTGGAACCAAGATTGCTTCCTGACAAGCAAATAATCCAGAGGGTTCTTATCTACCCTTGACTGAGAAAGATTTCCCTCTAACTCCAGTTCGGTACAGAAACACACTGCCTCTCAGTGGGCATTCCCATCAGACAATACACACACCTGTCCCCACGTGAACCCTTCCCTCAGACAAACACACACATCACCATGTTGACTCTTCCCTCAGACAAGCACATCTGTCCTCACGTGAAATCTTCCCTCAGATAAGCACACACGTCCCCGCCTTGACTTTTCTCTCAGATAAGCATGTATGTCTGATATGTCTGACACTGAAGAGTTGTGTGGCAAAATGAGCTCAGGATAGAGGTAATTATAGACTCCAGCTCTGACAATTGTAGATGTGCATTTTTAAAAATTCTAACTGAAGACTTTGCAGTATTGTCAAGGACAGTGGTTTGTAGCTCTAAATGCACAGACTACAGGTTGTTGTCTGTTTCCTCTGGGAAAGATTTATTTTCCTTTGTTTAATGTATTTACATGTTAATAAACATTGATACTGTAAAGGTACCCAAACAGAGTCCAACTTAGAGAAAAAGAAACATGATGGGCAAATTAAGTCTGAATATCCAGTCCCAGGAATCCTTTGGCCCTGCCCTCCCTGGAATCCAGAGGCAGAGATGGGAAGATCCCCGCTGAGCAGCACACACATGTCCACAATGAGAAAGACATGGAAATGAGGCCCCTCCACTGCTAATGAAAAGCAGCTCACCCCATGTCCCTGCAGGTCCTGGTGAAAAGCCATCCCAAATTCGTGCCCTTCCTCAACGTCCATACCATGGACTCAGGGCTGATCTGGACTTCCCTTCTCATCACTCTCAATATCCAGGTTCCCTGTGGTTTAGGCTCAGTGGTGGCTGCTCCACATGAAGCTATTCTCATTCTCTTCCCTCTGTGTTTGCAGAAGTCCGTATGAAGTTGTCTGAAGAAGGCAGGAGGAGAAATGCTACAGCCCTGGGGTTCTCAGATTTTTCTCCAAAGCCTCTGGATTCACTTTCATAGAAAACAGCATAAGCTTTGTCCAGCAGGCTTCATGACAGCCTTCATGGTGTGGTGGTAACAAAGTAATTCGAGTGGAAGTTCTCCCTGGTACCCTGCTTGAGTAAAAAGAAGATTAACAGTCCTTAAGGACACTCTTTCCAGAAGATTCTCCCTTAAGATGACCAACATGAGAGCCAAGGACAAGGACACATGTTACTGTGAGCAAGGCAGGATCAAACGGTGTGATCCCAGACACAAACCTCCATGTAGGGAGGTGGGAGGAAATTGCATTGTAAATGCTGCTCAGAACCATCAGGGGGCGCTCAGGGCACCATGGGGCACTCAAGACACCAGGGGGCTTTCAGAACCCCCAGGAGGCACTTAGAATTACCAAGGGGCACTGAGGACACCATGGGAGCTCAGGACACCAGGGGGCACTCAGGACATGACAAGGTGCCCAGGACAACATAGAGGGCTAAGAACCACCAGGGGGTGCTCAGAACCACCAGGAGGCACACAAGAAACCAGGGGGTTCTCAGAATTCAGGGGGTGCTCAGGAAACCTGAGGGTGCTCAGAACACCAGGGGCGGTCAGAATAGAAGGTGGTGCACAGATCACCAAGGGGGAGCTCAAGACACCAGGGACCACTGAGGACATCAGGGTGTGCTCAAGACACCAGGAGGTCTCAGAATACAAGGAGTGCTCAGATCACCAGGAGGCGCCCAGGAAATCAGGGGGAACTCAGAACACCAGGGGGCGCTCAGAACCACCAGGGGGCGCTCAGGACAATAGGGAGTGCTCAGAACCACCAGGGGGCGCTCAGGACAATAGGGAGTGCTCAGAACCACCAGGGGGCGCTCAGGACAATAGGGAGTGCTCAGAACCACCAGGGGACGTTGAGGAAACCCTGGGGCACTCAGGACACCAGGGTGCACTTAGCACACCAGGGGGCGCTCAGAATCACCAGGGGCCTCAGAACCACCAGGGGGTGGGGCTCAGGACAGCAGGGGTCTGCTCAGATCACAGGTGGCACTCAGGACACCAGAGGGCGCTCAGAACCACCAAGGGGTGCTCAGGACACCAGAGGGAACTTGGGACACCAGGGGGCGCTCAGAACCACCAGGGGGTGCTCAGGGCACCATGGGGCAATCAGGACACCAGAGGACGCTCCAAACCCTTAGGAGGCACTTAGAATTACCAAGGGGCACTGAGGACACCATGGGAGCTCAGGACACCAGGGGGCACTCAGGACATGACAAGGTGCCCAGGACAACATGGAGGGCTAAGAACCACCAGGGGGTGCTCAGAACCACCAGGAGGCACACAGGAAAGCAGGGGGTTCTCAGAATTCAAGGGGGTGCTCAGGAAATCTGAGAGTGCTCAGGACAGCAGAGGGTGCTCAGAACACCAGGGGTGCTCAGAATAGAAGGTGGTGCTCAGATCACCAGGGACCACTGAGGACATCAGGGTGTGCTCAAGACACCAGGGGGTCTCAGAATACAAGGAGTGCTCAGATCACCAGGAGGCGCTCAGGAAATCAGGGGGAACTCAGAACACCAGGGGGCGCTCAGAACCACCAGGGGGTGCTCAGGACAATAGGGAGTGCTCAGAACCACCAGGGGGCGCTGAGGAAACCCTGGGGCACTCAGGACACCAGGGGGCGCTCAGAACCACCAAGGGGTGCTCAGGACACCAGATGGCACTCAGGACACCAGAGGGTGCTCAGAACCACCAGGGGGCGCTCAGGACAATAGGAAATGATCAGAACCACCAGGGGGCGCTGAGGAAACCCTGGGGCACTCAGGATACCAGGGGGCACTCAGCACACCAGGGGGCGCTCAGAACCACCAGGGGGCGCTCAGGACAATAGGGAATGATCAGAACCACCAGGGGGCGCTCATGACAATAGGGAATGATCAGAACCACCAGGGGGCGCTGAGGAAACCCTGGGGCACTCAGGACACCAGGGGGCACTCAGCACACCAGGGGGCGCTCAGAACCACCAGGGGGCGCTCAGGACAACAGGGAGTGCTCAGAACCACCAGGGGGCGCTCAGAACAATAGGGAGTGCTCAGAACCACCAGGTGCGCTCGGGACAATAGGGAGTACTCAGAACCACCAGGGGGCGCTTGGGACAATAGGGAGTACTCAGAACCACCAGGGGGCGCTCAGGACAACAGGGAGTGCTCAGAACCACCAGGGGGCGCTCAGAACAATAGGGAGTGCTCAGAACCACCGGGGGGCGCTCGGGACAATAGGGAGTGCTCAGAACCACCAGGGGGCGCTCAGGACAATAGGGAGTACTCAGAACCACCAGGGGGCGCTTGGGACAATAGGGAGTGCTCAGAACCACCAGGGGGCGCTGAGGAAACGCTGGGGCACTTAGGACACCAGGGGGCGCTCAGAACCACCAGGGGGCGCTCAGGACAATAGGGAGTGCTCAGAACCACCAGGGGGCGCTGAGGAAACCCTGGAGCACTCAGGACTCCAGGGGGCACTTAGCACACCAGGGGGCACTCAGAACCACCAGGGGGCGCTCAGGACAATAGGGAGTGCTCAGAACCACCAGGGGGCGCTGAGGAAACCCTGGGGCACTTAGGACACCAGGGGGCACTCAGCACACCAGGGGGCACTCAGAACCACCAGGGGGCGCTGAGGAAACCCTGGGGCACTCAGGACTCCAGGGGGCACTCAGCACACCAGGGGGCGCTCAGACTCACCAGGGAGCTCAGAAACACCCAGGGGCTGGTGTAGGGAGCTCAGGACAGCAAGGGGCCTGCTCAGATCAGCAGGGGGAGCTGGGGACACCAGGGGGCGTTCAGAACCACCAGGGGGTGCTCAGGACAATAGGGAGTGCTCAGAACCCCCAGGAAACACTCAGTACAGCAGGGGGCGCTCAGACACAAGGGCTCCCTTAGGAGGCAGCTCCACATTCGGTCCCCGGGGAGGGTGGGGTTTCCTGTTTGAACTTGCTATTTTTTGACCTTGTAAAGAAAAGGTCTATCCCAGGATCTCTTAGCACTTCTTCCTTGTAACTCACATTTTGTCTTGTTTTATTTTTTGGTTTTGGTCACCTACAAAAACTTAACCTTAGAACAGAGATTCAATTCAATTTATAATCCTCCATATTATCAGAGTAATACTAGCGATGACTGATCAGTATAATTTTAATAATAAGAATTGTGTATCCTCAATCCAAACTGTATTTTCATGCAAAGGTTTTTGTTTTCTTAGTTGTGTCAGCCACACAACTATAAATGCTTGTCTATCAATAACTCAGTATATGCAAGGTGTTGACTTTCTTTTACTTTCCTCAGCTGCTTGTGGAGCTGAAACACCACTTTAAGACCGGTTTTATCTCTTTTGGTTGTTCCTGGTGATCTGCTCCTCAGACTATTCATCCTCCTTCTCTTCTTCTGTCAAAGCCTTTTATTTTCTTCAGTCTTTGTGTAAGGAAGCAGTAAGTGCCTTTCCTTTATCTCTTCTATATCTGGGGTATCAGTTCGCTTCTGATGGTCAGTGCAACCAATCATGTTTACAATGTTAATAGTTCTTTTTAGAAGATACTTATTCAACTTCAGTCTCTCTTCCTTTCTCACTATTTTCTAGGGTCCTGCAGACATCACCTCTATCCCACTTTGTTTTAATCTGTTTCTCTTGACCCCAACAGTACCCATAGAACACACGTTTAGGTAGATTTGACTCCTGGAAATAGTGTAGGAGGATTCCATAATTCAGCAGTGCCTCCTGTTCTTCTCCTCAAGTAAACACAAAAGGACAGCAGTGGGGAAATTGTGAATTTTCCCCAATTCTGTGGAAACAGCCAACAAGCACTAGGAACTTCACACTCTAACACCATTAGCACATAAATCCTCAAATAACATTAAAATTTCCAGGTTAGTCTTTTTCTATCAGAAATGCCATCCAGTGGCAACAACCCATAATATATGGGTCTGGGTTAAAGATGAAAGTGTGACAATGCGCAGACTCTGTCTGAGGAGGAGAACATAGGGAGACTGAAAGTCAGTAGCAGAGAATAAGACAAGGACAGTGGGGAAATTTGAAGCCTCTGACGTACATTTTTGGAACAAAAGGTCTTGGCAAATCTGTTGACCTCAGATTCTTTTATCATGGGGCATTTTCAGGGTTCCTAGCTGAGAAAAAATATGCATAAAACAAAGTGGAATGGGGTGATGTCTGCAGGACCCTAGAAAACAGTAAGGAAGGGAGAGAGACTGAAGTTGAATAAGTATCTTCTAAAAAGAACTATTAACATTGTAAACATGATTGCATGCACTTCCCAAGTCTCCACCTGTGTTCTGTTTGCCTCAGATCTCTAAGAGAAAAAAGTCATAAACCTAGGCCTTGTGTCTGTGTAGGAGGCTCATTTTATAGGCTAGAAATTAGGAGGAAAGGAAAATATGTGTTATTGGTACAGTAGATACAAAGTTGGCTTTATTCTGAATGTATCTGCACCCGCGGATATTCTCAGATGCAACATTCAACTGCAAGAGCCCAACGAAGAAACAAGGCACTCCCCAAATCCTACAAGTTTTTGTATTCACTGTGTGTTCACTGACTCAGGAAATGTGAAACTTTATAGAAGGGACTCCCTTCTGTGTCATAGAATCTTTGCTTCGGGTCTCCCTGTAGAGTTCAATAGGTTTATTAAGGCTAACCAATTCTTAAAAGACCTGGTGTCAACAGTATATTGTGTCACTGAAGGAGTGACACAACAGGACACAGACACTTCATGGTGGGCTGGAGACTGTGGGGGAAAATGTCTGTGAGCCACCACGGCAACCTCACTGCAAGGCAAGGGCTTGGCTGGAGGGGGTACTTGGGAGCCACCAAGCACAGGTTCCAGCCCCAGAGCAGGTGCACAGGAGGTTGGAGAGAAGGCTCAGGGCCTGGGTCTTCCTTTGTCAGAAAAAAACAATCTAAAATAACTCTTCAATAGGTCACTGACGTGCCTTTAAATGTCCTGCTACATCCAAAACATTCATATAACTTAAGGAAATGAAAACTATTTTTAAAGTGGGTTTCTAGGACTACAATATCATAATAGTGAGAATATAAAGGAAGGGCATGTTATTACTAATTCAAAGGGTACAGACTAGTTGAAGAAACTATATTCCAATGAATAAGAAATTCATAGGAATTTCAGACTTCAGTTTTAAGTAATGTTGCCTGTGTTGTGTGAGTGACAGGGCAGTGGTGGATCTGAGAGTGTGGCAGGTGCACAGACCTAGTGAGTCAGAAATCAATATGTAAAGATGAGGATCTATGGATATGAACTGGAAATATTTAAATACTTCATGAAAATCTAATAAACGGAGTTCAAAAAACGTAAGCCAAAATTATGGAGAACACAAATTAGAGAGTTCATAAAGAACTTCAAACTCCTGTTATATCTTCTGATTCCCATGGTCCATGAAATGAGAAAATCAGCTCTAATTATGCATCACAGGGCCAATCTGTAAACCAAGAGTGTTTCTCTTGAAGAGCCTGGGGGATCAGACACCAGGCAGGTGCTGGAGACACTGTTTCCAGAGCACACAGCAGATCTCAGGGCCTGCTGGACACTCAAGTGGGACATCAGCAGTAACTTTCTGAGAGTCACCAGTGAGCTGTGCTGGTACCTGACGGTCCAGGAAAAGACCAAGGCACCTTCTCAGTGTCATGGAGAATGATGGTCCCAAAAATGATCCAGGTGGTCTCTATGCTAATCAAATGCATGTTTGCAGTGAGGAGCCTGTTCTATCTGGGCTTATTCTTTAGTGAAAGGACCTCTGCCCACAAATGTTTGTAAATGGAGCAGGGTGTGCATTTCCTCCAGTAGGATTAGGGCTTGGACCATCAGCATCTCACTCTTGTGTAGCTGATGTGTCACTTATCTTCCCTTTCTTATCATGGATCAGGCTTTGAGCTATGAAATGCTCTGTCTTATGAATATGCAAATATGCTGATATCCATGGCGGTAAATATGTTCTGTGCTCTGAGAACATCACTCAACAACTGCATCCAACCTCAAGAGAAGCCCCTGAGAGCACAGCTTCTCACCATGGACTTGACCTGGAAGATCCTCCTCTTGGTGACAGCAGCCACAGGTAAGGGGCTCCTCCCATGTCTCATTCTTGAGAAGCGAATTGAATCCAGTCAAGGGGACATTCATCCACTCCTGTCTCCTCTCCACAGGTGCCCACTCCCAGGTGCAGCTGGTGCAGTCTGGGGCTGAGATTAAGCAGCCTGGGGCCTCAGTGAAGCTCTCCTGCAAGGCTTCTGGATATACCTTCACTAGCTACTACATGCACTGGGTGAGACAGGCCCCTGGACAAGGCCTTGAGTGGATAGGACTGATCTCCCCTTACAATGGTAACAAAGGCTACGCACAGAACTTCCAGGGCAGAGTCACCATAACTACGGACACGTCCACGAGCACAGGCTACATGGAGCTGAGCAGCCTGAGATCTGAGGACACAGCCGTGTATTACTGTACAAGAGACACAGTGTGAAAACCACATCCGGAGAGTGTCAGAAACCCCAGGAAGGAGGCAGCTGTGCTGGCATGGAGGAGATGACAAAGATTATTAGATTGAAGACTTTCTTAGAAAATGACATTAAGACATTAAAGAAAATGACCAATATCAATGTGTATTTGAGAAATTTCAGTTATTTGAGATACTTATCATACAAAATTTATTCTGTAAGTAAATTTCAGGGATTGAAGAATGAATAAAATTAACAAATCTGATACAGAACTTCCTCTGAATCAATCTTTGCAAACATCAATTTCTGAATCAATGTTGGAAATATTTTGAAACACAAAAGCAAGTTCACATTTTAACTCTTTTATCTCTAGTTAAGAAATGCCAAAAAATCTCATGTTGTGCATGTAACATTTTGAATTCCCACCAACAGTGCATGAAATTTCTTGGTTTTTCACATTCATATTGCCATTTATCATCATGAGAATTGTGAGTTTTAACCATGTCAATAGGTGAGTAGTGATACCTAATTTTTATTTAAATGCACATGTCCCTAATAAAAAATTGTATTTAACAATTTTTATATAATTTTTGGTGAGATGGCTCTCCTGATAGGTGGTTCATTTTTGACTGCATTGTTTTCTTTTGATTAGTTGTAAGTTTACTTGCATGTTGATTATAAAAGTCATTTAACAAATTAAAATAATTCATTTAACAAATATGTGACTTGGAAGTATTTTCTCCAAGTCTGTGGTTGCTTTTTACTCCCTTATCAGTGGGTATTGCAGAAAAATATGTGTGTGTGTGTGTGTGTGCGCGCGCACAAATTTAGATAAAAAACATAAAAAATTATTCATTCATAGATCATGTATTTGGCATTATATCTGGAGTCTCATTATAAAATACACTAATACTGATTATTTTTTACCATGTCTCTTATCTCAATCATGAGTGTTTAAACTTCACCTACTTGATTGGAGGACTATCCACCGGAGATATTTGGAACACTTCTGTAAGGAGATGTGTTCTTCCCATTATTTCTTTACTTAATCATCTATTAATATCCTTATTGGTTTACGGATGTCTATTTCATAATCTGAAGAAGATCCATGCTGCATTATTCATTTTATTGTTCAAATCACCACAGCTTTGTTAGGTGCTGGGAGCTGAATTATTTTGGATCCTGCATCCTTACAGCACAGCTCATCCTTTTGTTTTTGAACACTTCCCTGTTTCCTGGTGTTACAATAGATTCTAAGCTTGTTTTCTATGTTACCTTTTTTGCACATAGAATCAGCCATTTTTCCAAAGATTGCTTGTTTCTAATTTTAAAGAATAGTATTAAAATAAAATATTGTGATACCGGCTATGTTAATGAGGTGTAAGTACTTCTAGGACCTCTCAACCAATTGGCCTAGTAAATGTGCATGTTTATATGAACCTGTGTTTATGGATACATCAAAATTATTTATGTATCTAATCTTCTGTAACTTTATTACATTAGAAATGAGAACACAATAGTCTCTCCACCTAACTGTGCTGCCACACGGACCTTCCTAACCTTCCTTTTCTGACTGTCCATAACCACCCACTGCAAAGTGAGAAATCCCATCCCACCATCTGCCTTTTTATTAATTAGCTGCACAATTTCAGGACACATGCACAGCGGCATCAGAAATGCAAAGCTGTACCCTTGTAGGAAACAGGTTTATCTACTACATAGAGTGCTTATGTGTGATTTCTTTACAATTTAAGCTTATAGAACCTACTCATTTTTCAAAGTTACTTATGTCAGCAACTTCATTTTCCACTTTCTTAGGTCAAGTCATTTCAATTACACAGTATAGTTTCATTTCTTTAAATTATGTAAAAGCCAAAACTATAGTCAAGTAAACAGACAGGATATTCCAGGAATTTAGAGAGTGGGCATAAAATAAGTAAAACAGGCACTGTTTAAGAAGAGTTAAGACTATTCTGGTGATATGCAATGGTTGAGACATGACACAAATAATTTGTCCAAGCTCACATTTTTGTTATGGAAAATATAAACCTAAATATATACAATTAAAATACATTTAGCAGTTCATTAACTTTGGGATTAAATACACACTGTATAAAATTACCTAATAATGTATTTGGGAGTGTTATGAGATGTTATGAGATGCAACAAAGAATAGAGTAACTTTCCTCGTTTGCATATATGATGCTTCCATTCACTAAAGACCTTTCATTAAAAAAAATCAATTTTCTATGTGACCCAGGTTTTTTCTTCCTGACAAGCAAACAACCCAGAGCATTATTTTCTTTTCTTGTTTGAGAAAGAATTTCCCCAAACTTCAGCTCAGTTCAGGCATACACTGTCTCTGAAAGGAGATGGGTACATACACCTGTCAACATGTGGACTCTTCTGTCAGACAAACACACCTTTACTCATGAGGATTCTTTCCTCAGACAAACACACATGTCCCCACATGGACTCTTCCCTCAGACCACCACGTATGTCCTTACATTTACTCTTTCCTCAGGAAACAGATATTTCCTCATGTGGACTCTTGTCTCAGACAAGCAAACATGTCTCCATGTGAACTCTTTACTTAGATAAATACACATATTTCCACATTGACTCTTTTGCGACAAAACAATCTCAAGATAATGATAATTACTAACCCCAGCCTGGACAAAGTATAGATCTGCATTTTCATCATTGTAACTAAACTTTGCCTCATTGTCAGGAACAGTGGTTGGCAGCTCTAAATGCACTGATTACAGACAGATGTCCATTTCCTCTGGGAATGTTTCTCTTGTGTTCTTACTGGACTTATTTGTCAATAATGTTTGCTGCTATGAAGATACCTGAGCAGTATCCAATTTATAGAATAAAAAAGAGGAAGGGGTAGATTAACCCTGTGCATCCAAACCCAGGAATCCTTTGACCCTTCCCTCCCTGAAATGCAGACACAGAGGATGGATGAGCAATGCTGAGCGGTGCACCCACGGCCACAAAAAGAAAGACATGGAAATGTGTCCCCTCCCCTCCTGATGAAAGGCAACTCATCCGCTGTTCCTTCAGGCCCTGGTGAGGAGCCACCCCATGTCTGTGTCCTTCCTTAGTGTCCACACCATGGGGTCTGCACTGATCTGGGCTTCCCTTCTCATCACCCTCAATATTAGTGTCCCTTATGAATCAGGTCCAGCTGTGGCTGCTCCACACGGGCCTGTTCTGCCTGTTCTCTCTGTGTTTGCAGAAGACCTGTGTGAAGTTCACTGGTGGAGTCTCAGGGGAAAAATTGTAAAGCCCAGCAGTTCTCTGAGCCTCTCCTGCACAGCCTCTGGATTCACCTTCACTGACTGCAGCATCAGCTTGGTCCAGCAGGCTCCAGGATCAGGATTGGTGTGGGCGGCAACAGGGAGAAATTCAAGAGGAAGTTCTCAGTGGTGCCCTCCATGAATACAAAGAAAGTTCATAGTCCCTAGGACACCCTTAGGTGCATGGTTTCACTGACATCTTTACTCCGTTTATCACATTTGTTCTGTAAATCACAACAAATGGTGCATTCTTCATCTATTATACGTTTGTTAAGTCTTTTTTGTGTCTTTTAAAAAAACTGGTCACTTTGTTCTATGTAATATCCCTGTTAAGTCCTAAAAGTGTTTTTTTGATGTCGACTTTGTCTGCAATTTACATGGCTACTATAGCTTTCTTTTGGTTCGTGTTTTCATAATCCATGTTTTCCTATCTCTATCTTTTCTATTTGTGAATATGTAGGATAACTTTCTTGTACAAAGCTAACAGTTGGGTCTTGTTTTTTTTTAAATCAGCTATAATAAATTCTATTTTAAAGGTAATATTAATTTTTCTGTTATTTTTTGTTTAAATTAGCATTTTATAATGATGTTTATTTCTCTATTAACAGATTATTTAATTCATTTTTTATAAATATGGTATTGGTTACCATAAGGTTTACAGTAAGAATTGTAAATAATTGGATTCTAATGCAGACACTGTGATGGCCTTGATGTGAAATACAGAGATAGTGTAACTGTGTGCTTTGAATTCCTCCTTCTCACCACACTTTCTTGTTTATCCTCAGTTGGCACTTACATATAAAATATAACATATATTTTTATCGCTTTATATCGTTATATGTTATAGCAATTACAAAGATAATAATTGTACTTCCTCTTGATTTTCCCTTTTTTTACAATCTTAATTTCTTTGTATAGATCTATGTTTTGAGTGCATAGCACATGGCTACTTGCAGAGAAACTTTGCTAACATGTGCCCTGAAACACAAATCTGCTGACAAATTGTCTCAGGATTTTTTTTAATAACATAGTTTTATTTGCTTTCACATTTATATAAAAATGAAACGCATGTATAATTTCAGTTTGCATTTCACTTGTAATTTATTTTCTTGCATTTAATTTTTTCTTCTAGGAGATGATCACATATTACATTCTCTTGGGCCTTTATTAACCACGTTTCTGTGAGTCTACTCAGGGCTGAATTTCAAGTGTATGGTTGCAATGGCTATCACAGTTGAAGTCAACTTCTCCTGTTCACAAAAGCTTCAAGTTCCTCCAGCGATACCTGCTTTTGTGTCCCTGTTTGGCTCTGGGTTTTCACATTTCATTCCCCTCAGACAGCCTCTTTCAGCTGTGGCAGGTGCATCCTGAAGGGTTTATTTTTTGTAGTTATTCATGGTTTTTGTTAACGAGGTCAGAATAAGATTAATTTCTCAATTTTTACATTATAATTCTTAGTATCTAATTTCTAAATAAAATTCAGAAACTGAGTCAACATATCAAGTATCCATTATTTGGTGCATTGTTAAACAATTTGAGAAATATTAATGTAGCAAAATACAATGAACCATTGAAATCAAGGCATGCCTCATTCACATAAGAACATGAGGATATTATAAAATAATTGTGGTGAGTGAAGGAAGCTGAAGAATTCACAGTAAATCTCAAGTGATCTTTTTTTTTTTTTTTTTTTGAGACAGAGTCATGCTCTGTCGCCCAGGCTGGAGTGCAGTGGCGCAATCTCGGCTCACTGCAAGTTCCAACTCCCGGGTTCACGCCATTCTGCTGCCTCAGCCTCCCATGTAGCTGGGACTACAGGCACCCACCACTGCACCCAGCTAATTTTTTGTATTTTTAGTAGAGACGGGGTTTCACTGTGTTAGCCATGATTGTCTCGATCTCCTGACCTTGTGATCCGCCCGTCTCGGCCTCCCAAAGTCCTGGGATTCTCAAGTGATTTTATTTGTATGAATTGTAGAAGATGCAACTATTGTAAATTAACATGAAGAAGATCTGAATTTTCTGAGAAAAGGGTGGTAAGAGTAACAAGGTGGTGAAATGAAATTACACAGAAATGAGAGAAAGAAAATAGAGGTTAATTGAATTGCTAACAGCGTGATTGAAGTGCTGACTCAATGACTGCACACATACACCCACATTTCCCAAATGCTGTACTGTCAATTTGTTTTCATTATTAATTGATTTTAATAAAGCAGTAACAAAAAAGAATATATTGGCTGAGAAAAAAACAAGAAAAAGATAAATATTGACACTTGACTAATCATGGACTCCTGACAATACACACATGTGAACACTGATTGTATATTTCAGGTAAACACTACAAATGGCAAAATTACATAAAGTTGTTAGGACAGGTGGGACATCCTGAAAACCCCTCCAGGCATGTCTCACACCACCCTGGAGCTGTCTCAGAGGAGCCGACTCCTCCAGCGTTTAGAGTCACAGGCACAGATAATAGGGCTAACTCTGTCCAGATGTGTGATATTGGACACATTGCACAGCTGCTCTGTTCTGCATGTAATTATCTTCTCTAAAAATGTGACATTCACACTTGCGTTAAGTATATTCTACAAGTATGTAAAAATTAAATAAGACGATGAATACTAAATGATTATCAAGGCACAATCACATAATCTGAAGTTATATTTCCTGAGAGATAGAATTGACTCCAGTGTTTTCCGGGACACTCTCATCTGCTCTGAGCACTGCCCTCTCCTCAGGCGTCCCACCCCAGAGCTTGCTATATAGCAAGAGACATGCAAATAGGTCCCTCCCTCTTCTGATGAAAAGCAGCCCAGCCCTGACCCTGCAGCTCTGGGAGAGGAGCCCAGCCCCAGAATTCCCAGGTGTTTCTATTCAGCCATCAGCACTAAACACAGAACACACCATGGAGTTTGTGCTGAGCTGGGTTTTCCTTGTTGCTCTTTTGAAAGGTAATTGAGAGTGAAGTAGAAATACTGTGTGTGAGGAGACATGAGTGAGAGGAACAGTGGATATGTGTGGCAGTTTCTGACCTTGGTGTCTTTTTGTTTGCAGGTGTCCAGGGTGAGGTGCAGCTGGTGGAGTCTGGGGGCGGCTTGGCAAAGCCTGGGGGGTCCCTGAGACTCTCCTGCGCAGCCTCCGGATTCACCTTCAGTGACTACCACATGCACTGGGTCCGCCAGGCTCCCGGGAAGGGGCTGCAGTGGGTCTCAGCTATTAATAGTGGTGGTGGTAGCACATGGTACGCTGACTCCGTGAAGGGCAGATTCACCATCTCCAGAGAGAACGCCAAGAACACACTGTATCTTCAAATGGACAGCCTGAGAGCTGAGGACACGGCTGTCTATTACTGTGCGAGAGACACAGTGAGGGGAAGTCAGTGTGAGCCCAGACACTAACCTCCCTGCGGGGACGCGGGGGGAAAATCAGCGGCAGGGGGCGCTCGGGACCCACTGATCAGAGTCAACCCGGAAGCCGGTGCAGACAGAGGCTGATTTCCTGTCAGGATGTGGGACGCCATCTTTTTACAGTTCCTCTAGTGAACCTCTCTGAGTTCAAAATTCTCTGATTACTAATGTCATCTCTACATATTTTTTAAACGACTATTTATTATGATAACCTATTTTCATATGCACAAAATGCAGATTGTTGTTTACAGAGATGAAAAGTCCTCACCAGGATCAGAGTCCTGAGGAAGCTCAGGGGTGCCTGGTGAGATTTCTCCAATCAGACCCAGGACAGAAACCTCAGGGAGATTCCTGGACTAGAACAGTCTTTGGGATTCTGATCGCAGTCAATAGAGAGGCTGGGCCAGGGTCAGTGTCATGTAGAAGCTCACAGGGTTCACGTCTGACCCTTCTCCTGACACTAAAGCCAGTCAGTATCAGCACTGACCTGGTGCTCCTTTTGCTCACAGACTTCGTTCTTTCTTTGTAGTGCTTGTTCTTCCTTTAAAATTTTAGTTTTCTGCTTCCTGAAAAAGAAAAAGATGGTCTCCATGGTCTACATTCCAGGGCTCAAGGCATTTTCTTGGAGCTCAGGTGGGCTCAGGCTGTGGGTCCTGCAGCCACGTGGGAAAGGCTGATGGGACTTCCTTCCCTCCCAATCTGCTCAGGACCCTCCACTGTGTTGTGTGTAGACTCATCCAGGAATGCAATTGGCCATTAATAGTGAAGGGGGTAAACTTATTTGATCCAAATGGGATGTGGATGTTGAATTAACAGTGCACACTGTCAGAGTCATCTGCTTCAGAAGTGTTAGAAAGAGCTTGTGAAATTTATCAGAATCAAGATGGAGCCACTTGTGTTAAAACTCTAGTAAATCTGGCCGGGTGCGGTGGCTCAGGCCTGTAATCCCAGCACTTTGGGAGGCCGAGATGGGCGGATCACGAGGTCGGGAGATCGAGACCATCCTGACTAACACGGTGAAACCCCGTCTCTACTAAAAATACAAAAAATTAGCCGGGCGAGGTGGCGGGCGCCTGTGGTCCCAGCTACTCGGGAGGCTGAGGCAGGAGAATGGCGTGAACCCGGGAGGCGGAGCTACCAGTGAGCCGAGATTGCGCCACTGCACTCCAGCCTGGGCCACAGAGCGAGACTCCGTCCCCCCTAAAAAAACAAAACAAAACAAAAAGCAAAGACAAAAACCCCTAATAAATGAAGCTGGGTAAGGTCACGAAGGAGGGTTCTGTTCCTGATAACAGAACTATCGTAAAGAGACTCTGCACAGCCACAACCTTGCACAAAGGCAACCACAACCTTAAGAGTTACTTCTCCAAGTATATCTGCCCAGCAACTGCTTGTTCAACCTCACACCGATGTCACCCTTGTTACTGATTCTTCTGGCCCAGGATAATTATCTCAAAACGGCTTGTGTAACCCTCCACACTTTTTCTTCATTCTTCATCTTCCATTACCAACCGGAATGCACCCATACATATTTCCATTGTAATGCACGTCCTAGAATAAGTATTATTCTATTTTAGGGTCTCTCTCTGTCCGTTATTTAGGGTTGACACACTACAGATGAACACGCCACTTTTCTGTGAGAATAAAGGTTGAAAATTTTTGGAGATGTCTAGGAATATCCAGTGTCCATAAGATCGTCCATCAGTAAGTGCAGGTTGGAAGTTCCAGAAAGAGATGAAGTTGCTGAATCACCACGGAATTTCACTTTCTCCAGTTCTGCTCTGATGGAATCAGACCCACCTATTTTTATCAATGACAGTCTACATAACCTAAACTTAGCTGATTACAGTTTTTATTTTTATTTTATTTTATGTATTTATTTATTTATTTTGAGACAGAGTCTCACACTGTCGCCCAGGCTGGAGTGCAGTGGCACGATCTCAGCTCACTGCCACTTCTGCCTTCTGGTTTCAAGCAGTTCTCCTACCTTAGCCTCCCGAGTAGCTGGCATTGCAGGCATGTGCTACCACTCCCAGCTAATTTGTATTTTTAGTAGAGGTGAGGTTTCTCCACCATGATCAGGTTGGTCTCCAACCACTGACCTCAGGTGATCCACCTGCCTGGGCCTCCCAGAGTGCTAGGATTACAGTTGTGAAACACCACGATGGGCCGATGGTGGTTTTAATAACATCTATTAAGTAAATTTACCAGTACCACCTATATTAGTGTTGGATGAAATAACTACAAAATCTACCCTAACAATGTATACCGTAAAACCTACAATTACCCATAGAAAAGAACATTTAACATGAGATCTATGTTCCTAATTTTTTCAAGGTGAAATACTGACAACTTTATATTTAGACAATTATGATTTTGCTAATGAGTTGTAGAAGATGCATGTATATTTGGGATATTACCACTTTCTCAGACGTGCGGCTACCATTATAGTCTCCCATTCTGTAGGTTGGAATTTTTTCCATGCTGTGCAGAATGTTTTTGTTGTGATGGATTTTCACTTGTTCAGTTCTGCTTTTGTTGTCTGTGCCGATAATGTGAAATATAGGAAATCGTTAAGAATATTATTTTTGGGTGGGGAAAGTTTTACAATTTCAGGCCATACATTTAACTATTTTGCCCATTTGGAGTTAATTTTTGTGTTTATTCTAACATAAAATTGTTAATTCTTTGTATGTGTTAGTCCAGTTTTTCCAACACCCTCTCAGGGAGAGACTTTGATTTATTGATTGTATATTGTTGGTTCTCATGCTGAAAATCAGTTTGCCATCGATACATCAGGTTATTTCTGAGTTCTCTCTGTATATTTATTTATTGCTCTACTTTTGTAATTACTTTTGAAATCTGGAAGTAAAATGCCTTCAAGTTTATTCTTTTTTTTTTTTTTTTTTTTTGAGACGGAGTCTAGCTCTGCCACCCAGGCTGGAGTACAGTGGTGTGATCTCGGCTCACTGCAAGCTCCGCCTCCCGGGTTCACGCCATTCTCCTGCCTCAGCCTCGCGAGTAGCTGGGACTACAGGCGCCCGCCACCTCGCCCGGCTAGTTTTTTTGTATTTTTTTAGTAGAGACGGGGTTTCACCATGTTAGCCAGGATGGTCTCGATCTCCTGACCTCGTGATCCGCCCATCTCGGCATCCCAAAGTGCTGGGATTACAGTCAAGTTTATTCTTATCGTGTTACAGATACTATAGCAAAATATTTTAACCTTTCACTATTAAGTATGATAATATGTATGACTTTTCATAATGACTTTTAATATGTACAGGTTATATTCTTCTGATCGTACGTTTTAGAGTTTTTATTATACAATCGTGTATTTTTTAATGTTATTTCTGTGTCTGGTGAGAAGTTAATGGCATTTTTTTCTTTATTCTCTTATGTTAGCACACCAAATTTATTGATTTGAGGATATTGAATTACCCGAGCATCTCAAAAATAAATTTGAGTTTGTCATGATGTATGATCCTTTCAAAATCTTGTAGAGCTTACTTGACTATTATTTGGGAGTAGTTTGTTTGTATATATTAAGAATATTTGTCTGAGGTTGAATTTTCTTCTTTTGTCTTTGTCTATTACTGGTAATATGGTAATTGTAGCCTTTTAGAAAGAGTTTAGAAGGTTGGCACCTCATGAATTTTTGAAAAAGTTAGAGAACGGTTGGCATGACTTTTTTAAATGCTGAGAGTCATTTTTTTTTTTAACATATAACCTATCATGAAGAATATCTGTTGCATGCATGGGAAGCTGCGTATTACACTGCACTTGGTTGGAATGTCTATTAGGTCAGTTTGTCCAACAGTGGTGTCTAAGTCCAGTGGCTTCCTAAGAATTCTTTTGTGGACATTATATACATGATTGAGGATGAGGTATTGAAGTCTCCTCTCTTTTATTGTTTTCTATTTATCCCTTCATATTTCTTAAAGTTTGTTAATACAGTTATATTTCTATTTTTACAAATACGTAAAATAGAAACAAAATAATATGTGCTTAGTAATTTTAATGGGAAAATCACATAATAAGAAATTATATTTTCCCAAATGCTGCCATCACTGCTAAACCCCTCCAGGAGTCTCATATCTGTCTGGACTCTCTTCAGGATTCCCACCTCAGCATTTGCTACAAAGGAGGAGACATGAAAATAGGGCCCTCCCTGTCCTGATGAAAACCATCCCAGCCCTGACCCTACAGCCCTGGGAGAAGAGCCCCAGTCCAGAATTACCCATAATTTTGATTTGATGATCAGCTCTGAACACACATGGCTCACCACAGAGTTAGAGCTGAGCTGGGTTTTTCCTGTTGCAATTTTAAAAGGCAAATAATGGAGAACTAGAGATACTGAGTGTGAGTGGATATGAGTGAAAAAAACATTGATTATGTGTGGCAGTCTCTGACCAAAGTGTCCCTATGTGTGTAGGTGTCTAGTGTGAGGTGCAGCTGGTGGAGTCTGAGGGAGAGGCAAGAGGCAGAAAAATGTGTGGGAGGCTGGGTGAGGCTGTAGACACCGTCAGTCCACTATGTCAATCTCACAACGAGTGCTGGAGAAGGGTGGGAGTCTGGTGGAGCTTCCTAACAACGCTGTGGTCCAAGGTAAGTCCATCTAGGCCATTGATTCTTCCTGTTGCATAGTTTCCCATCAGGAATCTGCTGTGTGCTCAGTCATTGTTTGGGAGGAGCTCCAGGTGTCTCTTTGTCAAAAACTGGGTGATGATGTCAGAGAGCTGTGCTGGGTGCCTGGTCCAGGTGCTCCCTGATGTTGGAGGTATGGGAGGTCTGTTCTCAGAGTGGAAAAACCGTTTATGGATATGTACATAAGAAAACTTGGTCATACTTGGTTCTCTTAGATGACACGGAGAAGCAAGCAGGCAGCCTGAAAACAATTGTGATTTCCTACTTTACCCCAAGTTCATGGTTTCTTTTAAACTTTGGTTTCTGTCCAAGTACAGAGATATTGATTAGAGTGAGTTTGGTTCTTTCCACCCGCTAATCCTCACTTCTCCCAGATAAAGAGCACATTGTCCTTACTCTGAGTCTGAGGGAGGAGAGGGTCTTGTACAACTAAGGGCCTGCAGAGATTCCCATGTGAAGTTTGTGGAGTCAGATGTTTCCTCACGTAAGTAGACCTCCACTGCCAGTGATTGCTGCTCAGGTCTAATGTTGGGTTCAGTATTAGGACATCCTTTAGGCTGTCACATGTCAACCTTATTCTGAAAATCACTGTTATGTTAGATAGAGCTAATAACACAATGCCCATTATCCTGACAGCAGTTTCTCTTTCTTATTTGGTTGAAAGTTTGAAGAAAAAAATGTGACCATATATTTGTCTAATTCTATCCTCAGACTCTACTATTTTCTCTAGTGGACCAAGACATTTTTTAAAAAAATGAACTCTTCATTCTCATCAAAATATGTATATTTGTGAATTTCAACGTGTTGTTCAGAACCTGTGCATGCCAACAACTGTGTTTCTCATGCACTCTTGGCCTGATGAAGCCCTCACAGACCCTCTCCCTCACCTGTGCTATCTCTGGATTCTCCATCACAACCAGTGCTTCCTGCTGGAGCTGCGTCATCAGCGCCCCAGGGAAGGGACTGGAGTGAATCAGGTGCCCAGGTCATGAGGGAGTGCACAATCCAACCCACTCTTCAGGAGTCCAGTCACCATCTCCAGATCCACATCCAAAAAACAGTTTTTCCTACAGCTGAGCTCCCTGAGCAACGTGTACACAACCATGGATTTTTACACAAAAGACACAGCGAGGGGACGTCATTGTGAGCCCAGACAAACCTCCCTGCAGGGCAGCTCGGGAACAGCAGGAGGCGCTAGGACACCAGGGGGCGCTCAAGACACATCAAGGCAGATACAATCAGGGGAAAAGGTGCTGGAGATGGGGTTTGGCATCACCATCATATTTCACCACTGGACACCCCATTTATTCTCATGTATGTGATTCTTTGTGTTATTAGAAAGTGGAATTTATATGAACATATAACCATATGTAGGTGCATCGAGACGTCCTCTCCATCTTATGTGGACCTTTTCTGTGAAGACGCTGAGTCCCTGTATTTATTTGAGCACCTCACAAATTATGGTCAATTATGTAGGATCTCTTTCTCTTCTTTCTTACTTCTTCCCTCGTTTTCTCTCACTCACAAGCTCTCACACACACAAAATTCTACAACTTCAATTACCCGATGTATTGAAGACAATTTATTATAGTGCAGCTTTTCCAGTTTAGCTGATGTTCGTATTGCTGTAAGAATAGGAATGTTGTGTTTCTCAGCTGTGTATTTCTCTAAGATAGCAGCAACTTTAAAAAAAATATATACCCAGGTACTGAAAGCAATCCAAATATCAATCAGCAGCTTAATCATAAACAAACTGTGGTAAATTCATTCACTGGAAAAACACCCACTGTTACAATCAGGTACAGCTGGATACGCTCAACAGCAAGGGTGAATTCACAAGTACGTATGATGAGTCAAATAAGACAAATGAATACAAGTACATACATACGATTCCTCTTTTATAAATTCTATAAAATTAATACTAATCTAAAGTTACATGAAGCAAACCAGTAGTAGACTCTGGGAATGGGGTGAGAAGGGAAGGTGTAGGAACAAGAAATTACAGGAAAACAAGAGGAAATTTTGAGGGTAGTTGAGTTTTTCCTGTGTTGAGAAAGGTAATGGTTATGTCAATATTTGTCAAATTGTACACCTTATGGGAGATCTATTATTTGCTAATTTCACCTCATTAAAATATTCCAAATTTAAACACATATAATTTGGTAGAAAATAAGTTAGAGATGAATAAAATATATGAGAAATAAAAAAGAAAATCACAGAACATTGGCATAAGGACTTCACTCATCAAATTGAAGAAATTTTAAATTTCTCAACACATAATTAAAGATTTAATTAAATATATATGAGAAATCAAAGACTCCTGGATATACACATGAATAAACCCTAAGCCGACCTATATCTTTAGGGAAACACTAGAATACAACAAAATATTGTCATGATTTCATTACATAATGGGTGTTAATCAAACCACACCAGGCATGTCCAGCTCTGTCCTGGAGTTGGTTGGGGGAACAGGTGTGTCCTGTGGTTAGGAGCCGTGACACCAAGCTTACAGCATTTGTTCTATTTGACACCATAAGAAGTCCAAGAGATCTCAACTGAAATGTAGTGTGGATGTCACATCTGTGGGTGCCGCACACTCCCCCACAAGAATATGGAAAGGTTAATTACTTCTGGAGGTGTCTGCGGAGAGTAGTGCTGGTCTCTCGGGAATGTCCAAAATGGCACAATAGAGCAAGAAAGGAGACTGGCTCAGGGTTCCTACAGTGGCTTTGTGGTGGAGGCAGAGTGAGGGGTCTGTCTCACAGAAATGAGTTTCTGGGATTTGAACCTCCAAATGGCATCAAATGAGGAGTTCCTGTGATTGCTAACTAGATTCATCTCATGTCAGAAAGAAAGGAGATGATGGAGGAATGAGCCTTTAGTTATCAGCAGTCAGACATCAAAACAATAGTCTGATGACTTATTCTATGTAGCTACTATAAAAACACGAATAAAAGTAGATCAATGTCCAATATGGGTGGACAAAAACCAAGTCTATGCAAAACAAGAAGACTGCTTCTAAGAATAAGCAAATCATAATGAAAAGAAGGAGGAAAATGAGGAGAAAGAGGTGAAAGGCACGGGGCAGGGGATTATGCAAGAGTCCTGTTTCAGTGTCTTGTGTGGAGGCTTTTCACTATCTAAAATCATCCGCTTATTCTGAGTGTCTTAGCTGAGCTGTCTGCTCCAAAACATCACAAGTGCCAGAGGATTCCTGAGGATATTCAGTTTAATACCTTCTATTTGAGATGCCTTACAATTGTGTAAAATTCTTAGTTATTATTGTTATAATTAGAGATAGGCTCTCACTGTGTCACACAGGTTGGAGTGCAGTAGCTCAAACATAGCTCACTGTAACCTTGAACTTCTGGCTCACACCATCCTTCTTTACAAGCCTCCTGAGTAGCAAAGACTAGAGGGGTGCACCATAACACCCAGCTGATTTGTTTAAAAAAATTATTTCATAGAAATGGGGTCTTCAATATTGTCTGGCTGGTCTCGACTCCTAGTCTCATGTGATTCCCCTGGTTTTGCTGCTCAAAGTGGTAGAATTATAGACATGAGCCACCACATTCCATCTGAACTGATTCTTTAGTTGCAAAATATCAACCCAAGAATTGACTGCCTTAATTTTTTCTGCAGCATTTTGGTTAATACTACCTGATAAAATTTATTCTGATTTGTTTCAACAGCAGAATTTTTCCTGATTTTTTTCCAACATATGTAATTTCATGGTTGAAGATCACAAAATACTGTTAGAAGACATAAAAAGGCAACCTTAAACTTTTGATGATTGGAGTGAGTATAATACAAAAATTACTTTCAATATTGTGTAACACATGCATGCAATAAGATGAAGGGGAGCAATGAGGGTAAAATTTCTAAATGTTTGAATCTTCCAGCTCCCGAGTTATAGGGTAGTAACTGTTGTGTCCTGAGGGAGGGATCCTGATGCCATATGTTTGTGGGATAACTCTTGGCCAAGAGAGTTTCCATATTTTATTAAAGTTTTTATGTTTTTTCAATTTAATGATGCCATTTTTTCAACATATTAAGAATATTGTGAGTGGGATTGATCCTGTATGATATGAACAATGGCAATGCCGTCTATGTTGAGATAATACTACGCACCAGGTTAAGACTGAAAATTTGTAGAAATGATGCGTCATAACATTATTCTAGTTTCCATACTAGTTTTTTTTCTCTTTGCTTGCATTCCATTTCAAATGTATATGTGAGGTCTCTAGAATGTAAGAATTTATTTAAAAATGTCTTTTCTTGTGGTCCATTTTGATGGGGCTTCCAGAAGATTTAACAACCTCCTCTGCCTGCAGCACAGTTTAAAGTTCTGTACTACTGTTGAACATCTGTATTTAATCCTGGTCTTTAGTTAATTGACAATCTCTAATAAGTGCAATAACTTCTGCCTTCTGGGCTGATTTTACATCAGATAGAGGAATTTATCCTAAATGAAAGTTTGTACTAATAATATAAATTATTAGTTAATAACCACCACTTCTATTATTAAGGTGTTATTCATCAAGAAATAATGTTAAATCAAGGCTCTCAGTGGGACTATTACTTAACGGATATGAAAAATATTTTACTAATCTAGATAAAATAGATGTGAACACTCTTTTAGTATCCAGCCATGACTCCTGTCTACCACATTATTAACCACACAGTAACTTTGACTTCACTTGGGACTTGTTCTAATTTTCAAATTTGTTGCATATTGATCTTAATGTCTCTAGCCTATTTTAGCAGACAGTGAAGAAAGACAAGCTAGGCTGACAAACTACCTAGGCTGACAAATTTCTTGTTACTCTCTATAAGAACTTGCTTCTCTCTGAACTTCAGACTTGTGTGTTTTGAAACATTAATTATTGAAAGCATTAAAGAAAATTTGCAAAGTTCCATCTTCTATGTTTATGTTATTGTTGATGCAGTTGTAAAAAAATAAGAATATATTCCCTTTCTATGTGCATTTCCAAGCTTAGTAGCAGATTTTTAGTAAGACCCAGAATAATAAAACATTCAAATATTGTTCAGCTGCTTAATAGAAAAACAGATTGTGGTACATTTGTTTGCTAGAATGTTATCCAAAATTTGTAATAAATAAATGTCTGCTATATCCAACTACAAGGTAAAATATCGAATAATATATGTTAAGTAAAATAAGCCAAGCAAATAAGAATATATACTGAGTTATGTCATTTCTATAAATTCTAATAAACTAAATGACTTGACAGCAATGTATAGATCAGGATTTGCCAGTGTAGAAGAACAAAAGGAAATACTGAGAATTCTCTTGTCCACCTTGATAACAATGATGGTTACATCGTATTTATCAATTGTGCAATTTAAATATGTGAAAGTTTATTATCTGTACACTAAAACTTACAAAATTTATTACAAGCAAACAAATGGAAATTTAGACAATGAAGGAGTGATAGAAAGACAGAAAAATGTATATTAAATTTCAGAAATACTTAAGAACTTAGCTGCCTTAACCCTAGTTCTCACCGTATTGTAGATGAATGCTAGAATACAGCAAAATCACACATATTCTCACTACAGAAAGTGGGTTCCACAACCACACGAGGCACCCGCAGCTGTGTCCTGGAGTTTGTTCAGGGAGTAATTGGGGCCATTGATGAGGAGCACAGCCTCAGATACCTGGGCTTACTCATCCCAGACAGGAGCTCTTAGACACATACTTCGCCCTTTTTCCATGTGTGGTTTACTTCATGGAGAAACCGTTGACTCCGACAAAACATAATTTACACAAATGTGCAAAAATAAAACAGGGTTATCAGTTCAAAGAGTTTATCACAGCATAATTTTATAATAAGACAGCATATTTTCCAAGTACCACCATTGTCACCAAATTCCTGCAAGGCACAGTCATATTATCCGGGTACTGCCTTCTCCTCAGGCGTCCCACCCCATAGCTTCCTATATAAGGCAGACATGCAAATACCGTCCCTCCTCTGCTGATGAAAATCAGCCCAGCCCTGACTCTGTAGCTCTGGAAGAGGAGACCCCGCCTGGGATTCCCAGGAGTTTCCACTTGGTGACCAGCACTGAACACAGACCACCAGCAATGGAGTTTGGGCTGAGCTGGGTTTTCCTTGTTGCTATTTTGAAAGGTGATTCATGGAGAAGTAGAAAAATTGAGTGTGAGGAGACATGAGTGAGGCTAACTGTGGATATGAGTGGCGGTTTCTGACCAGGGTGGTGTCTCTGTGTTTGCAGGTGTCCAGTGTGAGGTGCAGCTGGTGGAGTCTGGGGGAGGCTTGGTCCAGCCTGGCGGGTCCCTGAGACTCTCCTGTGCAGCCTCTGGATTCACCTTCAGTGACTACTACATGTACTGAGTCCGCCAGGCTCCAGGGAAGGGGCCGGAGTGGGTAGGTTTCATTAGAAGCAAAGCTTACGGTGGGACAACAGAATACGCCGCGTCTGTGAAAGGCAGATTCACCATCTCCAGAGATGATTCAAAGAACACGGCGTATCTGCAAATGAACAGCCTGAAAACCGAGGACACGGCCGTGTATTACTGTACTAGGGACACAGTGAGGCGGGGTCAGTGTGAGCCCAGACACAAACCTCCCTGCAGGGGTCCCCGTGACCACCAGGGGGCGCCCGGACACAAACCTCCCTGCAGGGGTCCCCGTGACCACCAGGGGGCGCCCGGACACAAACCTCCCTGCAGGGGTCCCCGTGACCACCAGGGGGCGCCCGGGACACAAACCTCCCTGCAGGGGTCCCCGTGACCACCAGGGGGCGCCCGGACACTGAGCTCGGGGCTGTCTCCAGGGCAGGAGCCGGTGCTGCTAAGGCCTGGCTTCCTGTCATGGTCTGCGGCTGCCTCATTGTCAAATTTCCCCAGGGAACGTCTCCAGATTTACAATCTGTACTAACAGTTCAAGTCTCTGAATGCAAAACTTTTTTTGTCCTTTTTGTTTCTTTGTTTCTGTAACAGGAGTACACATCCTCATCTCCACAGAAGCCAGGGTGTCACTTTGGGAGCAGAAACAATCCTTTCGTGGTCAACAGGACGAGAGTCCTGAGGAATCCCAGGGAAATCTGGAGAGTTTTTTCCAGTTAGACTCAGGGCAGAGACCTCCATGGGAATCTCTGATTAGAACAGGCTTTGAGTTCTGATGGGAGCCAAGAGAGAGGCTCGCCCAGGGTCGGGGTCCTTAAAACCTGATGGTTTTCACAGCTATTCCCCCTCGTCTTGTACAACTGGGCACATCTGACTCAGACTGATTCAGTTGACCCTCTTTCTGGTAATCCATTTTCCTTCTCTGTAGACTTGATTCTCACAGTTCCCTTTCTTCTTCGCTGCCTTAAAAACAGACTATGTGTTTTCTGTAGTCAAAATCCCAGGCCTCGGGTCTGCAGAACCTGGATAGGCTGAGGGGACTTTCTCACTCACTATTGCCTGGACACTTCTATTGTCTTCTGTGCATGGAGGCATTTGGGAAAGGAAGTGGACATTAGTCATGAAGGGAATAATACTAGTTTTCTCCAATGGGATCCTGATGTAGAGCTGAACTTGTACTTCTCACACTGTCACAGAGTTTGGACTCTCACCCGTGACTTTGAGGAGAGCTGAGGGTGTAAGCTCCGGGTAACAGTAATTGTAGGGTCTGGCTAGGCAGCCTCAGGTCAATACTGCTGGCCCTCAGGAAAGCCAGGCTGGAATTCCTGGGAAGACCTGCATCTGCCGTCCAACACGGAGCCCCATCGTCTTCTGTTATGCTGTGATTGAATCAGCCCCACCTAGTTTATCTAGAACACTCTTCATGACTGAGGAAAACATAATGGCAGGCTCTCCTAACACCTGTGTTATGCCATGGGAGCAACACCTAAGCTCATGTGTGATTCAGTAGATGAGACTGTGGTCTAGTCAAGATGACAGGTAAAATTGATAGTTGTCATTATGATATTTTATTTTTTATTTGGCAATATAATCGTGCTCATAAATACTTTTGCTACTTTTTTTGTGTGTCAGAGGCTTTGGAAGTGGAACAACTGCATCTTGAATAGGGGCTAGGGAAAATAAGACTGAGACCTGCCGGGCTGGATTCCTAGTAAGTTAGGGCAGTAAGTTAGTCACAGGATGAGATAGGAGGTCTGCACAAGATACAGGTCATAAAGACCTTGCTGATAAATCTTACAGTAAAGAAGCTGTCCAAAGCCCTCCAAAACCAAGACAGTGGCTGAAGTGACCTCAGTTTGTCCTCAGTGTTCATTATGCTCTAATTATAATACATTAACATGCTAAAAGACACTCCCTCCAGCACCAAGACAGTTTACAAATGTCCAGACAACATCAGGAAGTTTCCTTGTGTGGTTTAAGAAGGACGGGGTGGGCCAGCGGGGGGTGGGGAGGGACACTCAGCTTCAGGAATTGCCTGGGGGACTCATGAATAATCCATCCATTGTTTAACATATAATGAAGAAGTAACCGTAACATTGACAATGGCAGCCCACACTGCTGCTCTGCCTCTGGAGTAGCCAGTCTCATTATTTTACTTGTGTAATAAACTTGTTTTACTCTGTGGATTTTCCCCGAATTGGGACCCCTTTCTCCTAACATTTGTGCAATTATTCCTGTTCTAAGCAGAAAGCTCCAAGATGGAATGAAGTTTCCCTGCATTTTTATAAGAAGTACATTCACCTCCTTGATCGAAAATGCACAGGGGGTGGAATGAGACTGGGAAGCTGATGGCATATGATGGAAGCCCGTCCCTGAGTGAAGGAGACAGTGAGGGAGGATTGGGTGGAAGGTTCCTATATTTTTGTGCTATGCAAGGAAGCTGCAAAAGGTAACTGAGTCTCGTGTAAGTCAGGGCTACCTCTCAGGGGATCCCTATGACTCCAACAGAGGGCTCTCCTTAGGAATCACTGTGGAGTCAGTCCTTTCATTAGAGTAGACCACATGACATGGGCCTCAGCATACGCCATGCCACAGGTGTCAGAAAGCAGCTGCTGGGAAGCTGATCCACCGGCATTTTGCTGCCTGTATGTGGCGGGAGGGAGGGTGAGTCACCATTCTCAGGGTCAACACACCGTTTGTGAATTTTTATAGAGAACACCTGCTTTTACTGTATTTTATTGGAAAAATATATGAAAAAGTATGCACCTGCACACAATTGTAATTTTCACGTTTACTTCAGTTGCATTATTTCTCGATTCTGCATGACATCTTGTCACAGAGTTGAGTTTTTCACAGGGATTGTTCAAAGGATCAAGATCATGCATTTTCCACATTCACTGGTTTTTCTCCATGTGCAGAGACCTTGAGTAGAGTACATTTGGCCCTCTTCCACACTATCTCTTGTGTCCCTATGGAAAGAGAGAGATTTACCTGACTGTAGAATCTGGGGTAGGAGTCTGCACACCTCTGAGCCTGCAGAGAAGCCCAGTGAAGTTTTATGGAGTCAGAGAGCTATCCCATGTGGGGGAACTCTAGCTTCCCCACTCTCAGAGATTGCTGGCCAGCTGTAATCGAGAGGTTAACAATTAGAGCACTTGGAAGCCCATTTCATCACAGCTCCATTATGTCACTTATCACCATTAGACTGCAGGGAATAACTCAATCTTGATTTTTCTGACCCCATTTTCTCATCTGATTGATTTGTAACTTTGGCTATACAAAATGTTATCTTTTAGTTTCTGATTCAAACCTCAGGTTTGTATAAACTCTTCAGGAATAATACAAAATGTGTCCAGTTTTTGGGAAATGTAAATGAATTTCCATACTGTTTATGTGTATGTTCGTGTGTGCGTGTGCGTGTGCGTGTGCGTGTGTGTGTGTATGTCAGTCACTTACACCCCGATAAACATGATTCCTTAGTTATATAGTCAAAATACAATAATGTTTGTGGAAAATCGCCTTCAATAAGGTCCATGAAGCTGACCCTGTCACCTCGCTTTGAGGAAGCTCAGTGCACAGGTGAGGTCTCACAGGAGACATCCAAGGTTCAGCCCCCAGGACTGTCTGAGCTCCTGACCTGGAACGAGATATACGACTGGGCATCTCAGAAGCAGATCCCCCAGCCCTCCTTTATCTGGGCTGCATGGACAGCAGAGGACCCGCAGGAGAAGCTCAGAACTCAGTCAAGACAGATCACCATTTAGGAGCAGGTGCGGCAAGGAACCAGCCGGAGAACCTTTGACTATAATCTAGGGTTGTCTTCTTTGACTTGACAGCATCCAACCCTAAGGAGACCACCCACTATATCATCTATAACTATAACTTTGTTGTTACGAAGAAAACCACAAGTGAATATAACTCTGCAGTTAACTCCTTGAACCTGCATTGATGAGTCTCCATGGCCTTGTGAGCGCAGAGACCACATCCAGTGCAGGTGCAGACCAAGGCGGCACCAGTCAGCCAGCTGCTCCCTCAAGAGCTTCCAGTTCCCTCGTCCAAAGCGTCTGCTCATTCACGGGCTGAGAAAAGGGAAGTCACGCCTGCAGCCTACTCTCTCCACAGAGCTGACAGGGAACAGGGACAACATCGATTATTCTTGGAACTTGCCTGTAGGAATGCAGCTGTGTGCAGACACACTGATAAGCACACACTTCTTTACATAATTATTTGTAAATTTTTAAAAATTTATTCTCTCCAACTTTTTTAAAAAAATTCATCACTTTCCCCCTAATCAAAGAGGATTTTGATCGGAATTCTTGTGGGGAGCCACCTGCTCTCCCGGATGCCCACCGTCATTTCTCTTGAAGGGAAGAAGAACACTAGCTCTCTTGATTTCTACTCTAATCCTCTAGGACTGAAACCAGAAGGTTGCATGTCCCCTGCATGAGTATCCAAGAAGATCCTGTCTGTGGAAGCAGAAGTGTCACAGCCTTGACTGAGAACCATGGTCCTGAAATGAGACGGTGTCCCCCATGGAGAGCACATGCGGACGCCCACACCAGAGGGCTCACTGCGCCTCACCACAGATGCACTCCCCTACTGAGTCCTGAGACCTGGGTGCACCCCATAGAGTAGTACTCAGATGAGGGCATGCAAATCTCCACCAGCTCCACCCTCCTCACGATTGAAAAGCCGAGCACCGGGACTGGCTCAGTGAATCCTGTGCCCCACCATGGACACGCTTTGCTCCACGCTCCTGCTGCTGACCGTCCCGTCCTGTGAGTGCTTTGGTCAAGCGCTACTTCAGGGGTGAAACATCTGCTCTTTTATTTGTGGGCTTCATCTTCTTATGCTTTCTCCACAGGGGTCTTGTCCCAGGTCACCTTGAAGGAGTCTGGTCCTGCGCTGGTGAAACCCACACAGACCGTCACGCTGACCTGCACCTTCTCTGGGTTCTCACTTACCACTAGTGGTATGGGTGTGGGCTGGATCCGTCAGCCCCCAGGGAAGGCCCTGGAGTGGCTTGCACACATTGATTGGGATGATGATAAATACTACAGCACATCTCTGAAGAGCAGACTCACCATCTCCAAGGACACCTCCAAGAACCAGGTGGTTCTAACAATGACCAACATGGACCCTGTGGACACAGCCACATATTACTGTGCACGGAGACCACAGAGACACAGCCCAGGGTGCCTCCTGTACAAGAACCCAGGCTGCTTCTCAGCGATGCTCCCTCCCCACCTCTACAGAACAGGAAAGAGTGGCTGAGATGCCATTTCCTGCCAGGGTCTGGGTTTTATTATCCCCACCTGACTCAGACCCTTGTCTTCCCCCCTCTTCTTTAAAGACTAATAAATGGCATGTCCCCTGCTAGTGGTTCATGCAAGCAGAAGCTGTTTCCTGTTTGACAATGATTCAGCAGGAAAGGTTCCTGTTATCTAAAAAAAAAAAAAAAAAATAGACAGATGAGACTTAATTAACCTGAAGATTTTTTTTCAAAACAACAGAGTGAATAGGCAATTTGCAGAATGGCAGAAAACTTTTGCACACTTTGCCTGTGACAGGGAACTAACACGAAGAATTCGCAAGGAACTCAAACAACTCTACAACAACAACAGTAACAAGAACCAAATAACCTCACTAAAATCAGCAAAGGGCATCAGTAGACATTTTCTTTTCTTTTTTTTTTTTTTTTTTGAGGACGCAGTCTGGTGCTTATGTTCCCCAGGCTGGAGTGCAGTGGCACGATCTCAGCTCACTGCAAGCTCCGCCTCCCTGATTCATGCTATTCTCCTACCTCAGCCTCCCAAGTAGCTGGGACTACAGGCGCCGCCACCACGCCTAGCTAATTTTTTGTATTTTTAGTAGAGACAGGGTTTCACTGTGTTAGCCAGGATGGTCTTGATCCCCTGACCTCGTGATCCGCCTCGGCCTCCCAAAGTGCTGGGATTACAGGCATGAGCCACCGCACCCGGCGACATTTTCAAAAGAACACATAGAAGTGGATAATAAATATATAAGCAATGCTCAACATCACTGACCATCAGGGAAATGCAAATTAAAACCACAATAAGATATCATCTTCCACCAGTTGCAACGACTATTATTAAAAACTCAAAAATATCAGATGTTGGTGAGGATGGAAAATAAAGGCAACTCTCAGACACTGTTGATGAGGATGTGGATGAGTACAACCTCTATGGAGAATGCTATGGAGATTTCCCAGAAAACTAGAAATAGACCTGCCATTTGGTCCAGCAATCCCACTGCTGGGTAACTACCCAAAAGAAAATAAACCATTTCAAAAAGATACCCACACTTCTATGCTTATCATAAAACTATTCTCAATAGCACATGTGTCAAACAGAGTGACTGCCAACGGATGATTTTATAAAAGAACATAGCATGTATGCACAATTCAATAATTGTCAGCCACAATAAGGAATGAAACTGTGTCTTTTGCAGCAAGATGCATAGAACTAGGGGACAATATAATTAGTGAACTACCTAACAAACAGAATGTCATATGTCACACGTTATTACTTATAAAAGGGAAGTAAACAGTGTGTACACAAGGACATGTAGAGAGAAATTATGGACATTGGAGACTTAGAACGATGGGAGGGCACAAGGTGGGAGCATGATGAGACATGACATAATGGGCACAATATACAATAATTAAGAGTTGACCAATGATTTTAAAATTGAAATGTAACATATGATCAATAAATGAAATTGATATTAGTTGACTTCATTAAATTTAAAAACGTTTTCTACTCAAGTGACTATAAGAAAATGAATGCCAGGTTACAGATGAGAAACTGTTTGCAAGTCATATAACCACCAATGTGATTATAATAAGAACCCTCAGAACTCAACTGTGAATAAAAAGAAAACAACCGATGGATAAATTAGACAAGGGTTTGTACAGTCATTTCATCAAAGACGATGTGCAGATGACACAGAAGCATATAACCAGGCTCTCAACAGGATTTTCCATTAGAGAAATTGAAATCAAGTCCACAATGAGACACCACCAAACACTTTTTTAAATGACTGAAATTAAGAAGAAATACAGATAACACCAATGCCGGTGAGCATGCCAGGTTTCTAGAGTCTCAATCATTGCTAACGGGAATGCAAAATCAAACAGATGCTCAGGAAAATAAGTTTTAGTTTTCTCTAAAATCAAACGTGTCCTTAACACCTGACCCTAAGATCCCACTCCTGAATATTTGCTTCAGAGAAACACAATCTTATATTCACACACAACTTCTATTAAAATATTCAAGACATTGTGTGTGTGTCAGAAACTAAAAATAACATAAATGTCTCAAAATTTGAATAGGTGAAGAAACTAGGAAGCATCTATCAATTGAACACCATCAGCAATAAAAAATTAACAAGTGACCGAAACATAAACCATTATTGGTGAACTCCAGACATGATGCTAAGTGAGAGAAATCGGTCTCAAAGATCAAACGGACACAGCCGTCAGCACCACCGTCATCCTCAGGTGTCAGTGGTTTGGGCTGGGCTTTCTCTGTCTGTTTCCTGACCATGCCCAGATGTTGAGCTCTGCCACTTGCAGATGGAAAATCCTACTATTTTCAATCATGCTCTGAGGTTTGAATTGCTTCACAGTCTGAACCAAACAAACACAGGCCAATTTGAACAGTGTCCGGCATATTTTCCAACCACAAGAGAACTTCCCCCAGCTCTCCCACTCCTCACTTCTCTCCTGCAAGCCAGCAGCCCTGTAGTTTAGTCTGCATCTCCCGTGCATCCACCCATCTCCTTCCAAGGGCCTTCCACCACACCCTCCACTGTTTTTGAGAGCACTGGCAGGCTTTGAACTTTCCCACATTCTGCTGTTATTGAAGTTAGGATGTTTAGGACCAAATTAAGGATCATACGTTATAACTGAATTCCAGGACTCCCTTTCCCCTGGGACAGCACGCACAACCAAGCTTCTTCAGGTGGAGATATAGTTGAGCTTTTCCCTTCCTCAGCATAGGAAATGGGCTCTAAGTGGAGGGTTGGGCAGAAGCTTCCCACCTTCCCAACACTTTGGTTATGGTGGAGCAGAACCTCTGCCATAAGACAGAGCTAGAAACCAGGGACCCAATGTTCCCAGCGGCACTGGACCCAGGGCAGAGCCTCCATCCATGAATGGGGCTCCGTGGAAGAAGTGAGTCTCTGGCTCTCAGTAGCTCTTGTCCAGATCTGAGCCTCAGCGTCACGTGCTGTGGGCAGGGTCAGAGGGCCAATGTCCTGGCCCCTGGGGAAGAGTTTGCTCTGGTGGGAGCTAGTAGAAGGTGTCCTGTCTTCCTGGATGCATCTGTCTGCAGTGGAGTTTACGTCATGCTGAGCTGGGATGTGGAAGGAAGGAAGAGCATCTTAGATCAAATACGATGTCTGGACTTACTGAGTTTTATAGATTTTCTTGAATAAATATTTCTTCACATACTTTATGCTGTTAGAGCCTTTCCAAACCCTGTAATTTTTCAAAACTTTCAAAATAATTTTCACTGGTCTCATGGGGACATGGATTCATTGAGCCCCTCATGCTGTCAAAGAGAAACTTAATTTTTTTTCACTTTGTAGAGAACATCCGTGGGTTATGAAATAATGAGTTGACTTTTCGTCCAACACTTTGCAGATACCATCAATTTTCCTGTTGCTTGTAAGGTTTAAATAGAAGAAAGCTGTCGTCATCTTTTCTGTTCTTTGGGAAGGAATCCACCCTCTACTCACCTCCACTTGCCTGCGTGTATTTCTATTTCCGTTTGGTTTTCAGCAGTTTTAATAAGATTTACCTATGTGGGTGGAGGGGGGGCGGGAACAGAGCGTATTATTCTGCTGTCCTGTGTTCTCTGAGATGCACGGATTCACGGTTTACTCTGTCTCCATTTTGGGTACACAATTAGAAAAAAAAATGTAAGTGTGAATCCAGAAACAAGCCTCCCTGAAGGGGGAACACGACCACCTGGGGGTGCTCAGAACCCACTGAGCACAAGAGCCAGACTCAGGGCAGGTGCAGATGGGGGTTAAGGTCTGGTTTCCTGTCAGCCCTGTGGCTTCCTCTCCATGAAACAGTTTCCTCAGGGGCAGTTCTCTGGATTCCTTATCCTGTTCTTCCTGTGAAGTCTGTAAAGAAGAAATATTTATCATAACAAGAGAAAAATTTTCTCACATGCACCAAAGGCAGAGTCACCCAGTCACTTAACTCCTGTTTCTCAATGTCAGTAAGTTATCAAAGCTTCTGGATTTAGTCAGCTAAATCTAGAAGACGTGCGGTGTTTAACTCAACACTGCAGCCCAGCTTAACAAAACTTCAAGGGCCAGTGGGCAGCAGGCAGGATAATGTGCATGCCGGGCATTGGGGCAGAGGGAGTTCACATCCAGTGCAAGAGAAGAAAGGCCGCGTGGTGGTCACTGTCAGGGCTCCAAGCCCACAGTTCCAATTGTAGGTGCCCCCATGCCAAGGAAGAGAGACCCCACCAATGATTAGTGTGGATGTCAAGTCTGACAGTGCCACACTCACACCCCAGGTGATCATGGAAAGATTTACCAACACTGTTATTGTCTGCTGAGAGCAGCACAGGCCTCTCAAGACATTCCAAGCTGGAATTTCCTCAATGGAACAGGAAAGGAGGCTGGATCAGGGCTTTAAAATGATTTGGTGGTGGTGTCGGGGGTGGGGTGGGGGCGTTTCTACTCAGAAGGAGTTTGTGTGATTTAAACTTCACACTGGCATCAGATAAGGGAGTTGACACTTTATTCTCTCTAACAGCTTAAGAAAATGAGTGAAAAAGAGAGATAAGGGTCTAGTATGTGTGAAAAGCAAACAGACCTAAAGAAAATATATTTTTTTAAATCATGATAAGCATATAATAAAAAGAAAGAGAAGAAGGAATGAGACAGGCAGGGGTGCTGAATCAATGTCCTGGGGGAGCCTTTTCATTATCTACAGTCATCAGTTTATTCTGAAGGTCTCAGGTCAGCTTCTTGCTTCAAAATGTCACTGGTCCTTATCGGGTAGATAAAAATCCTTATAGGACATCCACAGTTTGTCATACTTTACAAAAGTAGTCTAGTAATTAGATGAAGTTCTGAATTTAATCTTCAGTTGTGTTAAACATTTAAAAATGCCACCATCTACAGATTAGGAAACTGAGACTGTATTTTTATCAAGGGTTACAGCCATCCCACAGGCTGGAAAGCATAGTTTTGGTAAAGATGAGAGACTGACACTCCCAAGAAGGGGTTGGGCAGAAGCTTTATGCTGAACGTGTTGGCCAAACAGACATAATCCACAGGTTACAGGAGGGGCTACTGATGCTCACGGAGGTGGTGCTGGCACATGCACACTGAACAAACACGCGTGCAGCATATGAGCCCTGTTCACTTACCAGTGGTGACTGAGCATTTAAATTCATTACAGACAGGCCCTACGTGCAAATAGCAGAAGCAGAGACACAAAGGCACTCAGTGTGCAGCCTCTGTAAACGGCCAGAGCCAGGCCATGGTCAGTGGTCCCTCATCAGGTGAAAGTTCCTGATATCAAATGTTCAATCAAAGCTGTGATTACGGCTTGTGGAACAGGGGTCAGTCCATCAGGGGATGGGCTGCGATTGTCTTCACAGTGCTTGTCTCAGTGCCAGTGCTTACTGAGCCACTAGATAAAAAGGTTTAATTGAGCTTCTTTAAAATCAACATTTTGAATTATTTATCAGACATTTCTAATATGTCATGTTGTTTAGATTCTATTGCTGGAGAGTTAATTTAACATTTGGGTGTTTGTAACTCTGTTTTTTCATACTTCCAGAATTGCTTCTCTGTTTCCTTTTCTTTGGCTAACCTGTCTCTTCTTATTATTTTTGAATTCATTCTGATTTTGATGAATATTTCATTCCCTTTAGAATGTGAATATAATGTACATTGTGTGGATCTTTGGATTTTGGTTCTTGTTCACTCAGTGGCAATGACTCTGTAAGAGTTCCTTGCCTATAGATAGGCATTATTTAGTGGCTTTCTGAAATGGTGGTTTTAGTACCAATGTACTGGACCTGTGAGTAGACTCACTGCCTCCTGCAGGTCCTAGATAGTGGAGGTCTCAGGAACTGTTTCTCATTTGGAATGCGTTTGTTTCTGAGATTTGTGTTGGGTTGTTAAGTTCACCTTTCATGTTAGTAGGTGGCCTTACAGATTTGAGCGGACTGCGGGAGAAGCAGATGAGTACATGCTTGATATCTGTGCACAGGGAGAAACTCTCTGTTGCCCCAGGCAATGGGCTGGTTTATCATATGCACAGTGACCTGAGTTCCCTGCTCAGCCGCTGAGAGGGGCACCAAGCTGGACATACATGAGCCACCGAGCCTGGCAAGCAAAAGCACCAGCCTTGATGGAAATGGCCAGGTGAGGGGCAACTACTCAGAGTGATTTATTTTCTTATTAATAGTTTTAGTGTTGTGCATTTTCCAAATTCCAGCTTTAGTAGTAACACACTGAGCATGTGAGCAGGCCCGTGGTCTTTTGCGGAGCTGGAATCACAGAAGTATTGAGAAGCTCATCTCATTTTCACCTGCTGTACACTGGTGGTAGCGGCTTTGTATTAGGTCATGCAGTTTGAACACCAGGCCAGTAGGTGGCGCGTGCAGGTAAGAGCCGGCTATGGGGGCTGCAGAAGGGTTTACGCTTTACCAGTGGTTAAAGTGGGAAATTTGTCACGTTCCAGATCTTAGAGAAAAGACTTTTAGTTATTTCTCATTCATTATAATACTACCTGAAAGTCTCTGGAACATAACTTTTTATTATGTCGAGATGTGTTCTTTCTATACCCATTTTTTATGTTTTTTTTTTTTTATGAAAGGATGTTGAGTTTCATCAAATGCGTTTTCAGCATCAATTGAAAAAATATTATAAGTGGATTAAAGATCTCAACGTAAAACCTAAAACTATAAAAACTCTGGATAATAACATAGGAAATACAATTTAGGACACAAGAACTGACAAATGCTTTATAATGAAAATGCTAGAAGCATTTGCAACAAAATCGAAAATTGACAAATGGGACCTAAGTCAATTAAAGAGCTTCTATATAGCAAAAATCCCATCAAGATAGTAAACAGGCAACCTATAGAATGGGAAATAAAATATTTACAACCTATACATCTGACAAAGGTCCAACATCACTATATACATGGAACTTTAACAAATATTCAAGAAATAAAAAGTGACCAAGGGACATGAAAAGACACTTCAAAAAAGACCTACATGTGGCCAACAAGCATAGGAAAAAATGCTGAATATCACTATCATTAGAGAAATACATATCAAAAAAAACCACAATGAGGTACAATCTCACATCAGTTAGAATGGTTAATCTTAAAAAAAATAACAGACTTCTAAGACTGCAGGAAAAAGGGGAAATTTATACACTTCTGGTGGGAATATACATTAGTTCAACCATTGTGGAAAGCAGTGTGGTGATGCCTCAAATAATCTAAAACAGAAGTTTCATTTGACCCAACAATCCTACAACTGGACAGATACCTAAAGGAATATAAACATGTAGGTTCATTGCAGCACTATTCACAATAGCATAGACATGGAATTACCTAAATCCCCATCACTGGCAGAATGGATAGAGAAAAGTGTGCTACATACAAACATGGAATACTATGCAGCTAAGAAAAGAATGAAATTATGTCCTTTGTAGGAATATGATGGAACTGGCAGTCATTACTCTTAGCAAACTAATTCAGGAATGGAAAACCAGATATTATATGTTCTCACTTATTTGTTGGAGATAAATAAAAGGAAATATTCTTCCAGGGCCTGAGTCTTCCTTATTCAACAAGTCATTCTAAATTAAGTGTTCAACGAGTTGCTGATAATCATTTAAATATTCTATTTCATATAGACCACTTATATCACTCAAAAAGCAAAGAGGACTATATTTATCAGTGGGATTATAGGATAATAAATATCTGAATAGTGAGAATATGAAGGATATGGATGGTTTTTTTAATTCAATGGGCACATAACTGGGGGAGACACTACATCCCTATGAAAAAGTTATTCAGACTTCAGAGATAAGTAATGTTTCCTACATTGTGTTTGTGACTTGGAAGTGGTGGATTGAAGGGTGTGGTAGGTGCACAGACCGAGCAGATCAGAAATCAACATGTAAAGATGATGATCTATGGACATGATCTAAAACCATGTCAAATCATTCTATTTAATGGAGTTTGAAATAAAACACAAACTTACTTAAAATACAAATTACTTGGTAATTATTTTGGGGCACTATGAGTTCATCAAGAAACTAAAATTCCTATTTCTATTTCAACCCCTGATTCCTACTGTCAATGGGAGGGAAATCTCACAGCCAATCACACATCAGAGGGCAAATCTGTCCACCAAGAGTCTTTCCATTGAAGGACCTGGGAGGTCAGGACCCTCAGGAAAGTGCTGGGGAGTCTGTCGTGGGAACACCCAGCAGATCTCAGAAGTCTCCATGGGCCCTGCTGGACACTCATGTGGGATAACTAGTGGTCACCTTTTCCGTGTTACCAGAGAGCTCTGACTGTTCCTAATGGGACCAGAATAGAGTCAAGGTGACTTCTCAATGTCAGAGACAACGATGGTCCCAGAAACAACCCAGGTAATCTCTATGTCAACAAAATGTGGGTTCACAGTGAGGAGCACATCCTGGGTTGGGGCAGGATGCTGAGAGACCAAGACCTAAATCCTGCTCGAGGAAATGCATCCCCTGCCCCATTTCTAAGCTTTCTGTGGACAGCACTCCTCACTCTTATCCAGCTGATGTGGCATCTGTGTTTTCTTTCTCATCCTGGTTCAGGCTTTGAGCTGTGAAATACCCTGCCTCATGAATACGCAAATAACCTGAGGTCTCCTGAGACAAATATAGATATATTGGCACCCTGAGAGCATCACATAACAACCACATCCTCCTCTAAAGAAGTCCCTGGGAACACAGCTCATCACCATGGACTGGACGTGGAGACTCCTCTTTGTGGTGGCAGCAGCTACCAGTAAGGGGCTTCCTAGTACCAAAGCTGAGGAAGGGATCCTGGTTTAGTTAAAGAGGGTTTTGTTCACTCCTGTGTCCTCTCCACAGGTGCCCACTCCCAGGTCCAGCTGGTGCAGTCCGGGGCTGAGGTGAAGAAGCCTGGGGCCTCAGTGAAGCTCTCCTGCAAGGCTTCTGGATTCACCTTGGGCAGCTATGCTATCAGCTGGGTGCGACAGGCCCCTGGACAAGGGCTTGAGTGGATGGGAGTGATCATCCCTCTTGTTGGTATAACAAACTACGCACAGAAGTTCCAGGGCAGAGTCACAATTACCGCCGACACGTCCACAAACACAGCCTACATGGAGCTGAGCAGCCTGAGATCTGAGGACACGGCCGTGTATTACTGTGCGAGAGGCACAGTGTGAAAACCCACATCCTGAGAGTGTCAGAAACCCTGAGGGAGAAGGCAGCTGTGCGGGGCTGAGGAGATGACAGGGGTTATTAGGTTTAAGGCTGTTTACAAAATAGGTTATACATTCGAGAAAAAAAGAACAATAGAAGCAAGTACATCCTCTAATTTTAAGATAAATATTCCATTCAAGAATAATCATATGAGCCAAATTCACAGAGTGGAAAAGGCCACACTCAATAAAGTTGATACAAACATTCCATGAAGGTGCTACTGTGAATGAATTTTCAAATGGGATGAATATATGATTTGCAACAAGGTTATTTGATCACGTGGTGAGGCTAAGAATGATTCTTAAAATGTGGCAAAAATTTATTTCAAATGTTTCTGTCACTCCTTCTCATAAAGTTTATTTTAGAGCAGTTTTAGGATTACAAAGAAATTGAACAGAAGGTGTGAGAATTCCCACTAATCCTTGCCCTACACAGGCACAGCCTCCTCCACAACGACCATCCTGCCCCACAGGCAAAAATCTGTTACAATGGATCAATCTCCAAGGACACTTGATTCTTTCTTTCTCTGGTGATGCTCTAATATAACAAACGTAAAGTATTTCAGAGCACCACAGGTTTTTTCAGTGCTTTCTAGAACTGATATTAGTTAGAGGGAAAGTGGGCGAGGCTACTACTATTTGAAGTCTTTCTTCAAAAATCAGAAAATCTAGCATCCTTTAATGAGAATTGGAGACCCTGGCAATGAGAGACTCCATGTATAATGCCCTACAGTTGGATTAGGTACACTGCAAGCTCTTGGGTGGTGGGTTTGAATAATGTGGCTTGTGCAGCAAATGCAAACACATTTACAGCACCCAGGTAGGAACAAAAGCTTCCCTTTTCAAAGGGACTGTGCACCCAAAGAAGCCCTCACAGAGGTGGGCACTGCTCACCCTTGATGAGTACATATTTGCCAGAGGCATGATCATGATTGGTCTTGCGGGTAAAGAGCACCACTGAGGTCATAGGTTATGAAAATGTTTGTCATCCTCCAGCTGAGCAAGTCCATCTGCTTGCTTGTGGGTGCCAACCCCGTGGAGGGCACTCTGGGAGATGACAAGATTCACACAAATATCCTTTCAGTAATTATCCACTACCACACACTCAGAACAAACCTGGGCTCCAGAAAGGGATATGTGCATGCTGAAATAAACAGAGCTTAAGGAGTTTATTACCTGGTGAATATACTGCCCAAAACCACACGTTTCAGGAAGATTAGCTCAGAAATGTTTACCAGAAATGTTTACCAAGTGACTGAAAGGCAGTGGTGGGTGAGGTGACGGGACAGCCTCAGGGCTGCACATGAGAAGGGCTTCCTCCCCCATGCAGGCTTTTCCTCCAGGAACTGCACCGGGAACTCAAGAAGGATCAGGGAGAATTCTGAGAACACCCTGCTGCGGTGCTGCATAGAGGGGAAGAATAAATATGAGAAAATACAACTCTGAGTAACCTATGGGCATTTGTTCATGAAAACTGTTCTTCTGAAAGCTTGTGAAGGTCTTGAAATGCCCCCGATTAGCTGAGGGCAAACATTGAAACCCTCCTTCCACAGGCAGTTCAAGCAGGATGGATGTGTCCTTCTAAGGATGATCTTCCCCAGCCCCTTCCTCTTCCCAGCTCATCCCTGGCTCTCTGTGTAAACAGTTCTCATCAGTGGAATGTGGTTGATGAAGTGAAGTCTTCAATTTTCTCATCTTCTGTGCGGTCATGTTATTTTTTTCACCTGAGATTTAAAAACTCACCTGCATGCAGCTCATTACAGCCTAAAATCTCTTGTGGACAAAACAGTAACAAAGGCACCCACCAGGGTTGAGCATCCCATGTTGCTGACTGACCACCAGGGGTGAACGTCCTCCTCACAATCCTGTGTCAGAGCATCGCCTGAGTGATTTCATTAGCAACTTCCCAGGAGAATCAGCTGAAAACTACTTGTCCCATTCTCCATGCAGATATAACCCATCCCTTTCCCTGAAGAAACAGAGCTGAATGCTGAATACACTGAATGTCTGCTGGTTTCGCAAGTTTGTGACTCTATCACTTTCTAATTTCTGAGTTGTGTGGATCACTCTACATATTTCTCTCATGGGTGTGACCAACCTTCTAGGTGTCAAATATAATTGACTTTCTTCATGTAAAAGTGAACACAAGCTCCTCATGCCTTCTGTGCTCACTGACAACTCTCAACTCCCACAAGCTGTGTCTTTATGAGTTTTGTTTTCTGGTATCTCTACTTGGCTTATTCACCACGCCCACTTTATGTTACTTGTACAGGTAATTTACTGTTAGTTTTAAATTTTACTGTTGCTGACTTTAATTAAACAAGCAGGCAATAGTTTAGAATAGAAAACAATGTAAAGTAAAAGTACATGCAGTAATATTTAATATAAGTAAGCAGGCAGCTGAAAGCAAGGGAAATCCACTCTGCTGTGTGATAGGGTATGGAGACCTCATAGTATGATGATCTTCTGCAGTTTAATCCACCCTGCTACATAAGTGACAGTGTCCACTCTCTTTATACCAGAGCTTTCCCTGACATGGGCAATGAAGACTGAGCCCAGATACCTCCAACCAGACTGACCAGCACGTCTTACCAAGTGCCTGAACTGACAGCGATAGATACCACATTTGTCTAACAAAATAAATTCACACTCTAAGGATACCCACCAGTCATATGGAGACAATTTGAAAAAATTAAAGCCCAAACCTGATAGGTAGTGATTTATACTTAGAAGAATTAACTTTTATATCCACTTGCTTTTTAATCATAGAGAAGCTTCTAGTGCCACTGTCCAAGTTACTGGATATCTTATTCCTAGAATGAGACACTGCATAATGTGTTCTGACACGAGGGAATGTAGCTATAGTTAAGGGATAGGAGATGTGATCACGGGAACACGAGTCTGAGATCCAGCAGTTCTTGCTCCTTCACACTTGCCCAGAAACAAAGACCCCAGTAGAACAATGGAAGCATTGACTTAAGTCTCCACAGTCTGATGTGAGATAAACACTAAGTATTTTGTGCCACTGTTTTATGTAGGAAATTTAATCTCTAAAGATGGCCCATTTTGGGGATAGTTCTATTCTCCAGGATGCGTAAATACCCCCAAACAGAGAGTGGCGAGGAGCAACAACTCTTGGGTCTGGAGACCAATGCACAGAAATATCAATTTCTCTTACCACATGTATGATGGAAATTTGAAGAATGTAATCATAGGCTGCGATGGACTGGAGGTCCTGGTACATAAGAAGAAATGTGTCTGCAGTGGGTATACAGAATTAGTCTCATCAAATAATTGTGCTACTGTGGTGCTCACACTGTTGGACCAGCTGACCAAGAAAGTGTTGTAAGAGCTGCAGTGTTTAGTGATTCCTATCATATTTGGGGCTACATTCACAGGTAGCACGGGAAAGAGAGAGAAGTATATCTGGCCTAGTTAGAGTCTATGGATTTATTTTCTTTTCTTCAAAATGAGGTTAAAAAAAAATCACATCAACTAAAATGCAGACGATGATGAAGTGATCAAGGACGACAGTCACTCAGTGTTTCAGGTGTGTTTTCACCCAAAGTCCCACAACATGTGAGAACCTGAACTCTGGAGTCCGGGGCAGCTCTGAGGAGATTCTAGAAGGTTGACGGGAGGAAACAGTGATTCATGTCTAGGGGAATTTCAGGGTTAACTGCTCTAGGGGAAAGAAAAGCCTGAGCCTCTCCTACAGTGAGCGCTGTTAAAATTTTTGGCTGACTTATCGTATTCTCCAACAACAATATTTTTGTTTAGGCCTCTTTTAATTTTTTCTGTCTGTTAAAATTCTCACATTGTTCTTGCATGCTGCCACTAGCTTACTAAACATGTTTCTCATATTTATTTAAATATTCTGCCAGGTAATCCATATGCTTTTTAAATCATCGTTGCAGTTTCTGGAAAGTTATCTTGTCCCTCTCTTTGGACCATGTTCCCTGTTCCTTCATTTTCTTTGACTGTGTTTGTTGCTTTATGTTCATCATAACAAGCAGCTCTTTGCTCATCAAAACAGAGCCACACTCTTCAAAGACTAGGCTCATAGAGACCAGCCTCACCAATCACTTCACTCAGCAATTGTGGATCTCTCCAAACTTCATCACAACTTCATAATATTCAACCTTCTGTCTCTGTTCTTAGTGGGCCCCAGATTTAGAGAGTGTTAGGTTGTTCCAGGACTCCTAAGCAGGGGAGGTAGAAACTATTTACTCAGGCAGCCTCTTGAACAGGTGCACCATTAGACACAGTTTTACTATTGATGTGTGATTCATCAAAATAATGTCAGTTCAAACTCCTCTCAACCAGTCATCTAACATTGACATGTTATAATTTCATATCTGGGTCTCTCTGGAGTTTATCTTTTCAATATTTAGGTAAAATTGCAAACCAGTATAAAGCTGCCTATTTGGCAAATGATCTGTTGCAGAATTTTCATCTTCTGTGGATCTCCTTTTGTGCTTAAATCTAAGTTTATATTAATCATGTATCTAGAATGTATAAATATGTCCTAAAGTTCCTTCATTTTTAAAAATGTTTATGGTGTTTCCAGCAGATTTGAGAACCTTCCTTATTTATAAAATACCTGATTCCACCTTGTTGAATAGTTTCCTCTTTAATTTACTATCTCCTCTCACATTGTATTATAGTAAACAAGGATAATTCAAAACACACCATCCACACTTTGCTTAGAAATCTCCTCAACTAAATTTTAAGTGTCACTTACTAATTCTAATTTTATCCAACGTAACCTAATTAAGATAAATTGTATAACAAGGTACACATATTTTCCAGTATCCAATACCATATTTGTGATGGAAACAAAGCAGGTGTGCTCTCTGCAAGGTGGTCATCTGAGGCCAGAGATGAGGGGTCACACAGGTATTTTTCTGGCTTCAAAGGGTGGGGACAGCAATAGTGATAACAACTCCAAAATGCGCTGGCCCCTACCTAGAAGGTTACAGGTAAAGTTACTGCTGCAATTTTATATTAACACCTTGTTAGAATGAAGCTCAGAGGAAGAGGCCACATCCCAGGTCACACAGTGAGGAGGAATGGAGCTGTGCTCTGCTCTCCAAACTGCTTATAACCTCCCAGGCACAAGCCCAGGTTCCACAGATGCACGGCATCTGGAGGGCAGTTCTCAGGGGGTGATCTTAGGGCACCTGCTTCCTGGATCAGGGCACTTCCTTCTCTCAATTATGCACTCGTTCCTTCTGCAATCTGTGAAGTGAGCGCTTGTATTGCATGAATTATACATGTTATTTTCCCTAATATGGAAAAAATCATATTTCTTTAATTTTCAGTTTCATCATCTCCGAAGCACATTGGGTGAGCAGAAAGAAATAAGTGACATTCCTTTTCCTCCCTCACAGCCAAAGCGTCCTGAAGACAGAGCTGATGTGATGTACTCATAGGTGGATCTCTGCAAGTTTCAGCAATTCTGGGAAGCCAAGAACACCTCCATCTCTTCCCTCCTGCTCTGCAGCTCACCTGACAGCAGCTTTCTCATTAGAATGTTTTATGTTTAAGGAATAAGAGTCCCTGTTTCAGGTTTGGGAGCCCGGGTGCACCTACTGGATCCAGCCCAGGATTGGAGATACTTTCCGGAACACAACATCACCTGACACATGACCAGTCACACTGTTTCACTTTCACAATTGCAGCTTTCTGAAAAGAAAATTAAAATTCCTGAGACTTCTTGGTAAGTGTTGTGTCACGTCATTCCTTGTTTGTTTGTTTTTTTACATGTTTATGTCAGATGTGTTTTGTATATGTAATAAGATCAGAATTCTGCCTCCAGAAACATATCAAAGGTGACCTTTGATGGTACTTTTGATTTATGCTCCAACATGTTGATTATAAAATTCATCACCGTCATATTTTATGTCAAAATAAATCTGCATAATCTGAATGTCAATACATTTTAGAATCTATTAAATAATTGAAGTTGAAAGAAAAATTACCCACTACAAAAACTGGAGAGACAGGCATGTCAAGAGTGGCATCTGACACTTGCTTAACTGGAACAGAAGGTGGAGAAGCCAGAAGCTGTTCAGGGCACTTACATGGTAAGTCCTATAGACGTCTGCAAGACAGATGTGGACTAGGGTGAAGTGACAGTTCCACAGGGCCCCACGCTCCTCAGTCTTCTGGATTTTCCCTCCAGAAACCTCAATATTCTAAAAAATACAATCCAAATGTGTTTCCTATGGGTCTGAATTGGGGAAGTTTAATTACTGGAAAATATACCAGGAGCCTTCTCCAAAAGATCCTACAGGGAAAATCTTTTCCAGAACCTTATCCTCTGTGAAGGAAGACAAATCTCTCATTCCAGATCCCTCCCCAATTCTTCCATGATTATATGAATGAGTAAAGTTACTCAATGGGGTAAGATGTAAGCAAATAGTCCAGGGACACTGAAAACACAAAAGGGAGTAAAGGTAAAAATTCAACCTTTCCCCTGGAGACGCCTGGTCAAGGTAACAGCCCAGAGGCGGAAGCCGATTGTGTCTCTAGGTTTCCATGGTCAGAACAGGCAGCGCTGGCTTGCACTGCACAATCCATTCCAAGCAGGATGATGGCTCTGGATTAAAGAGTAAAGTGTGGCAAAGCACAGACTCTGAGGAGAACCAGGGAAACTGAAACACAATGACGGAGAGTTAGACAAGAACAGCAGAGCAATATGAAGCCTCTGACTTCAACATTTTTAAATGCAAGGTCTTGGAAACTCCCTCGTTCACCCCAGTGTCTTTTATCAGGAAGCCTTTGCAGGGTTCTTACCGAGAAAATGAAAACAACAAACTGCATGCACTTCCCAAGTTTCCACTTGTATCCTGTTTGCTTTAGATCTCTAGGAGAAAAATGCCAGATACCTGGGCCTAGTGTCAGAATAGGAGGCACTTTCTACAGGCGAGGCACTAGGAAGAAGGGAAAATCTCTGTTATTGGAATAGTGGGTGTGGAGTGGGCTTTAATCTGAAAGTATCTGCATCTGCTGGTAATCTCAGATGCAACATTCAGCTGCAAGGAACATGTCACTCCCAAATCTCCTGTAAGTTTTTGGATTCTTTGTGGATTCACTGATTCAGTGCATCTGAAACTTCAGAGAAGGGGCTCCCTCCTGTGTCATAGAATCCTCGCTCTGGGTCTCCCTGCAGAGTTCAATAGGGTTAGTAAGGCTAATCAATTCTTTCAAGAGATGGAATCAGCAGCATATGGTGTCACTGAAGGAGTATTCTAAACCACGACACAGCCACTTCATGCCGGACTAGAGATTCTCAGGGGAAATGTTGTGTGAACCCCGACAGAAACTTCCCTCCAAGGCAAGGGCTGGGCTGTAGGGGGCACTCAGGAGCCACCAAGCACAGGTTCCAACCCCGGAGTAGGTGCACAGGAGGATGGGGAGGAGGTTTCCTTTCAGGGCCTGTGTCTTCCTTTGTCAACAGAAAACTAGGTGTTCCACAAGTTGCTAACATGCCTTTAAATATTGTTACATCGGAACAATCCATATAATTTAAGGCAACGATAACTGTTTTTTAAAGTGAGTTTCTAGGACTATAAATATCTTAATAGTGATGATATAAACGGTAGGGATGGTTTTTACTAATTGAATGGATACAGAATTGTGGGAGTCACTCTATTCCTATGAATAAAAAATTCAGATTTCAACATTAAGTAATGTTGCCTACATTGTGCATTTGACAGGGCAGTGATGGATCTGAGAGTGTGCAGGTGCACAGACCTAGTGAGTCAGAAACCAATGTGTAAAGATGAGAATCTATGGATATGAATTGAAAGTATATACACATTTCATGACATTCTATTAAATGTGGTAGGAAATAAAACCTAAACTTATTCCAAACACAAATTTCTTGACAATTATTTTGGGAGTAGTGAATTCATAAAGAACTCCCAACTTATCTTCCATCTTCTGATTCTTATTCTCTGTGAGATGAGAAAATCAGCTCTACTTATGCATCACAGGGCAAATCTGTAAACCGAGAGTGTTTCTATTGAAGATCCTGGGGGATCAGAACACCAGGCAGGTGCTGGAGACACTGTTTCAGGGGCGCCCAGATGATCTCAGAGGGACCTGATGGACACTCACGTGGGACATCAGCAGTCACTTTCTCAGAGTCACCAGTGAGCTGTGCTAATGCCTGATGGGACTAGGATGAGGTCAAGGCACCTTCTCAGTGTCATGGAGAGTGATGGTTCCAGAAATCATCCAGGTGGTCTCTACACTAATCAAATATGGGTTCACAGTGAGGAGCATGTCCTCTGGGTGTTTGCTCTTCAGTGAAAGGACGTCTGAACACCAAAAGTTTATAAACGGAGCACAGTCTGCATTTCCTCAAGGAGGATTAGGGCTTGGACCATCAGCATCCCACTCTTGTAAGGCTGATGTGTCATTTACCTTTCCTTTCTTATCCTGAATCACGGTCTTGAGCTATGAAATGCTCTGTCTCATGAATATGCAAATAACCTGAGATCCACTGAGGTAAATATGGATATGTCTCAGCCCTGAGAGCATCACCCAGAAACCACATCCCTCAGCTAGAGAAGCCCCAGGCAGCACAGCTCCTCACCATGGACTGGATTTGGAGGATCCGCTTCTTGGTGGGAGCAGTGGGACTAGGGTAAGGGGTTCCCTAGTCCCAGTGATGAGGAGGGGATTGAGTCCAGGCAAGGGGGCTTTTATCAACTCCTGTGTCCTCCCCACAGGTGCCCATTCCCAGGTCCAGCTGGTGCAGTCTGGGGCTGAGGTGGAGAAGTCTGGGGCCTCAGTGAAGGTCTCCTGTAAGGCTTCCGGATACACCTTCACCAACTACTTTATGCAGTGGGTGCGACAGGCCCCTGGACAAGGACTTGAGTGGATGGGATGGGTCTACCTTGGAAATGGTAACACAAACTATGTGCAGAAGTTCCAGGGCAGAGTCACCATGACCAGGGACGTGTCAACGAACACAGCCTACATGGAGCTAGGGAGCCTGAGATATAAGGACATGGCTGTGTATTACTGTGCGAGAGACACAGTGTGAGAACCCATATCCTGAGAGTGTCAGAAACCCTGAGGGAGAAGGCAGCTGTGCTGGCATGCAGGAGATGACAAAGATTATTAGACTGAAGACTTTCTTAGAAAATGGCATTAAGTCATTAAAGAGAAGGAAAAATATAAATGCGTATTTGAAAAATTTTAATTATTTGGGAGATTGTTCATACAACATTTATTTTGAAAGCGAATTTCAGGGATTTGAGAATGAATCAAATTAACAAATCTGATAAAGAACTTCCTCTGAACAAATCTTTGTAAACATCAATTTCTGAATCAGTGTTGTAAATATTCTAGAACACAAACACAAGTTCACATTTTAAGTCTACTTTTATCTCTATTTAAAAAATGCCAAAAAATCTCATTTTGTGCTTGTATGATTTTTAATTCCCATCATCAATGCATGATAGTTCTTGGTTTCCCACATTCATATTGCCATTTATAATTATGAGGATTGTGTGTTTTAACCACGCTAATAGGTGAGTAATGATATCTAATTTTTATTTAAGTGCACATGTTCCTAATATATATATATTTGGTGAGATGCCTCTCCTGAGAGTTGGTTAATTTTTAATTGCATTTCTTTTGATGAGTTGTAAGTTTACTTGCATATTGGCTATAAAAGTCGTTTAACGAATTAAAAGAATTCATTTAACAAATATGTGACTTGGAATTATTTTCTCCAAGTCTGTGGCTGTCTTTTACTCCCTTATCAGTGGTCATTGCAGAAAAATGTGTATGTGTGTGTGTGTTTGCACACATTTAGATTAAAAAACATAAAAAAGTATTCATCCATAGATAATGTCTTTGGCATTATATCTGAAATCTCATTATAAAATATACTAATAGTGATTATTTTTTCCCATGTCTCTAATCTCAGGACACAATCAACTCATGAGTGTTTAAGCTTCACCTACTTGATTGGAGGACTCTCCACCTGAGATATTTGGAATGCTTCTGCAGAGATATGTGTTATTCTTCCCATTATTTCTCTATTTAGTCATCTATTAATATCCGTATTGGTGTATGGATGTCTATTTCGTTCTCTGAAGAAGATCCATGCTACAGTGTTCATTTTATTGTTCAAATCATCACAATTTTATTAGGTGCTGGGAGCCAATTTATTTTGGATCCTGCATCCTTACAGCACACCTCATCCTTTTGTTTTTGAATACTTCCCTGTGTCCTGGCATTACAATACATTCTAAGGACGTTTTATATATTACCTTTTTTCGGACATAGAATCAGCCATTTTTCTAAAGACTGCTTGTTTCTGATGTTAAAGAATAGTATTAAAACAAAATATTGTAATACTGGGTATGTGTGTTGTTAATGTGGCATAGGTACTCTTAGGACCTTTCAACAAACTGACCTAGTAAATGGGCATGTTTCTATGAACCCATATTTGTGGACACATTGAAACTTTTATGCATCTAATCTTCTGTAACTTTATTGCATTCAAAATGAAAAAACACTGGCCTCTCCACCCAAATGTGTTACCACACGGACCTTGCTAGCCCTCCTTTATTGACTGTCCATAACCACCCGCTGCAAAGTGAGGATCCTCATCCCACTATATGCCGTTTGATTACTTAGCTGCACAATTTCAGGACACATGCACAGTAGTATCAGAAATGTAAAGCTGTATCCTTGTGGGAAACATGTTTATCTACTAGAATAGAGTGTTTATGTGCAATTTCTTTACACTTTAAACTCACAGAATTTCCTCATTTTCAAAGTTCTTTAGGTCAGCGACTTCATTTCCCACATTCTTCAATGAAGTTATTTCAATGACACTGTATAATTTGATTTATTTGAAATTCTGTAAGAGCCAAAACTATAGTCAAGGAAACGTATAGAAGATATTCTAGGCATTTAGAGAGTGGATATAAAATAAGTTTAAAAGACACTGTTTAACAAAACTAAAACTATTTTTATTGATATGCAATGGTTGAGACATGACACAATTTGTCTGAGCACATAATTTTGTGATGGAAAACATAAATCTAAATAAATACAATTTAAAAAGTTCATTAACCCCAGGATCAAATGCAGATTGTATAAAATAATAACTTATTTGGTAAGTGTAGGATGTCATGAGATGCATGCAACAAAGATAAAGTAATTTTCCACATTGCATATACCATGTTTCCATTCATTAAAGACATTTTATTTAAAAAATCAATTATCTACTTGACCAGGATCCCTGGAGGATCCTCTTCTTGGTGCCAAGATCACACCACTGCACTCCAGCCTGGTGACAGAATGAGACTGTGTCTCAAAAAATTTTTAAAAAATTCAAAAAAGCAATAAAATGTGGTACGTATACACTATGGAATATACGTAGCCATAAAACCAAATGAGATCATGTCCTTTGCAGGGGCAAGGATGGAGCTGGAGGCCATTACACTTAGCAAACTAATGCTGGTGCAGAAAACCAAATAATGCATTTTCTCACTTATAAGTGGGAGCTAAATGATGGGAACACATGGAACAGAGAGGGGAACAAGGCACACTGGGCCTAACAGAGGGCAGAGAGTGGGAGGAGAGAGATGACCAGGAAAAATAACTAATGGACACTAGGCTTAATACCGGGGTGATGAAATAATCTGTACAACAAACCCCCAAGGCACACGTTTACTTATGTAAAAACTGCACATCCTGCACATATACCCCTGAACTTAAAATAAAATATAAAATGAAGTAAATTAAATGTTTGTTCAAAACTATCAGAGACTTAAATAAGAAAATCCTGTATTATTTTTGCTATTTATGTATCAGCCAGTATTTGGAAATGTATTATCTTATACTTACACATTTTCAATTTAAAAAAATGATGAGTTTTGTGGTCTAGTGGATGGTCTATCCTTGGGAATGATCCACGTGCTTAGGAAAAGGTTGGGTACTCTGTAGGCATTGAGTGAAATGTTCCATCAATATCCATTACGTCCATTTGGTCTGTCATGTAGATTTAGTCTAAGATTTCATTGTTAATTTTCTGTCTGGAAAATCTGTCTAATGCTGAGAGTGCAGTGTTAAAGTCTCAGCTATTATTGTATTAGGGTCTAGGTCTCTGTTTAGCTCTAATAATATTCGCTTGGTATAGCTGGGTGCTCCAGTGTTGGGTCCATATGTATGTATGTTTATAACCCTAAGTCAACAAAGGTTGCAGCCCTGTTCTCCCTGTCACTGCCTCAGTTCAGCACAGCTGCCTCCTCTCTCAGGGTTTCTGACTCCCCTGGGATGTGGGTTGCCACACTGTTTCTCTCAAACAACAATACACAGCCATGTCCTCATCCTTTAGGCTGCTGATCTGCAGATATGCTGTGCTGACAGAGGTGTCCACGGAGAAGACAAACCATCCTGTGAAGCCCTGGGCATACAATGGGTTCCCAGTGTTGGTGTTGATCCATCCCATCTATTCAAGCCCTTGTCCAGGGGCCTGTCGCACCCAGTTCATAACATAGCTAGTGAAGGTATAGCCAGAAGCCTTGCAGGAGAACTTCACTGAGCCCCAGGCTGCTTCATCTGAGGCCCAGACTGCACCAGCTGCACCTGGGAGTGAGTACCTGTGCAGAGGACACAGGAGCGCAAGAAGTCTCACTTGACTGGCCTGGTTTCTTCCTCAGGCCTGGGACTGGGGACTGCCACCGCCACTAGGTTTTTTCTTCCTGGCAAGCAAATAGCCCAGGATTATTTTCTTTCATTGGTTGAGAAAGACTTTACCCAAACTTCAGCTCAGTTCAGGCATGCACTGTCCCTGAATGGGCAGCTCCTAGGTGGGCAGAAGCAGGCAAATGGTGTGTGTCCATAGGACCCGGAGCCTCTCTCTCCTTGGATTAGGCCACCTCCTCAGGATTACAGGGCTCTTCAATTTTCTCAACATGCTGTTGTACCAGATAAGCACAAAAACACTTAATTTCATTATGTTTTGCTTTTTCAAAATTATTTAAAAAATAAAGGTAATAATTTAACAGTAAACATATTACAACCAACTATACATGAGATCCTTCCTCCTGTGCTTCAACATTTCTTCTCAGGACTTTGTACGCATTAATATTTTCAGTTTTTTTCTGAGATGGAATGCTGATGTCTCCTTATTACAAATTATTCTTTTTTTTTGTTTTTTTAACTATACTATAAGTTCTAGAGTACACGTGCACAACGTGCAGGTTTGTTACATATGTATACTTGTGCCATGTTGGTGTGCTGCACCCATCAACTCGTCAGCACCCATCAACTTGTCCTTTATATCAGGTATAACTCCCAGTGCAATCCCTCCCCCCCTCCTCCCCATAATAGGCCCTGGTGTGTGATGTTCCCCTTCTCGAGTCCAAGTGATCTCATTGTTCAGTTCCCACCTATGAGTGAGAACATGTGGTGTTTGGTTTTCTGTTCTTGTGATAGTTTGCTGAGAATGATAGTTTCCAGCTGCATCCATGTCCCTACAAAGGACACAAACTCATCCTTTTTTTGGCTGCATAGTATTCCATGGTGTATATGTGCCACATTTTCTTAATCCAGTCTGTCACTGATGGACATTTGGGTTGATTCCAAGTCTTTGCTATTGTGAATAGTTCTGCAATGAACATACGTGTGCATGTGTCTTTATAGCAGCATGATTTATAATCCTTTAGGTATATACCCAGTAATGGGATGGCTGGGTCATATGGTACTTCTAGTTCTAGATCCTTGAGGAATCGCCATACTGTTTTCCATAATGGTTGAACTAGTTTACAATCCCACCAACAGTGTAAAAGTGTTCCTATTTCTCCACATCCTCTCCAGCACCTGTTGTTTCCTGACTTTTTAATGATTGCCATTCTAACTGGTGTGAGATGGCATCTCATTGTGGTTTTGATTTGCATTTCTCTGATGGCCAGTGATGATGAGCATTTTTTCATATGTCTGCTGGCTGTATGAATGTCTTCTTTTGAGAACTGTCTGTTCATATCCTTTGCCCACTTTTTGATGGGGTTGTTTTTTTCTTGCAAATTTGTTTGAGTTCTTTGTAGGTTCTGGATATTAGCCCTTTGTCAGATGAGTAGATTGCAAAAATTTTCTCCTATTCTGCAGGTTACCTGTTCACTCTGATGGTAGTTTCCTTTGCTGTGCAGAAGCTCTTTAGTTTAATTAGATCCCATTTGTCAATTTTGGGTTTTGTTGTCGTTGCTTTTGGTGTTTTAGACATGAAGTCCTTGCCCATGCCTATGTCCTGAATGGTATTACCTAGGTTTTCTTCTAGGGTTTTCATGGTATTAGGTCTAACATTTAAGTCTCTAATCCTTCTTTCTTGCCGTTAGATCACAGACTGCTGTGCTAGCAATGAGGGAGGCTCCGTGGGTGTGGGACCCTCCCAGCCAGTTGTGGGATATAATCTCCTGGTGTTTCGTTTGCTAAGACCCTTGGTAAAGTGCAGTATTGGGGTGGAAGTTACCCGATTTTCCAGGTGTTATGTGTCTCGGTTCCCCTGGCTAGGAAAAGGGATTCCCTTCCCGCTCGCGCTTCCCAGGTGAGGAGATGCCTTGCCCTGCTTCAGCTCTTGCTGGTCGGGCTGCAGCAGCTGACCAGCACTGATTGTCCAGCACTACCTAGTGAGATGAACAGGGTACCTCGGTTGAAAATGCAGAAATCACCCGACTTCTGTGTCGCTGGCCCTGGGAGCTGGAGACTGGAGCTGTTCCTATTCGGCCATCTTGCTCTGCCTGCCACCCCGACAGATTATTCTTTGAATTTTTCTCTCCACACAGTGATTTTTTCCAGAGCCCCCGCCTGCGCCTTGCAGAATGGAGCAGTGCTGGGGCTGAACCAAGAGCGCAGGGGCTGCTGTGTGCACCCGGGGAGGGGATGCTAAATGGGCGGGGAGGGAGTGCAAAAAGCTGGGTCAGAGCAGCTGTTGGAACAACGTCAGACATGGGAGAACAGCCCATCTTCACCACCCAAGTGCAGGTCTTCCAGATTGACCCCAACACCAAGAAGAACTGGATGCCTGTGAGCCACAGGCGGTCACGGTTTCCTGCTTCTATGATGTCACAAGGAACAGCTATGGGATCGTCAGTGTGGACGGAGCCAAGGTAACCATAAACAGCACAGTCACACGGAATCTGACCTTCACCAACATGTCACAGACGTCTGGGCAGTGGGCCGACAGCAGAGCCAACACTGAGGTTTGGTTTGGGGTTTTCCTCTGAGTAGCATCTGACAAAGTTTGCAGAGAAATTCCGGGAGGTGGAAGAAGCCGCCAAGATAGCCAAAGACAAGACCCAGGAGAACACGGAGCCCTCGAGTGATCATCCCCGAGAACCCGGGCGTGGAGCCCCATCTTCTACTCCGGCATCCAGTGTCAACGGGACGGACGATGGAAAGGCCTCTCACGCCGCTGCAGCCGACAGGCACCTGCAGTCTGGGAACCACAAGCTGAAGGCGGCCTTGAGGCACGGGCGCTGCCCACGGGAAGAGGCGGGAGATGGAGCTGCAGACCCGGCGGGAGGGCGACGCCCGGCTGCCCACGGCGCTGCAGGAGTCGGCGGCCAGCGCGGAGCAGAGGAAGAGGCCGTGAGATCCACAGAGAGAAGGAGAAGAACACGCAGCTGAGGAGGAGGAGCGAGGAGCTGGAGGCCGAGCTCCGAGAAAAGGAGGCAGAGCTGGAAGATCTCCGGAAACAAAGTGAACTCACACCTCACCTCACGTCAGAGTGAGACGGTGTCTCTGAGAAGATGGAGGCCGCAGAGAGTCGATCAAAACCAGGAAGACAAAGCGCGTTCCCTAAAGACAGAGGCTGAGGAGAGCAAATCCCGACAGCGCCACCTGGAGGTGGAGGTGAAGAGCTTCCTGGAGACGCTGGACCGGAAGATCCACGACCTGCATGGCTTCCGCCCAGTCCTCCTAAGCTGCGCACCCACAACTAGTGCTGGCCGAGGCCCAGGCCCCGCCGGTGAGTCCCAAGCCTGTTGGGAGACCAGATGGCACTAGGACGTTCCGTGTGTGTGTTGCGTCTATAAATGGAGGGATAGTTTGTCGTGTTTCCAAACCAGTTGTTGGTTGGAGATACATTCCACTACCTTCTCCTTACATTGCAGACAGAATCCCAAACTTCAAACGGTCACAAAAGGGAAGGTCTCAGATTTTTTTTTTTTTTTTTATGATGCACTCTCTGGGACAGATATATTCCCTCTAACCATGATGGATATTGTGAATTACCATAAACATTGCATGGATGTAGGTTTGTATAAATTCACTGTGATGAGTATATTTAGCTGCTGCCCTAATGTTTTTGAATGGAGATTTGACAATTTAGATAACCTGGATGTTTGGTTGGTTTCATATAAATCTTCACGGGTAGAACAGCATTGAACCTATTCCAAAATCTGTCCGTGATCCATGATCACACTCATCTCCCAGACAAGCTCCTTCAGCACATTTCCTACCTGGAAGAAGAGGACTCTGGGCTTGGTGAGGGGAGGCCCCAGGAAGAGAACTGAGTTCTCAGAGGGCACAGCCAGCATCCTCCTCTCAGGGTGAGCCCCAAAGACTGGGGCCTCCCTCATCCCTTTTCACCTCTCCATACAAAGGCACCACCCACATGCAAATCCTCACTTAGGCACCCACAGGAAACCACCACACATTTCCTTAAATTCAGGGTCCAGCTCACATGGGAAATGTTCTCTGAGAGTCATGGACCTCCTGTGCAAGAACATGAAGCACCTGTGGTTCTTCCTCCTCCTGGTGGCAGCTCCCAGATGTGAGTGTCTCGGGGATGCAGATATGACGATATGGGAGGCTGTCTCTGATCCCAGGGCTCACTGTGGGTCTCTCTGTTCACAGGGGTCCTGTCCCAGGTGCAGCTGCAGGAGTCGGGCCCAGCAGTGGTGAAGCCTTCGGAGACCCTGTCCCTCACCTGCGCTGTCTCTGGTGGCTCTATCAGCAGTAGCTACTGGAGCTGGATCCGCCAGTCCCCAGGGAAGGGGCTGGAGTGGATTGGGTATATCTATGGTAGTAGTGGTGGGAGCACCAGCTACAACCCCTCCCTCAAGAGTCGAGTCACTATGTCAGTAGACACGTCCAAGAACCAGTTCTCCCTGAAGCTGAGCTCTGTGACCGCCGCGGACACGGCCGTGTATTACTGTGCGAGATACACAGTGAGGGGAGGTGAGTGTGAGCCCAGACACAAACCTCCCTGCAGGGAGGCGGAGGGGGCGGGCGCAGGTGCCGCTCAGGACCAGCAGGGGGCGCGCGGGGCCCACAGAGCAGGAGGCCGGGTCAGGAGCAGGTGCAGGGAGGGCGGGGCTTCCTCATCTGCTGAGTGCTCTCCCTCCTCACCAGCACCTCGGCTGTCCCCAGGGCTCCTCTTTCTTTGATATCTGTGGTTCTGCTTCCTCACATTCTTCTGCCAGAAAAGAAAGGAAGAAGGCACATTTTCCTCTTACAATTGAGGTTTCACCGATTACTAGGAACCTTCCTACAAGTTCCTGCATGGCCCATTATTCCTTAGTGATTTAAAAAAATATATTCTAATGCTTCTCACCATCTCTTGATTTGTATCATAAATTGAATTGTGCCCTCTTTGAAATTCATATGCTGAAATCATAATTGTTAAGTGAGTTTTATGTCACAGTCAAATAATAAGTAATATTTTTTCAAATGCTACCGTTGCCACTAAACTCATCCAGGAGCCTGAAATCTGCTCTGGGCACTGCCTTCTTCTCAAGCGTCCCACACTGCAGCTTGCTATAGAGGAGGAGGCATGAAAACAGGGCCCTCCCTCTCCTGGTGAAAACAAGCCCACTGCTGGCCCTGCAGTTCTAGATGAAGAGCCACAGCCCTGGCCTTCCCACGGGTTTCCATTTGGTAATCAGGACTGAACACAGAGGACTCACTATGTGGTTTGAGATAGAGAAATTTTTGTTGTTGGTATTTTAAAAGGTAACTCATAGAGAACTATAGTGAGAGTGAGTGGATATGAGTGAGAGAAACAGTGGATATGTTTGGCAGTTTCTGACCAGGATGTGTGTGTATTTCCAGGAGTTCAGTGTGAGGTGCAGCTGTTGAGTCCATAGAGGACCTGAGACAACCTGGAAAGTTCCTGAGACTCTCCTGTGTAGCCTCTGGATTTGCCTTCAGTAGCTACTGAATGAGCTGGGTTCACCAGTCTCCAGGGAAGGGACTGGAGTGAGCAATAGATGTAAAATACGATGGAAGTCAGATATACGATGCAGACTCTGTGAAGGGCAGATTCTCAATCTCCAACGACAATTCTAAGAACTCGCTGTATCTGCAAATGAATAGTCTGAGAGCTGAGGACATGGCCATGTATGGCTGTACATAAGGTCCCAAGTGAGGAAACATCAGTGTGAGTCCAGACACAAAACTTCCTGCAAAAAGAAGAAAGGAGTCTGGGCTGAAGGGGACATGCAGCACTCACAAAACAGGTGCAGCCCCAGGGCAGGTGCAGACGGAGGGAGAGCAAGGGCTGCTTTCCTTCAGTGTCTGTGGTTTCCTCTGCTTCTAACATTTCCCCTCTGAGCCTCTGTACATTTATGTTTTGTGCCCACCAGGAGTTCCCTGGATTAGAAAACTAATTTAAAAGAGGAAACATTCTCATATGTCCTAAAAACAGAGGTAAATATTGGAGGCAGAAAATGCATAGGTGGCCAGGTGAGTCTGTAGACACTGCCACCCCACAATGCCAGATTCACAAGTAGTGCTGGAGAAGGGTGGGAGTTTGATGGAGCTTCCCTAATGACCCTGTGGTCCAAGTTAAGTCTAGCAAGGCCATTGGTGCCTCGCTGAGCACAGTTGTCCATCAGGGATCTCCACTGTGTCCCAGCAGCAGCCATGCCGTAGTGTCTCCACTGTGCACCATCACTGTCTGGGAGGGGCTCCCAGGATGGGTGTCTTCGGCACACACCAGGTGACAGGTGTTAGAGTGCAGGGCAGCAGCTGGTGACCTGGGCTATTGGGCTCCCTGATGTTGGAGGGATTGGAGGTGCATTCTCAGGGCCAGCACACTGTGGATTTTTATATAAAAACCACGATTTTACTTCGTTTTCTCAGATGACATATTTAATTAACAAAATCTGCAAACAATTGTAATTTTCAACTTTACCCCAAATTCATTGTTCCTTAATTCTGTGCAGGATCCAGACATGGTATTGCCTTCTCATGAGAAATTGTTCGATCTAAACTGAAACCAGTCATTTCTCCTATTCTTTGGTTTCTCCCCATGTGCAGAGATCTTGATTAGAGTAATTTTGGTATTTTCCCCACAATCGCCCTTGCCTCCCCAAATAAAGAACAGAAATTGTCCTCACTCTGAGTCTGAGGGAGGAGCTGTTCCTGTACCACTCAGGGCCTGCAGAGACCCCCAGGTGCAGCTTCACTGAGTCAGGTGTTTCACTCCCTGTGATTGCTGCTAAGGTCTAATTGTGGGCTCAGAATTAGGACAGTATTTAGGTTATCAGAGGTCAATCCTATTCTAAAAATCATCATTATCACACATAGAGGTGATAATTCAATGTTCATTTTTCTAACAGCAGTTTCTCTTTTTTATTTGGTTGCAAGTTTGAGAAAAGAAACATGTGATAATTTTTTTTAATCTAACCTCAAAATCTACTGAACTGTTCTAGGAGACTCACAATTTGGACAATATGAGCTCTTTATTCTCAAAAAATATGTGTGTATTTGGGAATTTCACCATGTTGTCCAGAACCTGTTAACATCAACAACTATGTTTCTCATGACACTTCTGGCTTGCGACATCCTCACAGACCCTCTCCCTCACCTGCACTGTCTCTGGAGTCCCCATCACTACCAGTGCTTCCTGCTAGAATTGTATCTGCTCCTAGAAAATGGACAGGAGTGGATCAGGTTCATGGGTTGTGAAGGGAGCACACATTACAACCCACTTCTCAAGAGTCCATATCCACATCCAAGAAACAGTTCCTACAGCTGAGCTTTTGTCTACTGAATACACAACTATTCATTTTTAAGAAAAGACACAATGAGGGGACTTTATTGTGAGCCTAGACACAAACCTCCCTGCAGGGGTGCATATGACCAGCATGGGGCACTCGGGCAGTACGGGGGCTTAGGATGATTGTCAGGGGTCAGGATGAGCAGGATCAACGCTCAGCATTGGGGCAGATGCAATAGGGCAGAAAAGGGGCTGTAGATGTGGGTTGTTTTCACCATCATTTTTCACCACCAGTCACCCTCCACTACATCTTTTCTAATGTGTCTGAGTGTTCATATGATTAGAAAATGGCATTTATGTAAACACTAATATATACCCATATGGAGGTGCATCAAGTTGTCTTCTCCATCTTACATGGACCTTGTCCATCAAGCACTAAGTCCCTGTGTTTACTTGAGTACCTCATACATCATGGTCAAAACAGGTATGGTCTCTTTCTTTGTCTTAGTCTCTTCTCCTCCCTTTTCTCTCTGTCAAACAAAAACACACAAACTGATAAACGCACAGAGCTCCCCAACTTTAATTATCTGATGTATTGAAGCACACTGATTAATGTGCAGCTTTTCCACTTTGCCTGCTACTCATGTTATTAAGAACCATGTGTTTCTCAGCTGGGTACTTCTTTAAGCTAAGTAGCATCTTTGTTTATTATACCCAGAGACCAAAAGTGATCCAAGTGTTAGTCAGCAGCTTAACTGGTAAGCAAATTGTGGAAAATTCATTTACTGGAATAATACCCACTGTTACAATCAAGTACTGCTGGATACACTCAACACCATGCTTAAAGTAACAAGTACCTGAATGAGTAAAATAAGTCAAACAAATACAAGTGCATACATATAATTCCACTTCTATAATTTCTATAAAGTAAAAATGAACTTAAAGTTGCATAAAAACATCTGTAGTTAACTGTGGACATGGTACAAGAAGAGAAGGTGTAGAAAGGAGAAACTACAGGAGAGCAAAAGGAAATTTCTAGGATAATTTATTTTTTCTCTGTTAGTAAAAGTGAGGATTATGTCAATATTTGTAAAATTGTACACTTTATGTAAAGATTCTTATTTGCTAATTTCACCTCTTTAAAATATTGCAAATTTTAAAATGTGTAATTTGGTAGAAAAGGTGCTAGAGATGAATAAAATACATAAAAAGTCAGAGACTCTTGAATATACGCATGAATGAACCCTGGATCTCGCTATACTTTTAGGGAAACACTAGAATACAAAAACATAATGACAGGATTTCAGTACATGAAAGGAGCTTCTCAAACCCCAGGAGGCACGTCCAACTGCATCCTGGAGTTAACTCAGGGAGCAGACATGTCCTTTGGAAGGAGCCATGACACCAAGCTCCCAGCATCCATTGTAGATGACACCATGCAAATGCCAAGAGATCTCGACTAAAATGTTCTGTGAATGTGAGTCTGATTATGCAACACACTCACACCAAGTGAATATGGAAAGCTTAGTTACCTGCATCCTTGAGGTGTCTGCTGAGAGCAGGGCAGGCCTCTCATGAAGGTCCAAAGTGTCTTGGTAGAGCAGAGAAGGAGACTGGCTCGGGGTGTTTATCATGGTTTTGTGGGGGGCTGGGGAGAGCATCCTACCTCCCGTAAGGGTTTTGTGGGGTTTCAAGGTCAAATTGGCATCAAATGAGGGAGCTCCTGCGATTTCTAGGTAGATTTACCTTGTATGCTTGAAAAAAAAAGAGGTGATGAAGGAAAGAGCCTTAAGTTATCAGCAGTCAGGCCTAAACATAGAGTCTGATGACTTACTCTAAATAGCAAGTATACAAATGGTGAGTAAGAAAAGAGACAAGACTCCAACATGGGTGGACAACAGCCAGGTCTGCAGAAAATGAGAAGACTGAATATAAATAAAGAATAATGTGTAGGGGGAGGATATGGAGAAGGATTCTGGTACAATGTCTTGTGTGGAAGCTTTTCATGATTTGAGATCATCAGCTTATTCTGAAGGTCTTAGGTCACCTGTCTTCTTCAAAGTATCAGAAGTGCCAGAGGATATGTGAGGATGCACAGTTTAACTTCTTCTATTTGAGTAGTTTTACAACTGTGTAAAATTCTTAATTCTTTTTTTCTTTTGAGATGGAGTCTAACTCTGTTGCACAGGTTGGACTGCAGTGGTGTGATCGTAGCTGACTGTGATTTTAAATTCCTGGCTCCTACAATCCTCCCACCTCAACCTCCTGAGTAGCAAGTAGCTAGGTTTCCAGGGCCTTTCATCCAAATTCAGTCAATTCTTTTTTTTTTTTTTTTTTTTTTTTTTTTTTTTTTTTTTTTTTTTTGAGCTGGAGTTTCCCTCTTCTTGCCCAGCCTGAAGTGCATGGCACCATCTCAGCTCACTGCAATTTCCCCCTCTTGGGTTCAAGCGATTCTCCTGCCTCAGCCTCCCAAGTAGCTGGGATTACAGGTGTGTGCCACCATGCCAGGTTAATTTTGTATTTTTAGTAGAGACGGGGTTTCTCCATGTTGGTCAGGCTGGTCTTGAACTCCCTACCTCAGGTGATCCACCCACCTTGGCCTCCCAAAGTGACTGGATTACAGGCATGAGGCACTGCACCTGGCCTCCTCATTTTTATTCATATGTTCATTCAGCAGCCACTATATCTTCCCACTGATTTCTTAGCTTTCTTCTTTACTGCCTTTTCCTTTTGAATAAGGTTGTCACTCCTGAGGGAAGATGGGAGGTGGCCTGGACAGGGATTTGGTGCATTCCTCTGTCCCCTCCCAGTTCTTACTGGTTTCTCCAGTGTCTGTAGAAGAGCAGTTTTGGTGGCTTTACCTCTGCAGATAATTTCTCTTGCACAGTAGTGGTGATGGGGAGGTGTGTCTGGATGCATTTCAGCTGTAGTTGCTGTTTTGCTTTCCCAGACTGCACCGTCCCAAGGGGTAGAGGTTGGAGCATTTTGTGATGTGTCCCCAGTACTGAAGAAAAAGGCTTCAATAGCAGGAGGAATTCCTCAACTGTATACACTCTGAGAATTTAAACAATAACTTCACTATCACACAGAATTGAAACCATCCAATGAATATGTCTACTTTAATCTTGTGCTAGCTTAAATGACATTTGGCAGCCTCTGCCCCAGAAAAGATTATCTTCTGCTCCTCTTTATTTCCCTGCAAGTCCTTATCGCTCTTCGGAGTTCAGATATATTGTTTGTCTTATAACGTGAAAACTCTGATGTGTTTAAGAAAATGTGCTAATTTGCAGATCAGTAAGTTTAGTTGTTGTTGTAAGAATAATAACATATTTTTATGGGCTGCCTATATCTCCAAGTGGAGTAGCACCTCTGTGTGTAATACTCAGAAACTAGAAATGATGCAAATATCAAGAAGATACATAGATAAACAGTAATGGCATGCTAATTTATTGTAATAATATCCATCCTTAGAATCAATACATTGTCGATGCTCAACATGTTTGCATCACAAGTAGTTATGACAAGCAAGAAGACACACAAATAAAACACATACTATATAATTCCTGTGTAATCAATTAATGAAACTCAAAACTAAAGTATTAAATGTGAATGAGTGACTCAGAATATGATGGGGGAAGAAAATAATTGGGAAGGAGGAATTGCAGAGGAACACAAGGAAACTTTTAAGTGTAATTTATTTGTGCATCATTTGGATGGCAGAGGAAGAGACAAGGTGGAGGTGCCACACACTTTGGAACCAGATCTCCTGAGAGCTCTGTCACCAGAACAGCTTGAGAGAGGAAAACACATCCTCATGATCGAATCATCTTTCACCAGGCCCCACTTCCAACACTGGGAATTACAGTTTGACATGAGATTTGGGTGGGGACACAAATCCAGACCACATCAGCTGTCTTTCATTTTTGCTCTTGCCTGATTGCTCTGACTAGGATTTCTAGTGTTATATTGAATAGGAGTAGTGAGAGACAGCATCCGTCTCTTGTTCCAGTTCTCAAGGTGTTTGAGCTTTTGCTCACTTAGCATGATGTTGACTGAGTTTGTCATAGATGGCTTTTATTATTTTGAGGTATTTTTGATGCCTAGTCTGTTGAGGGTTTTTATCATGAGTGGATGTTGGATCCTATGAAACACTTTCTCAGGATCTGTTGAGATAATCCTGTTTTTTGCTTTTATTCTGCTCACATGGTGAATCACAGTTACTGAATTGTGGATGTGGAATGAACCTTACCTTCCAGGGGTAAAGCCTACTTGATCATGATGTATTACATTTAAAAGTGTTTCTGGATTCTATTTGCTAGTATTTTGTTGAGGACTTTTAGATTTATGTTAATCAGGAGTATTTATCTTATGTATTTTCTCCATTATGTCTCTTCCTGATGTGTGTGCCAAGGACACACAGTAGAGAAAGGACAGTTTTTTCAATAATGGTGTAAAAACTGGGCATCCATATAAAAAGAAATAAAATTAGGCCTTCTCTAACACCATATAAAAATCAACTAAAGATGAACATAATACCTGAAACCATAAACTCATAGACAACATGGAAAAAAAACTTCCTGTCATTGATTCAGAACTTATTTATTTGTGCACCCTGCACTCTTAACCCAGAAAAGCTGACAGCACTTGACTCACTCGTGAAGGGAGCTCCAAGGACTGCACCCAGAAAAGCGACAACGATGGGCTGACTGAGGTTTTGGGGAGCCAACACTTGTCCCAGCATGCCCTGGTTGAATTACATGAATTTAAGAGAGACGATTTTGTAGCTTTAAGATTTAATATCTACCCTACTGGGTTTCACGTGTGTAGGGGGCCTGTTGGCCATTCCTTTGGCCAATTTATCTCTTTTGGATTGGAATAATTGACCCAACACCTGCACCGTCACTGCACCTTGGAATACACAACTTTCACATTTTCTTAATTTGCAAGCTCACAGATGGAAGGAAGTCGCCTTAAGGCTCAGGTGAGACTTTAGACATTTGAGTTGGAGGCTGACCAAGTTAAGACTTTTGGGAATTATTGAAAAAAAGATGATTATATTTTGCAATGCAAGGACATGAGAATTTTGGGCCCGAGACTGCAACGATATAGTTTAGATGTTCTCCCTTCCAAATGTCATGGTGAAATATGATACTCAATGTTGAAGGTGGGACCGACTGGGAGGTTTTGGGTCATGGGGAAAGATCCTTCAGGAATGCCTTGGGAACCACCCCATGGCACTTAGTGAATTCTCGCTGTCTTAGCTACTGTGAAATCTGATTGTTAAAAAGAGCCTGGCAACCTTCCTCCCCACTTACATCCCAGCTCTCACCATGTGACATAGCCTGCTCCCCCTTTGCCTTCCACCGTGATTGTAAAGCAGATCCTGGTGCCATGCTTCTCACACAGCCTTCAGAACTGTAAGCCAAATAAGCCTCTTTTCTTTGTAAATCACTTGGCCTCAGGTATTAATTTATAGGAATGCAAAAGGGACAAACACACCGTCCAAAGCATTATACAGATTCAACACTACTTTTATCAAATGACCAGTATATTTGATTACATATTTAGAAAACAATACTAAAATTCATACAGAATCAAAAGAAGAGTCTGAATAGCAAAACAATCCTAAGCAAAATGACCAAAGCTAGAAGCACCGCATTCACTGACCTCAAATTATACTACATGAATGTAATAAGAAGATAGCATGATACTGGTAGAAAAACATAGAGAGTCCAGAAAGAAAACAAAATTTCTAAAACCAACTGCTCTTTGAAAAAACTGACAAAAACATACACTGGAGAAACAACCCTCTATTCAATAAGTGGTGCCGAGAAAATTAGATGGCCTTATGTGGAAGAATAAACCGAGACTTCCATATCACCATGGACACAAATTAACTGAATATGGATTCAGTGTTTAAATGTATAAACTAAAACTATAAAAATACTTGAATAAAATCTAAAAACAGTCCTCTGGACATTGGTCTAAGCATATAAAATATGACTTGACTTCAAAAGCAAATGCAATAAAAACAGAAGCAGACAAACAGGATTTAATTGCACTAAAGGTCTGCACAGAAAACATGGTGACCAGACAACCCGCAAATGGTAAAAAATATTCGGAATCTATTCATCTTGCAAAGGGCTAATATATAAAATCTATAAGTAACTCAAATAAGTCAACTAAAAATTACAAATAACTTCATTAAAGAATAGACAAAACAGACATTTATCAAAAGAAGACACAGAAGTGGCCGACACAAATAAGAAAGCATACTCTGCATCACCAATCATCTGATAAATGTAAATTAGAAACAACATAATATGGCATCTTCCACCAGTCAGAATGGCTGTTATTACAAAGAAAAAACAGCAGGTGCTGGCAGAGAAGCATATGAAAAATAATGTTTTATACATGCTTGGTGAGAATGTAAATTAGTACAACCTCTATGAAAAACAATACAGAGATTTCTCAAAGAACTAAAATTAGTATTACCATTTGTCCCAGTAATCCCTCCCAGTGGGCATATTCCTCCCAAAAGCAAACTTTTATATCAGAAAATGTTGCCTGCTCTCCTGTGTTTATTGCAACACCATTTTCAATAGAAAAGTCAAGTAATCTGTCTAAGTGTCAATCAATGGATGATTAGATAAAATATGATATATGTAAATCATGGAATAGTATGCAGCCACAAAAAGTGAAATTGTGCCTTTCATAGCAACATGAATAGAGTTGAAGGACATTATCCTAAATAAAATAACTCAGAAAAAATATAAAATACATTTTCTCTCTTGAAATATAAACAATGCATACACATGTACATAGATAAAAGTAATAGACATTGGTGACTGCAAAAGAGGGCAAGGTGAGAGGAAAGTAAGGGTTAAAAGTTACCTAATGGCTTCAATGTTCACAAGGACTGCTGATATTTATATAAATATCCATTCAATTGTGAACATTTACCAAACTGGATGTTGTAATGAGAACCACTTTTACAATGGTGATTTCAAACTCTGAAAGATCTTGATGGTAAGCAGCTGAAGGTCAGGGAAGAGATCCTTTCTTACAGATAAGTGCAATTATTGGACAAACACACTCATTCCCAAATAACGCATTCATATATTAAAGTCTACACATTGTTCAAGTTGCCCCTGATTCATTCAAATGTGGGTTCAAAGTGAGGTGCGTGTCCTGGGGGAGCTTGTTCCCCAGTGGGGGAAGCTCTGTCAACACAGAGTTCAGGGATGTGTAGGGAACGCATGGCCTCTAACAGGATTATGGCTTGAACCCTCAGCTTCTACAATTGTGTCGTCCATGTGTCATCTATTTACTCTTTCTAATACTGGGTCAGGAATTGGGCTATTCAATACCATCCTTCATGAATATGCAAATCACCGAGGGGAATATAGATATCTGTGCCCTGAGAGCATCACCCAACAACCACACCCTCCTTGGGAGCATCCCCTAGTGCACAGCTCCTCCCCATGGACTGGACCTGGAGGATCCTCTTCTTGGTGGCAGCAGCAACAGGTCAGGGGCTCCCCAGTCCCCGGGCTGAGGAGGAAACCAGGCCACTCATGTGAGACTTCACCCACTCCTGTCTCCTCTCCACAGGTGCCCGCTCCCGGTGCAGCTGGTGCAGTCTGGGCCTGAGGTGAAGAAGCCTGGGGCCTCGGTGAAGGTCTTCTTTGAGGTTTCTGGTTACGGCTTCACCACCTATGGTATGAACTGGGTATGACAGGCCCCTGGACAGGGGCTTGAGTGAATGGGATGGATCATCACCTACTCTGGGAACCCAACATATGCCCAGGGCTTCATAGGACGGTTTGTCTTCTCCATGGACACCTCTGTCAGTACCACATATCTGCAGATCAGCAGCCTAAAGGGTGAGGACACGGCCGTGCATTACTATATGAGAGATACAGTGTGGAAATCCACATCCTGAGAGAGTCAGGAGCCCTGAGGGAGGAGGCAGCTGTGCTGAGCTGAGGCAGTGGTGCAGCAGTTTCTTTAATTTCCATCTTATCTCATTTTGCGTCAACTTCCACTTTTATATTAGCTAAGAGCGTGGGGTAGATGGGTGCTCCTAAGAGATTCTTAACTTGCCATTTTGATGGGCTTTCCAGAAGATGTCAGAAGCCAGTTTGTTTGCAAAGCATCCCAAAGCCATGCCCTGTTCCAGACACGTGTGTGCCCATTTCCTGGTCTTTGATTAATTGACAAGCTCTCATCAGAGCACCTGGGCTAATTTCACATCAGGTAGAGGAATGTGTTCTAAAGGAAAGCTAAAGTTGTAATGCAATTCCTGCTCAATAACCTTCAGCTTCATTGTTTTTGTGTGATCCATCAACGAATTACGTTAGATCAAGGTTCTCAAAGGGAATTTCTAATAAATATAAGGGAGGTACAGAAGTTCCCTAATTAAAATAATGCAATTGTGAACACAACCTCAGTATTCAACCATGTCTTCACCCTTCACACCCTCCACCACAAAGGAATTTTCATCTCTCCTGGAAGTTGGGTTCATTTTGAAATTAGTTATTTTTTTCATTTTAATATCTCAAGATTATCATATGTGACTATTTTATCAGAAAGTGAGTTATGGGATCTTGAACTAAACAACTGAAAACAAATTCACAACTAATTAAACAAGATGCCAGAATGTGATTGGCTCCAGGCTTTGTAATTCAACAGTTTATTACCCAGACTTGAAATTTACATGTCTTCTTGTTACCTTCATGGCACAGTGAACTCCCATTATGTAAGAAATGGTGACTGCATTTCCAAGGGTCATGCACAGTTATGAAAATAGACTGGGTAAGGTGAGGAGTTGATTGTTTAAATTCCCCTCTGAAAAAGTAGCATCAACTCAACAAATCACTGCTCTTCCCTCTGTGATTAGAGCTATGTCTCAGGCCACATGGACCTAAATCCCTGATGGAGATAACATGACTACATAAATTGGGCTGATCATTTTTATGCTATACAATTAATAGATGACACTGCACTCCAGCCTGGGAAACCAAAGAACCCTTCATCTGTAAAATATAAAAAAGAGAAAATTAATAGGTACTGACTTTGACATTTTGGATAACAATATTTTCACAATCCAAATTTAATTACACAAATATGCTACCTACATCTTCACTGAAAAGTTCCCAGTCATGACGAGTTCCATCAATACTCCACGTGTTCAAATCTGGACATCAAGAGAGTCTGGAGAATAAAACACAATGAGGGCAGTGAAACGTGTGTGTATTCAGCACCTCTTCATTCAGGAGGACTCCGTACACCCTGGAACAGTCTGCTTTTCTGAATGGCTCACGAGGACTCCAGCTCACTCAGAGCTCAGACAGAAACCTCCCTTCACGGTGGGAACTGGGCTGCAGGGGGCACTCGGTACCCACAGAGGTGAAAATGAGCTGTCAGTTGGAACTTCCCTGCCACCTCCACATGGAATTTATTGTTTCATTTCATTAACACTCTTTCCATAATGGTTCCTTTCTTTTGGCCTGTTCATTACTGATATTTTTCAAAGGAATCTCACTTGAATCTTTGCTCTTTTGTATTTTGTCTCCAGGACAAGGTTGGGAAGTGTTACCTCCAGCATCATAACATGATCTAGTGACCTGACACATTTGTGGCAAAGAATACCTACCAATTCAGAAGCTCTTTGGTTTTCTTTCCATGAAATAGAATTATTTCTTCTGTTCTGTGTATGAGCGTATCCTAGCAATCCTGTACACACCCCCATAGATGTCTACAAGCCTATGAATTATTCTCTGTAAATAAAAATTTATCTCAATTTCCCTCAGTGTTCATAATTCTCCTGAAGGTGAGGAAGGTCTTTCTGGATCTGTTTAAACAAAATGTCCAGAGACTACCTGGTAGGTAAGGGGTTCACGTGGCTCTGGATGTTGGCTCTGTGTCTTTCCCTCTGTTGTCCCACAGGTCAGCTCACTTGTTCAGTCTTAACAAGAGAGCCCAGGTTTGTCCTGATGTTGAAACACACCCAACTTCTGATGACTCTCCTGTTACCCACATCCATGGAGATAGATTATTTATTATATAATTCAACAAACTAACATCAAATGCCCAAGATGTAATACTACAAACTCTAAGGTATGTTCATGCAATTCAATGAAGGAGAAAGTCTTTCAGACACAGGTGCACCTGATATGATAAATATGTGGGTGAGGACTCTGGGCTTGAGTGTCATTGTCCAGCCATGTTTCAGAAGTGTGACCTGTCAGGGAAGAACCAGAGTTCCTTGTGCTCTCAGAGGGGAGGGCTCACAGAGGTCCTCTCTTGTTCCCAGGAAAGGCAATTGCACTAATCTTGATGATGAGATTACGCTCCTGTGCTGACCTATTATAGTTTTTGACTGAAATTGTCACTGTGATCCCCAATCACATCTATTCACACAGAAGTGTATAAAGGTCAGGCCACATTCTCAGCATCTCACATTGAGACGGTTGGAGATACGTCCCACTGCCTTCTCCTGAGACTGCAGACAGAATCCCAAACTTCAAACGGTCACAAAATGGAAGGCCTCAGATTTTTTTTTTTTTAAATGACGCACTCTCTGGGACAGATATATTCCCTCTAACCATGATGGATATTCTGAATTACAATAAACATTGCATGGATGTAGGTTTATATAAATTCACTGTGATGGATATATTTAGCTGCTGCCCTAAAGTTTTGAATGGAGATTTGACAATTTAGATAACCTGGATGTTTGGTTGGTTTCATGTAAATCTTCACGGGTAGAACAGCATTGAACATATTCCAAAATCCGTCCTTGATCCATGATCACACTCATCTCCCAGACCAGCTCCTTGAGCACATCTCCCTACCTGGAAGAAGAGGATGCTGGGCTTGGTGAGGGGAGGCCCCAGGAAGAGAACTGAGTTCTCAGAGGGCACAGCCAGCATCCTCCTCTCAGGGTGAGCCCCAAAGACTGGGGCCTCCCTCATCCCTTTTCACCTCTCCATACAAAGGCACCACCCACATGCAAATCCGCACTTAGGCACCCACAGGAAACCACCACACATTTCCTTAAATTCAGGGTCCAGCTCACATGGGAAATGCTCTCTGAGAGTCACAGACCTCCTGTGCAAGAACATGAAGCACCTGTGGTTCTTCCTCCTCCTGGTGGCAGCTCCCAGATGTGAGTGTCTCGGGGATGCAGATACGACGATATGGGAGGCTGTCTCTGATCCCAGGGCTCACTGTGGGTCTCTCTGTTCACAGGGGTCCTGTCCCAGGTGCAGCTGCAGGAGTCGGGCCCAGGAGTGGTGAAGCCTTCGGAGACCCTGTCCCTCACCTGCGCTGTCTCTGGTGGCTCTATCAGCAGTTACTGGTGGGGCTGGATCCGCCAGGCCCCAGGGAAGGGGCTGGAGTGGATTGGGTATATCCATGGTAGTGGTGGGAGCACCTACTACAACCCCTCCCTCAAGAGTCGAGTCACCATTTCAACAGACACGTCCAAGAACCAGTTCTCCCTGAAGCTGAGCTCTGTGACCGCCGCGGACACGGCCGTGTATTACTGTGCGAGAGACACAGTGAGGGGAGGTGAGTGTGAGCCCAGACACAAACCTCCCTGCAGGGAGGCGGAGGGGGCGGGCGCAGGTGCCGCTCAGGACCAGCAGGGGGCGCGCGGGGCCCACAGAGCAGGAGGCCGGGTCAGGAGCAGGTGCAGGGAGGGCGGGGCTTCCTCATCTGCTCAGTGCTCTCCCTCCTCACCAGCACCTCGGCTGTCCCCAGGGCTCCTCTTTCTTTGATATCTGTGGTTCTGCTTCCTCACATTCTTCTGCCAGAAAAGAAAGGAGGAAGGCACATTTTCCTCTTACAATTAAAGTTTCACCGATTATTAGGAACTTTCCTACAAGTTCCTGCATGGCCCATTATTCCTTAGTGATTAAAAAAATATCTATTCTAATGCTTCTCACCATCTGTTGATTTGTGTCATCAATTGAATTGTGCCCTCTTTGAAATTCATATGTTGAAGCCTTAAATTCAAAGGATTTCTATTTGAATTTTAATGAAATGATTAAGGTTAAATGTGGTCATAAGTGTAAGACCCTAATGCAACAGACGTGTTGTATTTATAAGAAGAGGAAGGTACATGAGAGACCTCTCACTTTTCACGTGCACGCAGAGAAGAGGCCATGTGGAGACGCAGTGTATTAGAAAGTACCCCAGTGCATGCCAGGAAGAAGCCGCACCAAGAACCAACCCTGCCAGCAGCTTGATCTTCAACATTCAGACTTCAGAATTGTAAGAAAATCAATATTTGTTGTTTAAGCCATCCACTCCGAGTTGTCTTCTTATGAAGACCCAGACAGACTAATACCATATAACTCATAGCTCTGTTAGCGCTGTCCCCTGGATGGAGAATCAGCCCACTGAGGCTGGGCACATCTCTCAGATTTCTACATAAAGTAGGCAAAAAACAGTAGCTGTGGTATAAAAACTTGTCATGTCCCTGTTGTCCAATTTCTGGGCAAAGTGTTTTAATGAAGCCCCTGGGGCTTTGTCACAAAAGTTGTCTTTCATCTTTTCTGATGACCTAACTAATGGACAATGGGTAACAGCTGGAGGGAGACGGACCACTGACCATCTTCTGCTGTCTCCTTAGCATGCCACAGAAAACGACACCAACATTACTCTATGTCTTCAACTTTCCAAATTTGCACTGAATCTATTGCTAAATGAGGAGCTACATGAGGTCTGAGTTTTGTTCCCTTCTTCCCTGTCATCCTCAATTACCAAGGGCAGAAGAGACTTACAATGAAATTTGGCTGTCAATGCCCCCAACACCACATCACTTTTTAAGGTCCAGGAACTTTATTTGGGGGATAGTGAAATACACTTTTAAATGGAAAGCCCTAAAGCACATACAACAGCTTAAGGAATAGCCACTGTACACCTGAAGGCGGATGAGGCAGATGGTAGGGTCCCTTCCTCCAAGATGTTCCTGGGTGTGTGATGGTTGGATGCCTCATGCATATGGAAATAAGGACTGGACTGAAGTAGAAACAAGGGCCATATCCCATAGGAAAACAAGAAAAGAACAGATGGGCATCCGTGAAGACAGTTAATTAAATTTCTTGGGCATAAGATGAAATTTTTTTCCAAACTTTTCAGTGTTCTTAGCTAAATATGAATCTTTTCAATGAACTGAGAATTAAAAGGAGAACGGAGTTAGAAGTTGAGAGAGAAAAAATGTCCTGAGAGAGCAGAAAGAAAATTCACACAAAACTTCATATGGCAGAGGCCAGAATGGAGCTGATGCAACTATGCATTATTCTGCAGACCTAGTTGAGATTGGTTAGTTGTCTGGAAACACTGCGCAGGTTAGTTGTCTGGAAACACTGTGCTATTCCACAAAGCCTGTGCGTGGTAAGGTATTCCCTGTAGGTTTGTGTAAGTTCACCCTATGATGCTTGCACAATGATGACATTGACTAGAAACACATTTCTCAGAAGTAATCTCTATCACTAAACCATACACTATCGAATATAATTCCTCTCCATTCTGAACTGAAAACCTGCTGCTGAGAAATCTGCTAAATCTGCTCTTTTTCCTTCTGTTTTCAAAAACATTTCCTTTTAACAATGTGGTTTTAAACATCTCTGATTTTTCTCATTTGGTTTACCTAATTTAAAACTTATAGAGCTTCTTGGATGTAGATGAATATTGGCTTTTCCAGATTTAGAAAGTTTCTATGCTATTACTTCTTTGAATATTCTTTCCACCTCTCTCTCTCTCTCTCTCTCTCTGTCTCTCTCTCTCTCTCTCTAACAAACACACACACACACACACACACACACACACACACACCCTGTTCCTTCACTACCCTTTTTGTCCTATCTTTGCATAACTCCTCAATGTATAATTTAGTTTTCAGTGTGCTTCCTGACTCATAAGTCTTTAACTCTTTTTTATTTCTTTCCTTTACATTTTTCTTCTCTGTCTCAACTATTTCAAACGATCTTTCTTTGAGTTTACTGTTTCTTCTATTACTTGATCTAGTCTGGTCTAAAATAATCTATTAAATTTTTTGACTGACTTACTGTGTTCTTCAGCATCAATAGTTTTGTTTAGTCATCTTCTAAATGTTTTGTGTCTATTAAAATCCTCACACTGTTCTTGCATGCTGCCACTAGCTCATTGAATGTGTTTCTAACATTTACTTTAAATTTTCTGCCAGGTAATCCGTATGCCTCCTTTTCATTGATGTTGGTTTCTGGACCTTTATGTTGTTCTTCTGTATGGACTATGTTCCCCTGCTTCCTCATTTTTCTTGACTGTCTTTGTTGCTATCTGTTCATTACAACAAATGCCATCATACACTCTTCCAAGACTAGGCTCATAGAGATCACCCTCACCAATCAGCCCAGAGACAGTGATTTTGGGGTCTCTGAAACCTTCATAGTATTTACACTTCTGACTGTTCTTAGAGGTCCCAGGTTTTAGAGGATGATAGACTGTGCCAGGACTCACAGGTAGGGGAGGTGGAAATTAGTTACTCAGGCAGCCCCTTGAAAAGTTGGACCACTGGACAAAGTTTTATTATTGAGGTATGATTCATCAAAATAATGTTAGTTCAAGCTTCTCTCAATCAGTCATTAAACCTTGAAATTTTATAATTTCTTACTTGGATCTGGGGTTTATTCTTTGAATATTTAGCTAAAATCACAAACTAATTTCAAGCTGCCTATTTGGCAAAATGCTCTGCTTCAGAATTTCCATTTTCCGTGTTGTCTCTTTTTGCATTAAATCTAAGTCTGTATTAGTCATGTATCTAGAATGCAGAAAAATGTCTAATAGTTCTTAATTTATTTAATTTGATGTGGTTTCCAGAAGATGTGAAAAACTCCTTTATTTATAAAATACCTGATTCCCCATTGGTCAATCATTTCCTCTTTAATTTGCCTCTCTTCTCACATGATCTGTAATAAGCAAGGAGAAACGAAGACATGCCATCAAGAGTTTGCTTAGATCTCCCCTCAGCTGAATTTCTAAGTGTCAACTACTAATTCTTATTTCATCCATTCTAACATAATTAAGATAAATTCTATAGCAAGGTGCACATACTTTCCCGTTTGAATACGATGTTCATGACAGAAACAAAGCAGGTGTGCTCTCTGCAATGTGGTCACCTGAGGTCTGAGATGAGGGGTCACACAGGTATTTTTATAATATTTAAGGGTTTGGACAACAACAGTGATAACAATGCTGAACAACACTGGGTCCTAACTGAAAGGTTACAGATAAAGTTACTGCTGCTATTTTATATTAATACCTTATTAGAATGAAGCTCAGAGGAAGAGGCCACATCCTAGGTTACACAGTGAGGAGGAATGGAGCTGTGCTCTGCCCTCCACACTACGCACAAGATCCCAGACGCGAGCCGAGGTTCCACTGACCTGTGGCATCTACAGGGCAGTTCTCAGGGGATGATGTTAGGGCACCTGTTTCCTGGGGCAGGACGCTTCCTTCTCTCAATGTGCACTTGCTCCTTCTGCAGGCTCTAAAGTGAGCACTTGTATTGCCATGATTTATACATGTTCTTTCCCCAATATGGAAAAATATTTATAAAATTTTCAGTGTATTTTCTCTGATGCACACTGCATTAGCAGAAAGGAATAAATCACGTTTCTTATACTCCCATAAAGTCAAAGATTCCTGAAGGCAGAGTTGATGTGATGTACTCATAGGTGGATCTCTGCCCTTCAGCGGTGGCCTTGGTCTTCAAGCTTCAGCAATTCTGGGAAGCCAAGGACACCTCCATCTCCTGCTCCCTGCTCTGCAGCTCACCTGAGAACAGCTTTCTCATTGGAATGTCTTGTGTTTAAGGAATAAGAGTCACTATTTCAGGTTTGGGTACCTGAGTGCACCTACTAGATCCAGCCCAGGATTGGAGACACTTTCCAGAACACAACTTCACCTGAGACATGACCAGTCACGCTGTTTTACTTGCACAATTTCAGCTTCCTCACAAGAAAATTAAAATTGCTGAGACTTTTTCATAAGCATTGTGCCATGTCCTTTTTCTGTTTTCCTGCCTGTTCATTTATGTGAGACCAGGTGCCCCATCTATGTAATCAGGTTAGAATCCTGCCTCGAGTAACACATGAAGAGGACCTTTGGTTGTACTTTCGGGCTTTGCTCCAAAATATAAAGATTACAACAGTCATCACCTCATTCTTACGTCAAGAGGCATCTGCACAATCTGATCTTCAATACCTTTTAGAATCCATCAGATGAATGAAGTTCCATTTTTTTAATGACCACTCCAAAAACTGGACAGTTGGGCATGTCCAGAATGGCAGTTGACACGTGCTTAACTGGAACCGAAGCCGCAGAAGCCACAGGCTGTTGAAGGCACTTGCATGGTAAGCACTATAGAGGCCTGCAAGACAGATGTGGACTAGGGTGAAATGACAGTTCCAGAGGGCCACACAATCCTCAGCCTTCTGGAATTTTCCTCCAGAAATCTCCAGAATCTAAAAAATACAATCCAAATACATCTCCTATGGGTCAGAACTGGGGAAGTTTAATTACTGAAACACACACCAGGAGCCTTCTCCAAAAGAACCTACAGGGAAGAACTTTTTCAGATCCTTATGCTCTGTGAGGGGAAGACAAATCTGCCCATTCCAGATCCCTCCCCCATTCCTCCATGATTATACGAATGAGTAATGTTAGCCAATAGGGTAAGATGTAAGCAAATAGTCCAGGGAAAATGAAACCACAAAAAGGAGTAACTTCCCTGTGTCCTGGCATTACAATACATTCTAAGCACGTTTTCTATATTACCTTTTTCAGACATAGAATCAGTCATTTTTCTAAAGACTGCTTGTTTCTGATATTAAAGAATAGTATTAAAATAAAAAATTGTGATACTGGGTATGTGTGTTGTTAGTGTGGTGTAAGTACTTCTAGGATCTCTCAGCCAACTGACCCAGTAAATAGGCATGTTTATATGAACCCATATTTGTGGACACATCGAAACTTTTATGCATCTAATCTTCTGTAACTTTATTGCATTAAAAATGAGAACACACTGGTGTCTCCACCCAACTATGCTACCACATGGACCTTTCTAGCCCTCCTTTATTGACTGTCCATAAACACCCACTGCAAAGTGAGGATCCCCATCCCACCATATGCCATTTGATTACTTAGCTGTACAATTTCAGGACACATGCACAGCAGTATCAGAAATGTAAAGCTGTATCCTTGTGGGAAACATGTTTATCTACTAGAATAGAGTGTTTATGTGCAATTTCTTTACACTTAAACTCATAGAATTTCCTCATTTTCAACGTTCTTTAGGTCAGCAACTTCATTTCCCACGTTCTTCAGGGAAGTTATTTCAATGACACTGTATAATTTGATTTATTTGAAATTCTGTAAGAGGCAAAACTGTAGTCAAGGAAACGTATAGAGGATATTCCAGGAATTTAGAGAGTGGGTATAAAATAAGTTTGAAAGGCACTGTTTAACAACACTGAAACTATCTTTACTGATATGCAATGGTTGAGACACGACACAATTTGTCTAAGCACACAATTTTGTGATGGAAAATATAAATCTAAATAAATACAATTTAAAAAGTTCATTAACCCCAGGATCAAATACACCTTGTATAAAATTATTTAATAACTTTTTTGGTGAGTGTAGGGATATCATAAGATGCATGCAACAGAGATTGAAGTAATTTTCCACATTTGCATATACCATGTTTCCATTCACTAAAGACATTTTATTTAAAAAATCAATTATCTACTTGACCCAGGTTTTTTCTTCCCGGCAAGAAAATAACCCACAGGATTATTTTCTTTCATTGGTTGAGAAAGATTTTCCCAAACTTCAGCTCAGTTCAGGCATGCACTGTCCCTGAATGGGCATTTACTCTCAGATTTGTACATACACCTGTCAACACGTGGGCTCTTCTGTCATATAAACACACCTTTCCTCATGTGGATTCTTCCCTCAAACACACATGTCCCCACGTGGACTCTTTCCTCAGACCACCACATATGTCCTTACATTTACTCTTTGCTCAGAAAACAGACATTTCCTCATGTGGACTCTTGTCTCAGACAAGCAAACATGTCTCCATGAGAACCCTTCACTCAGATAAGTACACACATTTCCACATTGACTGTTTCCTGACACAAGCACATATATCCAATGTTGAACTGTCTTGTGGAAAAGATGATGGCAATTATAAACCCCAGCCCTGAGAAGGTGTAGATCTGCATTTTTTTCGTTGTAACTTAACTTTGCCTCATTGTCAGGAACAGTGGTTTGCAGCTCTAAATGCACTGATTACAGACAGATGTCCATTTTCTTTGGAAATGCATATATTGTGTTCTTACTGGACATATTTGTCGAAATTGTTTGCTACTATGAAGATACCTGAACAGTGTCCACATTAGAGAAGAAGAAAGAGTAATAGGCAGATTAACCCTGTGCATCCAGACCCAGGAATCCTTTGTCTTTGCCCTCCGTGAAATGTAGAAGCAGAGGATGGATGAGCAATGCTGAGTGGTGCACCCATGACCACAAAAAGAAAGACACGGAAATGTGTCCCCTCCCCTCCTTATGAGAGACAGCTTATCCCCTGTTCCTTCAGGCCCTGGTGAGGAGCCACCCCATGTCTGTGCCCGTCCTCAGTGTCTGCACCGTGGGGTCTGCACTGATCTGGGCTTCCCTCCTCATCACCCTCAGTATCAGGGGCCCTTGTGAATCAGGTCCAGCTGCGGCTGCTCTACATGGGGCTGTTCTCAGTCTGTTCCATCTGTGTTTGCAGAATTCCTGTTTGAAGTTCATTGGTGGAGTCTGAGGGGGGAAAATTGTACAGCCCAGTGGTTCACTAAGCCCCTCCTGCAAAGCCTCTGGATTCACCTTCACTGATTGCAGCATAATTGTGGTTCATCAACCTCCAGGACTGGGGCTGTTGTGAGCAGCAACAGGGAGAAATTCAAGAGGAAGTTCCCAGTGGTGCCCTCCATGACGACAAAGGAGCGTCTCCATCCCCAGGGTGCCCTTACGTGCATGGCATGGTCTCACTGACGTCTTTACTTCCTTACTCACGTTTGTTCTGTAAATCCCAATGAATGGGGCATTCTTCGTCTATTACATATTTGTTACGTCTTGTTTGGCATCTTTTTACAAAACTGGTCACTTTATCTTATGTAATATCCCTGTTAAGTCCTGAAAGTCCTTTTTGATGTCTACTTTGTCTGAAACTTACACAGCTACTATAACTTTCTTTTGGTTCATATTTTCATCATCCATCATTTACCATCTTTATCTTTTCTATTTGTGGATATGTATAGTAACTTCCTTGTACATTGCTAATAGTTGGGCCGTGCTTTTTTAAATCAACTACAATAAATTCTATTTTAAAGTTAATATTATTTTTCTGTTATTTTGTGTTTAAATTAGCATTTCATAACAATATTTATTTCTCTATTAAAATATTACCTAATTCATGTTTTATTAATTTTATATTGGCTGCCATAAGGTTTACAATAAGAATTGTATGGAATTAGATTCTAATGCAGATACTGTGATGGCGTTGATCTGAAGTACAGAGATAAAGTAACTGCGTGCTTTGAGTTTCTCCTTCTCACCACTCCTTCTTGTTTACTTTGTTTGCACTTACATATAAAATATAATATATATTTTTATCGCTTTATATAGTTATATGTTATAGCAATTACAGAGATAATAACTGCACTTCATCTTGATTTTCCCTTTTTTTACAATCTTAATTTCTTTGTATAGATCTATGTTTTGAGTGCATATCACGTGGCTACTCGCAGAGAAACTTTGCTAACATGTGCCCTGAAACATGAATCTGCTGACAAATTGTCTCAGGATTTTTTTTTAATGACATAATTTTGTTTGCTTTCACATTTTTATAAAAATGAAATGTATGTATAATTTCAGTTTACATTTCGCTTGTTATTTATTTTCTTGCATTTATTTTTTTCTTCTAGGAGATGATCACATATTACATTCTGTTGGGCTTTTATTAACCATGTGTCTATGAGCCTACTCAGGGTTGGATTTCAAGTGTATGGTTGCAACGGCTATCACAGTTGAAGTCAGCTTCTCCTGTTCACAAGAGCTTCAAGTTCCTCCAGTGATACCTGCTTCTGTGTCCCTGTTTGGCTTTGGGTTTTCACATTTCATTCCCCCCAGAGAACCTCTTTCAGCCGTGGCAGGTGCATCCTGCTGACACTTTTACTTGGTGATTGTTTGTGTGGTGAAGGGGCTTGGATACAGGGGCACATTCTCCAACCTTCTGACTAAGCCTTCTTCTTAGCTATGGGTGGTGTGACTGGCTCTGAAGCATGGCCTTCCAAGTGTTTCTGTTCTTTCCCTTCCCCAGTGTCAGAGTGTCTCTTCCCAGCCACAGTGGATTTTCATCAGTGTCCTCAGCTTCTGACCCACTGTCCTTACCCCACAGATTCAGGATTTCATTCCTCAGGAAAGAGATGGGAGGTGTTTCTGGGTAGAGTTTCCTTGGTGTCCTCTGTCTACTTGTGTTCTAGTTGATTCTACCAGTGCCTGAAGGACACAAGATTTAATAACTGTCCCCCACATATAGTGAAGGGGGATTCAGCATTGAACAGAGCTGCTGTTCTTCCTCCCCGGTCCACAGCACAGGACAGCAGGGGGGTGAGTTGTCTGGGGATTTCCCCAATTCTGTGGGAAAAACCTGCAAGTGCCGGGAGTTTCACACTCACACACCATTAGCACACACGTCCTCAAAACTCATGAAACATTTCCAGGTTAGCTTTTTCCTTCTTCAGTACCATGCCATGAGTGGCACCTGCCCCAGTTACTCTAATAAGTGAACCCTAGTTCTCACTGCAGGCCCCTATTTTCTCAGAATACAGGGATTTTTTTTTCTCTATGACATCAACTCAGATATGTTGAAAGGTTTATTTTTTGTAGTTATTCATGGTTTTTGTTAATGAGGTCAGAATAAGATTAATTTCTCAATTTTTACATTATAATGCTTAGTATCTAATTTCTAAATAAAATTCAGAAACTGAGACAACATATCAAGTATCCATTATTTGGTGCGTTGTCAAACAATTTGAGAAATATTAATGTAACAAAATACGATGAACTGTTGAAATCAAGGCATGCCTCATTCACATAAGAACATGAGGATATTATAAAATAATTGTGGTGAGTGAAGGAAGCTGAAGAATTCACAGTAAATCTCATGTGATTTTATTTGTATGAATTGTAGAAGATGCAACTATTGTAAATTAACATGAAGAAGATCTGAACTTTCTGAGAAAAGGGTGGTAAGAGTAACAAGGTGGTGAAATGAAATTACAGAGAAGTGAGAGAAAAAAATAGAGTTTAATTTAATTGCTAACAGCATGATTGAAGTGCTGATTCAATGACTGCACACATACATCCACATTTCCCAAATGCTGCACTGTCAATTTGTTTTCATTATTAATTGATTTTATTAAAGCAGTAACAAAAATGAATATATTGGCTGAGAAAAAACAAGAAAGAGATAAATATTGACACTTGAATAATCACGGACTCCTGACAATACACACATGTGAACACTGAGTGTATATTTCAGGTAAACACTAGAAACGGCAAAATTACATGAAGTTGTTATGACAGGTGGGACATCCTGAAAACCCCTCTAGGCATGTCCCACACCACCCTGGAGCTGTCTCAGGGGAGCCGACTCCTCCAGTGTTCAGCGTCACAGGCACAGATAATAGGGCTAACTCTGTCCAGATGTGTGATATTGGACACATTGCACAGCTGCTCTGTTCTGCATGTAATTATCTTCTCTAAAAATGTGACATTCACACTTGCATTAAGTATATTCTACAAGTATGTAAAAATTAAATAAGACGATGAATACTAAATAATTATCAAGGCACAATCACATAATCTGAAGTTATATTTCCTGAGAGATAGAATTCACTCCAGTGTTTTCCGGGACACTCTCATCTGCTCTGAGCACTGCCCTCTCCTCAGGCGTCCCACCCCAGAGCTTGCTATATAGCAATAGACATGCAAATAGGTCCCTCCCTCTTCTGATGAAAAGCAGCCCAGCCCTGAGCCTGCAGCTCTGGTAGAGGAGCCCAGCCCCAGAATTCCCAGGTGTTTCTATTCGGCCATCAGCACTAAACACAGAACACACCATGGAGTTTGTGCTGAGCTGTGTTTTCCTGGTTGCTCTTTTGAAAGGTAATTGAGAGTGAAGTAGAAATACTGTGTGTGAGGAGACATGAGTGAGAGGAACAGTGGATATGTGTGGCAGTTTCTGACCTTGGTGTCTTTTTGTTTGCAGGTGTCCAGGGTGAGGTGCAGCTGGTGGAGTCTGGGGGCGGCTTGGCAAAGCCTGGGGGGTCCCTGAGACTCTCCTGCGCAGCCTCCGGATTCACCTTCAGTAACCACTACATGAGCTGGGTCCGCCAGGCTCCAGGGAAGGGGCTGGAGTGGGTCTCAGCTATTAATAGTGGTGGTGGTAGCACATGGTACGCTGACTCCGTGAAGGGCAGATTCACCATCTCCAGAGAGAACGCCAAGAACACACTGTATCTTCAAATGGACAGCCTGAGAGCTGAGGACACGGCCGTGTATTACTGTGCGAGAGACACAGTGAGGGGAAGTCAGTGTGAGCCCAGACACAAACCTCCCTGCAGGGACGCGGGGGGAAATCAGCGGCAGGGGGCGCTCGGGACCCACTGATCAGAGTCAACCCGGAAGCCGGTGCACACGGAGGCCGATTTCCTGTCAGGATGTGGCACGTCGTCTTTTTACAGTTCCTCTAGTGAACCTCTCTGAGTTCAGAATTCTCTGATTACTAATGTCATCTCTACATATTTTTTAAATGATTGTTTTAATATGAAAACCTATTCTCCTATGTACAAAATGCAGACGATCCTTACCGAGGAGATAAGAAGTTCCCAGCCATGGTCGCCACGATCAGAGTCCTGAGGAAGCTCAGGCTTCCTGGTGGGTCTTCTCCGGTCAGACTCAGGACAGGAACCTGAGGAAGATTCCTGACTAGAACTGAGTATGGCTCCTCACAAGAGGGCGCTAGCTGCGGGCGGCTGTTCCTGCAGACCCCTGGTTCGGCGGCGGGTGAATAAAACGTACACTGACACGGGTATTCTGCTTTGCCAGTTCAGCTGAGGGTCCGAGGCCGCTGACTGACTCCAAGGAGAGTCCTGTAAAGAATGGCAGCAGCGGCCCTGAGCAGCTCGCGCTCCAGGCGTTTATTTAGTATAGAATTCACAACAGAAGCTCTGAGTCAACACACTTGTGGATAATTAACATGGTTAAGAGAGTAATTCTATGAAGGAGTAAAGCTCAGGGACTGCGGTCTAAAGTAAATACCATTAGGGGGCAGTATCCTTGGTCGACCTCCCCCTGAGAGGGCCAGAAAATTGTAAGGGACTTGCAAGCTTCAAATATGACATTTTTATTGTCATGCCTCTAAATCAGGATGTGTAGTTATGTTAGCTAAGAGTAAAGAAAAGAAAATTTAGCTTACTAAAAATCAGGACAATAAAACCTAATGAAACGGAAACTCGGATATGAGTGGCTCCAGACTTGGCTATTTTAAGAGTTTATGTATCCAGGTGAGTTCTTTTCTCAATTTTACACACAGACACACCCACAATGCCAGATTCATGTCCCATTGACTCTCATTATCTCTTTTTTCATCAGTTTGCTTAGAATTTTGACTTCCAGCTGCACCCAAGTTTCACAAAAGACATTATTTTTCTATGACTGCATAGCATTCCATGGTGTCAATATATTGTATTTTCTTTATCCAATCCACCATTAATGGACACGCAGGTTGGTTTTTTGTCTTAGGTATTAAGAATACCATAGCAATAAACATGAAAGTGGGTGTATTTTTTGATAGAATGATTTGTTTTCTTTTGTGCATATACCCACTTATGAGATGACTGGGCCAAATGGCAGCTCTGCTTTAAATATTTTGCAACTCTCCAGACTGCTTTCCACAGTGCTTGGAATAATTCACATTCCACCAACACCGTATATGTGTTTCCTGTTCTCCGCAACCTACCCAGAATCTGTTAATTTTTGACTTTTTAGTAGTACTGATCTTGACTGGTATGAGATAGCATCTCTTTGCAGTTTTGATTTGCATTTATCTGTTGATTAGTGATGCTAACCATTTTTTTCATATGTCCTGGCCAGTTTATATACTTTTGAGAAGTTTATGCTCATGTCATTTGCCTATTGTGTAAATGTGGTTATTTTGTTTTTGATTGTTGATTTACATTTCTTACAGCGCCTGGATATTGGACTTCCATCAGACACATAGTTTGTGAATATCTTCACCCATTCTGTAGGCTCTCTGCTTACTCTCTTGATAGTTTCTTTTGCTGTGTAAAAACTCACATTTTATTAGGTGCCACATACAGAATTTCCATTTGTTGCAATTGCTTTTGGGGACTTTGCCAAACATTTCTTGCCAAAAACAATTTGGGAAGAGTATTTCTTAGGTTGTCTTCCAAGATTTTTATAGTTTGAGGTCTTGTACTTAAATCTTTACTCCATTTTTTTGTTAATTTTTGTTAATGGTGAAAGGTAGACATGTAGCTTCCATCTTCTGCATATGGCTAGCCAGTTATCCCAGAACGATTTATTGAATAGGGATACATTACCTCATTGCATGTTTTTAGTGTCCTGGTGTAAGATCAGATGATTGTAGTTGTGCAACTTTATTTCAGAGTTTTGTATTCTCTTTCAGTGGTCTATGCATCTGTTTTTGTACAGGTACCAAGCTATTTTGGTTTCTGTGGTTTTATAGTATAATGTGATGTCTTATAGTGGGATACCTTTGACAGTATTTTTGTCACTTAAGATTGCTTTTGTTTTTAAAGTTCTTTTTTTATTCCATAAATTTTTAAAGAAGTATTTCTTCTAATGCTGTAAAAATAATGCTGGTAGTTTGATAGGAATAGCATTGAATCTGATGATTTATTTGGGCACCATAAAAGCTGATATCCTTAAATGATTTCATCAAGTAATTAGAAAGGTCTCAAATTAGTAATCTTAACTTCACACCTAAATGAACTAAAAAATCTCAAACCTGGCAGAAAAAAATAAAATTAGAGAATAACTTAATGAAATTCAGATACAAAAAGGCATACCAAATATCAATAAACCTAAGAGTTTCTTCTTTGTTAAATAAATAATATTGATTGATAGACCCCCTAGCTGGATTAACAAAGATAAAGAAGATCCAAATAAGTACAATCAGAAATGACAAAGGGGATATTACAACTGACCCCAGAGGCATACAAAAATTCTCCAAATACTATAAACTTCATGCACACATATTAGAGAATCTGGAGGAAATGCATAAATTTTGGGAAACACAAAATCTCCCAAGATTGAATCAGGAAGAGACTGAAACCCTAAATAGAGCAATACCAACTTCTAAAATTGAATCAATAATAAATAACCTACCAAGAAAAAGAAACCTGGAAAAGATGCCAATTCTACTGAAACTACTCAAAGAAACTCAAGGCATGGAGACTCCTTCTCAACTAATTCTATGAAGCCAGCATCAGTCTTATACCAAAATATGGCAGAGACACAAGAGAGGAAAACTCGAGACAAATACTTCTCATGATAATAGGCTTAAAAATTCTCAACGTACGAAATCAAATCCAGTAGTATATCAAAAAATTGACACACCACAATTAAGTATGCTTTATTCCAGAGATGCATGGCTGCTTTAACCTATGCAAATCAATATATGTGATTCACTACATAAACAGAATCAAAAGCAAAAACCGTTGTAGTATCCCAGAAGATGGAGAAAAAGCTTTCAATAAAATCTTACATCCCTTTATGTTAAAAAAAAAAAACCTCAAAAGTATAAGCATTGAAGAAGCACACTTCAATCTAATGAGCCATCTATGACAAACCCACAGCCAACATCATACTGAATGGGCAAACACTGGAAGCATTTTCCTTAAGAACAGAAACAAGATAAGGATGCCCACTCTCACCACTTCTATTCAGTATAGTACTGGAAGTATTAACCAGATCAGGTAAGGTAAAGAAGTAAAAGCCATCCATATAAAAGAAATAGAAGAATGCAAACTATCTGTTTTCACTGATGACATAATTGTATATCTAGGAAATGTTGAAGATTCTGTCAAAAGTCCCTAGTATTTATAAATTAGTTTATGAATGTTTCAGGATATAAAATCAATGTACAAAAATCACAGTAACATTTCTACACACTAAAAACCTTCTGGCTGAGAGTGGAATCAAGAACATGCTCTCCCAATAGCCACCAAGACAACTAAATACCTAGGAATGTAGCTAAGCCAATGAGATGAAAGATCTCTACTAGAAAAACTACAAAACACTGGTGAAAAAAATAGAGATAAAACAAATAAATGGAAAAAATAAACATTCCACATTTATGAAATTAAAAAATAAATATAAAAAGTAGTTTTAAAATATGTGATTAATTCTATGAAGCAATGCCATTTTTCCAGCAGTTACAGAATATTGTAGATGATAATAGCAGTTCAGCATTTGAGAAAAGGAAACGCCTAACAGAATTGCTTTATAAGTTTTTTTTTTTCCTGTAGTGGGTGTATTTCAGTTAAATGATGAAAGCATCGGCATATCACAGGTTGGAAACACAAAATCTGTTTATGGATTGAACAGGCTGTAGACTTTTATCAAGGAATTACTTCAAGTCATTGAGAAAAACAGCAGACAGTAAATGAAACTTTCTCTAATTCCATGGAGAATGGAAGCTGAAGAAAATCCACCTAAAGTGTCTAAAGGCCCCCGAGCTTGGGTTCCTCGGCAAGTCCCACCTTCACAGATTTTCCAGGATTTTGTTTTTAACTAATTTATACATGAGCAGGACATAACCTCAGGTGACTTAAAATTTCCTGCATGTGTTGATTTAAGTCTGTATTCAATTCAGCTCTACCATGTAGGAGAGTTTAACAGAGAAATTGAATTAGTATTCGTTTGAAATTATCTGACACAGATCAAGAGTTTTCCATTTTTTTAACTTAAATTTGGTGGGGAAATGTTGATATTTGATAAAGACATTTTTGAATCTCTCAGGAAATTTACCTCCTGACGGTTCAGATAAGATGGTACACTATGTGAAGATGACAGGTTTGGCGCAATGAACTGGTACAACACTCTCTTTAGCTTTCATGTTATCTCTTTTTCTGCACTGACTTCCACCTTTACATTAGTCAAGAATATGGGATGGAAGAGTGCTTCTAAGCGGTCCTTGACTTGCCCATTTTTATGGATTTTCCAGAAGATGTGAGGAACCACTTTGTTTGCAAAGCGTCTCAAAACCACGTCCTGCTCCAGAAACATGTGAACTCATTTCCTGATTGTGTCTTAACTGACACGCTCTAATCAGTGCATCTGGGCCAATTTCAAATGAGGTGAAAAAATTTATCCTAAAGTAAAACTAACATTGTAGTAGGAATTCCTGTTTGAAAACCTTTAGTTTTATTATTGGGTAGGATCCATCAAGCTATAACATTAGTTGAAGTTTCTCAACAGGAGTTTAATAAACATAAGGAATGTACAGAAGTGTTTCCTAATTAAAATAAAACATAGCAGCTACCTAGGTTGTGAATGCAGCCTCGGTGATCTGCTATGTCCATGCCCATCACTCTGCACCACAAACTAATTTTGACCTCATGTCGCTCACTTGATATGGAAATTCAAATGTCACAGGTGGGAAAATCAGAATAAAGCAAATTTTATGACCTGTCATGGCTGTAGTTTTTGTCTATCAGGTAACTCATGTCAGCAAGAAAATAGGGACAACAATAAAACGTATTCAAATCAAGGGAGAGTCTGACCTCTGCCCTCTCTCCTGTAAGTGCAAAGTGGTGCCACATCCAAATTATTTTTCAAGCTCCAGGGTATAAAATGCTTTTGGGCTGTGGAAGCTAATAGCTCTCCCCTCAGGCAGGGCTGAGGCATCTGGGGGAATGCAGAGTTGTGTTCATGAAGAAGATGACATTATTTTGTCTACTTGTGTACCTGGTGACGGCTCCCCAGGGTGACTGTCTCAGAAGTCAGACGTGGGTCTACGGGGTGAGTGTAGGTATACGTGACTCACAGGGACTGATTCTCCATGTACTCACATGCCCTGTCCCAGGAGCAGCTGCAGGAGTCAGCCCTGGACCTGAAGAGTCCACACTGACCCTGTGCCTCACCTACACTGTCTCTGGCCACTCCTTCACAACCAGTCCTTCCTACTGGATCTGGATCTGCCAGATCCCAGAGATGAGCTGCATTGGATAGAAAACACTGGTAGTGGTTGTGGGAATACATTTGGCTTGTGGAAAATGGCAGCATCTCTTTATTTTACAAGGCAAAATAATGCTATATTGTGTACATATACCACATTGTCTTTATCCATTTGTCCATTGGCAGACACTTAGTTTCCATATCATGGCTGCTGAGAATAGTGCTGCAATAAGCATAGGAGTGCGGTATCTTCACCAGGTGGTAATTTCGTCCCCTTTGGGTATAGTTCCATAAGCTGGATCACTGGTCATTTGGTATTTCTGTTTTAATTTGTTTGGAGCCTCCATACTCCTTTGCATAATGGTGGGAATATAAAATGCCATAGCTATTATGAAAAAGCATTCTTGTTTTGAGGTATAATCCAAAAACAAATAATGTTTTCTCATAGTTTTTCATATGAGGTGCTAATAAATCTTGTGGAAGTTTTCCCATCTTGGCTAAGTATAAGTTTTCCCATCCTGGGCAAGGATGAGTGTGCCCCCAATTTTCTTTGAGGCAGAAGATTGGCAGAATGTGAGATAGGGGCTGTTGACAGTATTCAGGAGGTTCATTAATAAAGAGTAATGACAGGAGAAAAATGGAGAAAAATAGAGAGAGACATGGAGAGAAAGAAAGGGAGAATATGAATCTCATAAGAGGAAAATCTGCTGAATATCAGCGTGCGGTTTTCCATCACAGACACATCTGTATGAGAGAGGAACCATGAAGTCGAGTGAAGAGTGGAGAACATGTTCAGTCCAAAAATCAGCATATTCTCAGAGGCACCCACTGCTCCATCACATGGGTGAGAAATGTTTGAAACCAGTGAAGTGTGAGTTCACAGTAAGTTATAAAGTTATCATGTTTCCATGAAATTTCATTAATATGCCAAGGACTTCTATAGATCACTCATGCACAAATGTATACTGTGTGGTTTTTTCTTACATTTATGCAAGTATAGAGAAAAAGAATCTGTTAAGAAAACTTCTTCAGGTTACAGAGATCTGTTAAATTTGAGATCCAATAGAATATTTTCTTTGAGTGAATTCTAGGCTACTAAGTGAATAGGTAAAAATTCCCTCTGTATAAATGTATTGATTGCTCCTTGAGTTGTCAAACATAAACCCAAGAATTGACATACTGAAATTTCACTGCTGTGTTGGTAATGTTTCTGATAAGATTCTTCCAATACTTTGAGAATAGCTTTCCTGTTTCTTTACTACAGGAAATTAATTTTCACAAGATCTGAGGACACCACATTTTGGGTGCTTTAGTTGAAGAGACTGCCTTTGTGGGAGTAGGCAGTTTTCTTCTAACAATGAGCTCACTTCTGCAGATCATTCAGTTTATTGCTGTATTGCCAAGAATCATGAAGTTTTTAAACTCCAATGCACTGGAGATCATGTCCCTTCAATTAAATATTAATTGGCACTGACATGAATTGACCATCTTGAATATGTGTCCTATGTTATGTGCCCAGCATGTTACTGGGCTGAGAATGCTCCGTAAGTTATATCCTCTGTTTGTAGCACTGAGCAGATTGACAATGCTCAGAGTCATCCATGAAAGAGAGTTCCGAGGTTCATGGGGTTCTCGGAGACATTCAGGTGAGTTGAGGGGAGAAACAGGATTGGGGTCTGCCAGCCATTTCAACATCACTGGGAATCATTACCATCTGTGGATAAAAGTCTACATCATTCAAAACACTGTTGGGAAAAAGGCTTATGGGGTGCCTGTATAAACTGGCCATAAAAGTATGAGACGATAAGTTGTGGAAAGCCACAAGAGGCCTCTGAAGAGGAAAACCTCCTTATTGCCATCACATTCCCATGACCAGAGTGTGACCTGCTCTCTTATCTATAAACACTGTGCTCAAACAAAAGACACTCCTTTAAAACATTAAAATGTGGTCAGACTTGCTGGCTCCCAGTTAAGCCCACTCCCAGCAGCTGCTCTCCAATAACTTAAAAAAAATCAGTAGTTAAATGTATGCTGGTTGAGCACTGCCTCCTTTTCACTGTTTCACCCCTAAACATCTGCTCCTTAGATGTAAGTTATTATACCCGATAAATAGTGTAGAGACCAAAGTTCAGTGTCTTTGCAGCCTCCAAATTACACTGGCCCCCAACCCCCAACCTTTTTACAGTCTTAACTTGTCTCTTCTCATTCCTTCATCACCCCCGGACTTCAAGTACCCTACGGGTGGTGTTGAGGCTGGTCCCCAACAAACACCCTGCATGACCAGCTGACAGGAAGAAATTCAACCCCACAGTGGCTCCATATCAGCTCCTTACTATACTTGGTAGCGAAGCTTTTTCAGGGAAGAAATGTCCACTTTAGTGAGTCAGTGATGTTACTCACAGCTCCAATAAACAGTGTATTGGACCCAGGTTTCTCCTAGATCAATTTGATGACTACATTCAGCTGCTGTCCCAACATGTTTGACCAAGCATGTGACAATTTAAATGAGCCTGGCTGTGTAATGTAAATCTGAACTAAATAAACACAAATGGCATATCTGACCTAGAACCTCCAGGTTCTTTGCATGAATATCGACGTAGATCCTCTCATGGCTAAGCTATCAAAAGACCTAGTCTCTGAGAAATACACACAGAAATTTCTCTATATAGACCATCCAGGAGAAAAACATCTGTGGAACCTTATCTATGTGGAGGAAGTTGGTCCATCTCCATTACAGACCCCTCCCAGCAGCCTTCCTTTACCACGAAAATGGGTCAAATTAGCCAATAGGGTAATAATCCTATAATTACCAGACTAGCCAGAAAAGGGAAAGCCTCATTCCATTTCTGGAGACTCTGTGTATAGGTCACAGCCCAGAGGAAAAAAAAGACAACTGAATTATTAAGATTCAACTGAAAGGACATACGTACTTCCAGGATGCACACTTTGCTTTCTCAGCAGTATAGTTAATCTTGGTTAAAGATGAAAGTGTGACAATGCGCAGGCTCTATCTGTGGAGGAGAACACAGGGAAACTGAAAGACAATGGCACCAGGGGGCCCTCAGAACCACCAGGGGGCAACCGGGACACCAGTGGGGTGCTGAGAACCACCAGGATATGAGTGGACACTCGGAACCACCAAGGGGCGCTCAGGACATCAGGATTCTCTTAGGAGGCCACTCCACGTCAGGAGCCTGTGAGACTGTGGTTTCCTTTTAGTCTGGTGATTCCTGGCCTGGGCAAGCAAAAGTCTTCCCCAGGATTTCTCACCATTAATTCCCTGTAAATCCATGATTTCTTACCTACAATACATTAATTTACATGAGGGATTTTTTTTCCTAGACAGAGTCTTCTTCTGTCACCAGGCTGGAGTGCAGTGGCGCCATCTCGGCTCACTGCAACCTCCTCCTCCCAGGTTCAAGTGATTCTCCTCACTCAGCCTCCTGAGTAGCTGGGAATACAGGCACGCGCCACCAAGCCCAGCTAATTTTTGTATTTTTAGTAAAGACAAGGTTTCACCATGTTGGCCAGGATAGTCTCAATCTCTTGACCTCGTGATCCGACCACCTCGGCCTCCCAAAGTGCTGGGGCTACAGACGTGAGCCACTGCAACCCAGCCAGAACAGGGATTTAATTCTACCTTTTTCTTTATCTTTTTTTTTTTTTTTTTAGACCTAGTCTCTGTCTCCTCATCCAGGCTGGAGTGCAGTGGCACGATCTCGGCTCAATGCAACATCCACCTCCAGGGTACAAGCAATTCTCCTGCCTCAGCCTCCAGAGTAGCTGGGATTACAGACACTTGCCACCACACCCGGCTAATTTTTGTACTTTTAGTAGTGACAGGGTTTTGCCATGTTGGCCAGGCTGGTCTCGAGCTTCAGACCTCAGATGATCCACCTGCCTCATCCTCCCAAAGTACTGGGATTACAGGTGTGAGCCACCGCACCTGGCCTAATTCAACTTTTAATGCTGTGTATTTTCTGAGTAACACTAACAATGATCTCTCAGGACAATTTTTAAAATAGGTTATTTATATATTTTATTTATTAAAAATAATACTATTATTAAAAGATTAAAAATTTAAAATCGCACCTGTAATCCCAGCACTTTGGGAAGCTGAGGCAGGCAGATCATTTGAGCTCAGGAGTTTTAGAAGAGCCTGGCAACATAGTGAGATCCTTTCCATACAAAAAAGAAAAAAAAATAGCTGGCTGTGATGCTGCCTGTGCTCCCAGGTGCTTGTAAGGCTAAGGTGGGAGGATCCCTTAAGCCTGGGGAGTTGAGGCTGCAGTGAGCTGTGATTGTCACACTGCACTCCAGCCTGGTTGGCCAAGGGAGACCCTGTCTTAAAAAAATGTGTATTCTCAATACAAACGGTTTCCATGAATAGAGTTTTGTGTTTTTGTGCTGTGATTGTCAAGCAATTGTATTTGTTTTCTAACTTTAACTCAGCATATGCTTGGTGTTTGGTTTATTTTTCTTTCATCTGCTGTTTGTAGAAATTAAATAGCACTTTAAAGGTTCTTGTTCTCCGCTTTGGTTGGCTTCTGGTGTCCTGTTTTTCAGACTATTTCTCCAACTTCCCTTTTTCGTTGAAAGTCTTTTATCTTCCTCAGTCTCCATACAGGGAGAAGAATGTCCCCTTACTTTCTGACCTCCAAGTCTGGTGAACAGTTCCTTTCTCTTCATAATCACTGAAGCCAACCACGTTTAGGAGGATAACGGTTCTCCTTACAGTATGCTCATCTACCTGCAGACTCTCTGTCCTCCTCACCATTTTCTAGGGTCCTGCAGACATCACCCCCATCCCATCTCCTCCCTTCACTAAGTGCCACAGAGTGGGGTCCACAGTTAGTGCTGCCCTATGTGTGCTCAGGCCTGCGGCTCACTAGTGTTTTGATGATGAAGTCCAAATCCCCATGTGCTTGCGCCCTCTCAGACCGCGCTCTAGGAAGCTGCCGTTGTGAGTGACTCCTGGAAAGCATGGGCTGGGTTCAGTTTCGTATTGCTGGATGTTCTCTGTTATAAAAGGCATATTGGCAAATAAAGACTAGAGTTTGTATTGAATATTCATTTCAAAACTGTTTTTGTTCAAAAGTTTTCAAATAAAAAAGTTTTATTCTGCCTAGTTTGAAAACTACCATCTAAATTCAACACATAATGTAATACAATTTTAAAAGTGATGTTTGTCTTATTAGTCATTCAATTTATTAATAATAGACTGACATTTAAAATACATATCATTGCACATTTAAGTTTTGCACATACTTGACAAGAACGGCATTGACATTCAGTGTTACCAAAATATGTATTTAAATATATTTGTCTTTTTAATATTGGAATCGGCAGACATACACATAGAAAAGCATTATTTTGTACTACGGCCTCAAACTGCAAACAAAATTTAAATTTGGTTAAATAATAAGAATAATATGAAACAAATGGGTGTGTTGTTTTGGTGTTTAGGTATACATTCACTTTGGCATGGGCACATGTATGTGTCTTTGCTGGGCTGTTGTGTATGTATGTGTGTTTGTATGACCATGGAGTTTTCAAATCCATCATTAAGTTTCATAGTAATATTAATCTTGGCCAGGCACAGTGGCTCAGGCATGTAATTCCAGCACTTTGGGAGGCTTAGGCAGGCAGATCTTCTGAGGTCAAGGGTTCAAGACCAGCCTGGCCAACATGGCAAACACCCATCTCTATAAAAAATACAAAAATCAAGCAGGCATTGTGGCATGTGCCTTTAGTCCCAGTGCGACAGGGAAAGGTGGGATCAGAAATCCCACGCAGAGTCCCTACTGGGGCACCACCTAGTGGAGCTGTAGGAAGAAAGTCACTGTCTTCCAGAACTCAAGACTCAGAATGGTGGATCCACTGACAGCTTGCACCGTGTGCCTGGAAAAGCCGCAGACACTCAATGCCAGCCAGTGAAAGCAGCCAGGAGGGAGACTGTGCCCTGCAAAGCCACAGGGACAGAACTGCCCAAGACCATGGGAACCCACCTGTGCATCAGCTAACCTGGATTTGAGACCTGGAGTCAAAGAAGATTATTGTAGAACATTAAGATTTGACTGCCCAGTTGGATTTCAGAGTTGCCTGGGACCTGTAGTTTTGGCCAATTTCTCCCATTTGGAATGGCTGTATTTACACAATGCCTGTGCCCCCATTGTATCTAGGGATTAACTGACTTGGTTTTGATTTTACAGACCCATAGATGGAAGGGACTTGTGTCGTCTCACATGAGACCTTGGACTGTGGACTTTTGAGTCAAGGCTCAAATGAGTTAAGGCTTTGGGGGGCTGTTGGAAAGTCATGAACGGCTTTGAAATGTAAAGACATAGTATATGAGAAGTGCTAGGGGTGGAATCATGTGGTTTGGCTGTGTCCCTGCTCAAATCTCATCTTGAATTGTATATCCCACAATTCCCAGTTATCACGGTAGGAACCCAGCGGGAGGTGATTGAATCATGGAGGCGGTTCTTTCTTGTGCTGTTCTTGTGATACTGGTTGAGTCTCAGGAGATCTGATGGTTTTGAAAATGGGAGTTTCCCTGCACAAGCCCTCTCTTTGCCTGCTGCTATCACCATGTAAGATATGACTTGCTCCTCCTTGCCTTGCGCCATGATTTTGAGGCCTCCCAAGTCATGTGAACCTGTAAGTCCAATAAACTTTTCCTCTATAAATTACACAGTCTCAGGTTTGTCTTATTAGCAGCGTGAAAACAAACTAACAGATGAAATATCAATCTCTTAAAATATGTTGTTAGGTTTGCATTGACACAGCAGATTCTAATATGGGAGGTAAAATAAGTAATGCATGGACCTTCAGATATTAAGTCATAGGGTTATTATGGCTGTGCATATAAGCACATATAAGATTATGTGATTATAAAACACATCATCAAGGTCACACATTGAGAAGGATGGAGATATGCCCCACTATCTTCTCAAAAGGTCTTAGACAGAATCCCACATTTCAAAAGGTCACAGAAGGAGAGCTGTCAGGTGCTTTTTTAAAATAACCCACTTCCTGGGACAGGAGCTTCCCTCTAACCATGATGGATGTTTGAAACTACAATAAAACATTGGAAGGATCCAGGATTCACTGTCATTATTACATTCAGATGCTGTTCCAATAAGTCTGAAGTGGTAAATGAGAATTTAGATGACCTGGGTGTGTGGTTGGTTTTATATCAATTTTTAAAGGTAGAACAACATTGACCCTATTCCAAAATGTGTCCATGATCCATGATCACACTCATCTCCCAGACCAGCTCCTTCAGCACGTTTGCTACTTGGAAGAAGAGGACTCTGGGTTTGGTGAGGGGAGGCCCCAGGAAGAGAACTGAGTTCTCAGAGGGCACAGCCAGCATCCTCCTCTCAGGGTGAGCACCAAAGACTGGGGCCTCCCTCATCCCTTTTCACCTCTCCAAACAAAGGCACCACCCACATGCAAATCCTCACTTAGGCACCCACAGGAAACCACCACACATTTCCTTAAATTCAGGGTCCAGCTCACATGGGAAATGCTCTCTGAGAGTCACGGACATCCTGTGCAAGAACATGAAGCACCTGTGGTTCTTCCTCCTCCTGGTGGCAGCTCCCAGATGTGAGTGTCTCGGGGATGCAGATATGACGATATGGGAGGCTGTCTCTGATCCCAGGGCTCACTGTGGGTCTCTCTGTTCACAGGGGTCCTGTCCCAGGTGCAGCTGCAGGAGTCGGGCCCAGGACTGGTGAAGCCTTCGGAGACCCTGTCCCTCACCTGCGCTGTCTCTGGTTACTCCATCAGCAGTGGTTATGTCTGGAGCTGGATCCGCCAGTCCCCAGGGAAGGGACTGGAGTGGATTGGGTATATCTATGGTAGTAGTACGAGCACCAACTACAACCCCTCCCTCAAGAGTCGAGTCACCATTTCAAAAGACACGTCCAAGAACCAGTTCTCCCTGAAGCTGAGCTCTGTGACCGCCGCGGACACAGCCGTGTATTACTGTGCGAGAGACACAGTGAGGGGAGGTGAGTGTGAGCCCAGACACAAACCTCCCTGCAGGGAGGCGGAGGGGGCGGGCGCAGGTGCCGCTCAGGACCAGCAGGGGGCGCGCGGGGCCCACAGAGCAGGAGGCCGGGTCAGTAGCAGGTGCAGGGAGGGCGGGGCTTCTTCATCTGCTCAGTGCTCTCCCTCCTCACCAGCACCTCAGCTTTCTGTAGGGCTCCTCCCACTTCTACACATCCTTGTGCCAGGAAAGAAACGAGGAAGGCAAATTTTCCTCTTACAACTGAAGTTTCACCAATTACTAGGAACTTTCCTACAACTTCCTGCATGGCCCATTACACCTTTTGATATATATATATATACACTAATGCTTCTCCCCATCTCTTGATTTGTGTCATCAATTTAGTTGTGCCCTTTCTGAAATTCATGTGCTGAAACCCTAAAACCAATGGATCTATATTGGAATTTTGATTATATAATTAAGGTTAAATGTGGTCATAAGTGAGACCCCAATGCAATAGACCTGTTGTCTTTATAAGAAAAGGAAGAGATACCAGAGACCTCTCACTTCTCACGGGCACACAGAGAAAAGGCCACGTGGAGACATAGTGCCCTAGAAGGTGGGCCTCTGCAAGTTAGGAAGAAGCTGCACCAGGAACCAACCCTGCCAGCACCTTGATCTTCGATATTCAGACTGCAGAATTTTAAGAAAATCAATATTTGTTGTTTAAGCCACCCACTCCTGTTGTCTTATGAAGACACAGACAGACTAATACCACACAATTCTATTAGCTCTGTCTCCTGGAGGGAGAAGCAGCCCCCTGAGGCTGGGCATATCTCTCAGATTTTCACATGAATTAGGCAAAAACAGTAGCTCTCATATAAAAACTGTCATGTCCCTGTTGGGACAAGGTCTTTTAAACAAGCCCTGGGGCTTTGTCACAAAAGTTGTCTTTTATCCTTTATTAGGATGTAACTAATGGACAACGAGTACCAGCTGGATGGAAACTGACCACTGACCATCTTCTGCTGTCTCGTTATTATATCACAGAAAACCACACCAACATCACTCTATGTCTTCAACTTTCTAAATTTGCACTGAATCTATTGCTAAATGAGGAGCTACATGGGGTCTGTGTTTTGTTACCTTCTTCCCAGTCTTCCCCAATTACCAAGGGCAGAAGATACTTTCAGCAAAATTTGGCTGTCAATGCCCTCAACACCACATCACTTTTTAAGGTCCAAGGACTTTATTTGGGGGACTAGTGAAAAACAGTTTTAAATGGAAAACCCTAAAGCACATACAACAGCTGAAGGAATGGCCCCTGTGCACATGAATGCTGAAGAGATTGATGGTAGGGTACCTTCCTCCAAGATGGTCCTGGGTGTGTGATGGTTGGATGCCTCATCCATAGGAAAAGAAGGATTGGACTGAGGTAGAAACAAGGGCCACATCCTATAGGAAAACAAGAAAAAAATGGGCATCCCTAAAGAGAGTTAATTAGAGTTGGTGGGTTTAAGATGAATTTTTTCCAAAATTTTTTTATGTTCTAAGCTAAATATGAATATTTTCAATAAATTGCGAATTAAAAGGAAAATGAATTTAGAAGTTGAGAGAGAAAAAAGTCATGAGAGTGTAGAAAGCAAATCCACACAAAACTGTCACATAACAGAGGCCAGAATGGAGCTGATGCAGCTACATAATTACTCTGCAGACCTAGTTGAGACCCTTTGGTGTTTAAGGCAGGCCCAGCGGTGAAGAACTCCTTTAGTTTTTGATTGTCTGGGAAAGTTCTAATCCAATCTTCATTTCTGAAAAGGATTTCCATGATAAAGATTCTTCTTGGCAGAGTTTTGTTTATTTTTAGCACCGCCCCCCCCCCCCGCAGCCGCCGCCCTGCCGCCAATTTGAGTAAAGTCGTGTGTCACGTACAATGCTGCAGTCAACAATAGACAACATACATTTTTGTGGCCACATATGTTGTAATAACATATTTTCACTAAACCTTTTCCATGTTTAGATGTGTTTAGATAGAGAGATACTTACCATGGTGTTTCAGTTTCTTGCAGTGTTCAGTGCAGTAACACGCTGTACAGGTTAGTTGTCTGAGAACACTGTGCTATTCCACATAGCCTATGTGTAGCAGGGTATTTCTTGTAGGTTTGTGCAAATTCACCCTTGATGCTTCCACAATGATGAAATTACCCAGGGACAAATTTCTCAAAAAGAATCTCTGCCATTAAACCACACATCATTGAATGTAATCCATGTCCCTTCTGAACTGAAAACCTTCTGCTGAGAAATCTGTTCTTTTTCTTTCTGTTTTCTAAAACCTCTTTTATTTTCAGCAATGTGGTTTTAAACTGAGTCACATTTTTTTGTCATTGGGTTTATCTTATTTAAAATTTATAGAGCTTCTTTGTTGTGGATGAATATTTGCTTCCCTTCTCCAAATTTGGAAAGACTTTTTGCTACTATTTTGAATAATTTATCTTCTCTCTCTCTCTCTCTCTCTCTCTGTCTCTCTCTCTACCCGCCCCCCCCTCTTCCTTCACTACCCCTTTTATCTTATCTCTGTATAACTCCTCAAATGCATGATTTAGTGTTCAGCATCCTTCCTGGCCCATAGTCTTTAACTCATTTTTATTTCTTTCATTTAAACTTTTCTTCTCTGTCTCTACTATTTCAAATGATCTTTCTTTGAGTTTACTGTTTCTTCTATAACTTGACCTAGTTTGTTCTAAAATCCTCTGTTAAAATTTTGGGCTGACTTATTGTATTCTTCAGGATCAATATTTTTGTTTAGTCATCTTTTAAATGTTTTGTCTTTATTAAAATTCTCACATTGTTCTTGCATGCTACCACTAGCTCATTGAACATGTTTCTAACATTTACTTTAAATTTTCTGCCAGGTAATCCATATGCTTCCTTTTCATTGATGTCTGTTTAGGGACCTTTAGATTGTTTTTCTCTTTGGACCATGTTCCCCTGCTTCTTCATTTTCCTTGACTGTCTTTGTTGTTCTTTATAACAAAAACCATCATACACTTCTTCAAACACTAGGCTCATAGAGATAACCCACACCAACCAGCCCAGACAGTAATTTTGAGTCTCTCAAAACTTCATAGGGTTCAAACTTCTGTCTCTGTTCTTAATGGTCCCCAGGTTTTAGAGGATGATAGATTCTGCCAGGACTCACGGTTAGGGGAGGTAGAAACTATTTATTCAAGCAGCCCCTTGAAAAGTTGGACCATTGGACACAGTTTTATTTTTGAGGTGTGATTCATCAAAATAATGTTAGTTCAAGCTTCTCTCAAGCAGTTATTAAACATTGAAATTTTATAATTTCTTATTTGCACCTGGGGTTTTTTTGTTTGAATATTTATGTCAAATTACAAACTAGTTTAAAGCTGCCTGTTTGGCAAAATGATCTGCTGCAGAATTTTCATTTTCTGTCTCTAGAATGCAAAAAAAAAAATGTCTTAAAGTTCCTTAATTTGCTTAATTTAATGGGGTTTCCAGAAAAATGTGAAAACCTCCTTTATTTTTAAAGTACCTGAGTCCACCTTGGTCAATAGTTTCCTCTTTAATTTGCCTCTCTCCTCTCACATTATCTATAATAAGCAAGGAGAAATGAAGACACACCATCGACAGTTTGCTTACATATGCCCTCAGCTAAATTTGTAAGTGTTGCTTACTAATTCTAATTTCATCCAATGTAATATAATTTAGATAAATTACATAACAAGGTACACATACTTTCCTGTTCTAATGCCATGTTTGTGATGGAAACAAAGCAGGTGTGCCCTCTGCAAAGTGGTCGTCTGAGGTCTGAGATGAAGGGTCACACAGGTATTTTTCTGGTTTCTAAGGGTGATGAAAATAATAGTGATAACAATTCTGAACAGCACTGGCTCCTACCTGAAAGGTTACAGATAAAGTTAGTGCTGTTATTTCATATTAACAACTTATTAGAATAAAGCTTCAAGGGAGGGGCCGCATCGTAGGTCACGGTTGAGGAGGAATTGAGCTGTGCTCTGCTCTCCACCCTATGTACAAGATCCCAGGCAGAAGCACAGGTTCAACTGATGCATGGCTGCTGGAGGACAGTTCTCAGGGGATGACGTTAGGGCACCTGCTTCCTGGGGCAGGGCGCTTCGTTCTCTCAATTGTGCACTTGCTCCTTCTGCAGGCTCTGAAGTGAGCACTTGTATTGCCATGACTTATACATGTTCTCTCCCCTAATATGGCACAAACATATTTATTGAATTTTCAATTTCATTTTCTCTGAAGCACATTGGGTAACCGGAAATAAATAAATCATATTCCTTATCGTCCTACACAGCCAAAGATTCCTGAAGACAGAGCTGATGTGATGTACTCATAGGTGGATCTCTGCCTCTCAGACACGGCCTTGGTCTTCAAGTTTCAGCAATTCTGGAAAGCCAAGGACACTTCCATCTCCTCCTCCCTGCTCTGCAACTCACCCGAGAACAGCTTTCTCATTGGAATGTCTCGTGTTTAAGGAATGAGTCCCTGTTTTAGGTTTGCGTGACGGGTGCACCTACTGGATCTAACCCAGGATTGGAGGTACTTTCCAGAACATAACATCATCTGAGACATGTCCAGTCACACTGTTTCACTTTCACAATTTCAGCTTCGTCAGAAGAAAATTGAAATTGCTGAGACTTTTTCATAAGCGTTCTGCCATGTCCTTTCTCTGTTTTCTTGCCAGTTCATTTATGTCAGTCATGCCATGTAGATGTAATAAGGTCAGAATTCTGCCTCCAGTAACACATCAAGGTGACCTTTGATTGTACTTTTGGTTTATGCTCCAACATGTAGATTCTGCTGGACTTCCCCTCGATAAATCTCTAGATTTTAAAAGATATAATTCAAATACATTTTCTATGGGTCAGAATTGGAGAGGATTATTTATTCAGGAATATACCAGGAGCCTTCTCCAAAGGTTCCTAAGGGGAAGAACATTTCCAAAATCTTATCCTATGTGAGGGAAGAAGAAAAATCTCCTGCATGCACTTCCCAAGTCTCCACTTGTATCCTGTTTGCTTTAGATTTCTAGGAGAAAAATCTAGTGGGCCTAGTGTCATTGTAGGAGGCACTTTGTATTAGGCTAGACACTAATAAGAAGGGAAAAGTTGTGTTATTAGAATTGTAAATAGAGATTGACTTTAGTCTGAAAGTAGCTGCACCTGCAGAAACTCTCAGATGCAACATTCAACTACAAGAACCCAAGGGAGAAACAAAGCACTCCAAAACTTCCTGCAAGTTTTCGGATTCATTGTGGGTTCACTGATTCGGTGCATCTGGAGCTTCAGAGAAGAGGCTCCCTCCTGTGTCACAGAATCCTTGCTTTGGGTCTCCCTGCAGAGTTCAGTAGGTTTAGTAAGGCTAATCGATTGTTCCAAGAGATGGTATAAAAAATGTATGGTGTTACTGAAGGAATATTCCAAACCAGGACACCTCATGCTGGACTGGAGATGCTGGGGGGAAATGCTTTGTGAGTCCTGACAGGAACAGGAACCTTCTTGCAAGGCAAGAGCCAAGCTGGAGGGGGCGCTCAGGAGCCACACGGCACCGGTTCCAGCCCCAGATCGGGTGCACAGGAGGCTTGGGAGGACGTTTCCACTCAGAGTTTGTGTCTTCGTTTATCAGAAAAACAAACAAACAAACACAAACAAAACAGTTCAACAGTTTTTACACAAAGGCAAGTTGCTGACTTGCCTTTATGTAACCCATTATATCGTAACCAGTCAGACAACTTAAGGCGCTGAGAACTTTTCTATTTTATTTTTTATTTTAAGTTCCAGGGTCAGTCTGCAGGATATGCAGGTTTGTTACATAGGTATTTGTTTGCCATGGCAGTTTGCTGCGCCCATCAACCAACAACTTCGGTATTAAGCCCGGCACGCATTAGCTATTTTTCCTAAGGCTCTCCCTCCCTCAACCTCACAAAGATATTTATAACTAGAAATCCACTTTAAAAAATAGTTCTCATTCAATACCGAAGACATGGAATGAGAACTATTTTTTAAAGTGGGTTTCTAGGATTATAAATATCTTAATAGTGAGAACATGAAAGATGGGAATGATTTTACTAATTCAATGAGTACAGAATTGTTGGAGACACCATATTGCTATGAATAAGGAACTAAATTTCAGTGTTAAGTAATGTTGCCTACATTGTGTGAGTGACCGTACAGAGGTGGATCTGACAGTGCAGCAGGTGCACAGACCAAGTGAGTGAGAAATCAATATGTAAAGATGAGGATCTATGGATATGAACTGAAGGTATGTAAACACTTCACGAAATTCTCATAAATGCAATAGGAAAGAAAACCCAAACTTACTCAAAATACAAATTACTTGGTACTTATTTTGGGAACATAAATTCCTAAAGAATTCCAAACTGTTGTTTCATCTCATTCCCCTTGTCTGTGATATGAGAAAATCAGCTCTAATCACACATGACAGGGCAAATCTGTAAACCAAGAGTGTTTCTATTGAAGAGCCTGGGATCTCAGGACACCAAGTACTGGAGACACTGTCTTAGGAGCACTGAGCAGATCTCAGAGGGACCTGCTGGACACTCACGTGGGACATCCAGCAATCAGTTTCTCAGAGTCACCAGTGAACTGTGCTGGTACCTGAGGCCAGCAGGAGTCCAAAGTCCCTGCTCAGGGTCATGGACAGTGATGGTCCCAGAAATGATAGAGCTGGTCTCCATGCTAATCAAATGTGTGTTCACAGTGAAAAGCAGCTAATCAAACGTGTGTTCACAGTGAAAAGCATGTCCTGTGGAGGCTTGTTTTTCATTAAAAGGACCTCTGTTCACAACGAGTTTGCAAATGGAGCAGCACATGCACTTCCTCCAGCAGGACTATGACTTGGACCACCAGCATCTCACTCCTGTATGGCTGATGTGTCATTTATCTTCCCTTTCTTGTCCTGGATCAGGTCTTGAGTTATGAATCGGCCCTTCACGAAGTCTGCATAGTATGTGCTACCACCACTCCAGCTAATAGCAGAGACCCACTCCAGACCCTTCCATGAATTGCTCTGTCCCATGAATGTGCAAATAACCTGAGATCCACTGAGATAAATATGGATATGCCTGGCTCCCACCGGCTCCGTGGAGCGTCAGCTCCCTCTGCCCCTCCTTGCAGCCTGGGCAGGGGCTCCTGATCCTCGCTGGGCCCTGGCCGGTGTCCAGGGCAGGGGTGACATCTCCACAGACTCTCCCCATTGCCCCGGTGCTCAGGGAGGCCTGGCAGAGCTGATCACTACCCCGGCCAGTGGTCTGGAGTGGCAGCCTCCGTGGTCGCCCTGCCATGAGGCAGACCCCTGGGGATGCTGCCTGGGAAGCCGTCCAGAGCCTGCCGAGGCCCAGGAACCCCCGCACCCTTGGCGGGGTGGGCAGTGGCTGCTGCCCGGGTTTGCAACGTGGTGCCGTTTCCTTTTCCCTCCCTGGAACCCCGAAGTTTGACATGGGGGTTCCTTTCTGCCTTGCTGGGCAGCTCCCCTTCCCCTGGGGTAGAGCCCCCCGTTTCTCCAGGTGTTCCCTCCCACAGCTCCGGTGTTCTCCATGGGTGTCTCCACCTTCCAGATCTGCTGCCCTGCCCTGCCCTGCAGACTAAGGCTCTGATTCCCTAAGAGAGGGGAGCTGCTTCCCGGTAGAACTTTGGTGGGGATCTGTCTTCCCACCTCATTTCCCCAGGGGTTAAACCAGGGCCTTTAGGATACTGGTTTCGGTGGTTTGCCCCGTTGAGTAATTTCTTAGTTCTGTAGTGGGCCTAAGAGACTTGGCTCTGGAAGCATTTCAGAAGTGTGGGCTCAGATACACCCCAGACAAACACTTTGGGAAAGGAAGATATTTTGTGACTATTCTCATTATAAGGGAAAGGCATTCAAAAGAATAGAAAAACTCTTCAGTATGTGTTCCCTGAGAATTTCACACTAAAAACATGCTTACCACACTCCACTCAAAGCACTTCAATGTATATTAGTGTATTTTATCTTGTACTAGCCTGTATTTCATTTGGTGAACTCTGCCTCAGTTCAGCTCACACCCTCGCTTTGATTCTCCCTACAAGAACTTGTCTCTCTCTAGATTTCAGGTTTGTTGATTGTCTTAAAATTTCAGTGATCCAAAATATTAAAGACAATTTGCAAAAGTCCATTTTCTCTGTTTAACAGTTATTGTTGATTTTATTGTTGTTGTAAAAAAAAGAAATTCTCGTCTATGTACATTTCAAATCTGAATAACAAAATTTTTAGTAACACCAAAAGTAATAAAAGAATCCAAATATTGATCAGCTGCCTAATAGAAAAACAAATTATGGTAACTTTGTTTACTGGAATACTACCCATCATTCATAATAAAAGAACAACCAATATACACAATAAGAAGATTAAATTATCAAGTATTTAAATTGAGTAAAATAAGCCAAACAAATAAGAGTGTATATGATTCTACTTTTTAAAATTCTGGAAAATGAAAACTGATGTAAAGTAATATAAAGAAGATTAGTAGCTGCCTGGGGATATGTTGGCAGAAGGGAAGGAGAAAGGATAAGGAAATAGAAACAGGAAGTAGAAGGACAGAAAAGAAGTTGAGGGAATTTCACTTGTCCACCTTCTTTATCATGGTAATAGTTATGTAATGATGATCAGTTTTACACTTTAAATATGTAAAGTTCATAATCTGTCAGTCAAATATTATAAAATTTATTATGTGGGGACAAGTTGAAAATTAGACAATGTAGGAGTGACAGAAAGATAGATACCAGTATTTTAAACATCAGAGATACCTGAAAATTTATCTACCTGAACCCTAGTTCTCTCCATAGTTTAAGGTAAACAGGAGAGTGCAGCAAAATCACAGATATTTTGATTAGGCAGTGCTTCTGCAAACCACACTAGGCATGTCCAGCTCTGTCCTGCAGTTGGCTAAGGGAGGAGTCAGGGCCAGTGGTGAGAAGCGCAGGCCCAGATACCAGAACTCACTCATCCCAGACATGATCTCTTAGGTACATACGGAGCCCATCCATGTGTGGGTTTACTTTACATCTGTAAATAGAGAACATTGACTCCTACAGAACATAATTTACACACATAGGTGAATCTGAAATAAGGTGATCAATGCAAAGTTTTTATCACAGCAGTTTCATATTAAGCACATTTTCTCAAATCCCATTGTTGTCATCCATCTTCTCCTCAGGACACTTTCATCTGCTCTGGGTCCTGCTCTCTCTTCAGGTGTCTGATCCCAGAGCTTGCTATATAGTAGGAGTTATGCAAATAGGGCCCTCCCCCTGCTGATGAAAAGCAGCCAAACCCTGACCCTGCAGATGTGGGAGAGGAGCCCCAGCCCCGGGATTCCCAGGTGCTTCTGCTTGCTGATCAGGACTGCACAGAGAACTCACCATGGAGTTGGGCTTGAGCTGGGTTTTCCTTCTTGCTATTTTAGAAGGTGATTGACGGAAAACTAGAGATATGGAGTGTGAATGGACATGAGTGAGATAAGCAATGGATTTGTGTGGCAGTTTCTGACCAGGGTGTCTCTGTGTTTGCAGGTGTCCAGTGTGAGGTGCAGCTGGTGGAGTCTGGGGGAGGCTTGGTACAGCCTGGGGGCTCCCTGAGACTCTCCTGTGCAGCCTCTGGATTCACTTTCAGTAGCTACTGGATGCACTGGGTCCGCCAGGCTCCAGGGAAGGGGCTGGAGTGGGTCTCACTTATTAATAGTGATGGGGGTAGCACACGGTACGCCGACTCCGTGAAGGGCCGATTCACCATCTCCAGAGAGAACGCCAAGAACTCACTGTATCTGCAAATGAACAGTTTGAGAGCGGAAGACACAGCTGTGTATTACTGTGCGAGAGACACAGTGAGGGGAAGTCAGTGTGAGCCCAGACACAAACCTCCCTGCAGGGCATCTGAGACCACGAGGGGGTGTCCTGGGCCCTGTGAACTGGGCTGTTCTCTGTGGCAGGGGCTGGTGGTGCTAAAGGCTGACTTTCTCTCAGCATCTGGGGCTGCCTCATCATCAAGTTTCCTCAGAGACCCTTTCAGATTTACAATTCTGTACTCACACTTAATGTCTCTGAATGTGACACTTTTCCCCCCGATGTTTCTTTGCTTTTGTGACAAGAGGACACGTTCTCACCACCACGGAAGCCTGAGTGTCACTTTGGGAGCAGAAATGACCCTCCCTGGTCACCAGAATCAGAGTCCGAGGAAGCCCAGGGGAACCTGGGAAGTGTTTTCCAATCAGACTCAGAGCGGATGTCTCCATGGGAATCTCTGATTGGAACAGGGTTTTGGATTCAGATTGGGACCAAGAGGGAGGTTCATCCATCCAGGGCCAGGGTCCTTAGAATCCTGACAGTTTTCATAGTAATCCCATCATCCTTTAAAACTGAACATTTGACTCAGAATTCATCCATTTGGTCCTTTCTCTGCTAATCAATTTTCCTTTTCATTCTTACACTTCCCTTTTCTCCTTTTTTCTTAAAATGGAGGGTGTGCGTCCTGTGGTCTAAACCGCAGGCCTCAGATACATTACGTGGAACTCAGGTGTGGCTCAGGTTGTGGCTCCTGAGGACCTGGCAGGCTGAGGGATCTTTCTCATTCCCGGTTGCCTGGACGCCCCTGCTGTCCTCTATGCATGGACGCATTTGGGGAATGAAAGTGGACACTCCTAGTTGTTTCCTCAAATGGGACACTGATGTCGAGATGATCTTGTGCTTCTCACCCTATCACAGAGCCCCCACCCCACCTGTGATTTTTGGGAGAGCTGAGGATGACTTTATTGTGCTGCGAGCTCGGCGTGACAGCAATTGTGAGGTCTGGCTAGGCACAGCCAGAGCCAATGGAGCCGCTCATCAGGAAAGACAAGCTGGAATTCCTTGGAAGTCCTACATCTGCTGTCCACCATAGAGTTCCATCGTCTCCTCTTCTGCTAGGATTAAATCAGACTGAACAAGTTCATCTAGGACAATCTTCCTGACCTAGAGAAAAGTGATGACAGGCTTTAATAACACCTGTATTATATCATCGGAACAACACCTATATTAGTGTTTGACTGAATAACTGAGACTCTGTCCCAGTCAAGGTGACACACAAAATAGATTATTGCCATGATTAATATTTTATATTGATTATTTTAATACTAATATTAATGCAATATTAATTTAATATTAATTAATAGTTTATATTTGACAATAGAATCAGACTTATGTTATAAATAATTTTGCTAAAATATGTGTATTATTATTCATCTTCTGAGCAGAAATCTCCAGTAGCCGATTAAGTTTGCATACGTTGGTCAAAAGAGGGCATCCACCCTTTTGAGGGAAAATGCATGGAGGGTAAACGAGCCTGGGAAAGCCGATGGCATGTGATGGAAGCCTGTCCCTGAGTGAAGGAGAGAGGGAGGGAGGATTGGTTGGAACCTTCTTACATTTATGTGCTGTGCAAAGAAAGTCCAGATTATCACTGAGTTTTGCGCAAGTCAAAGTTGCCCCTCAGGAAACCCGCATGACTCCTAGCAATGGCTCCGCCTCAGATGAGTGCAGAGCTCGCTCTATTGCTAAGAATGGAGTGCAGGATACGGGATTCAGCATGAGCCACATCACGGACGTCAGAGAGCAGCAGCCGGGTGTGTGATCCAAGCGCATTGTTCTCCCTGTAGGTGGAGGGAGGAAGGCGCATTCTCAGAGCCAACATGCTGCGGATTTTTATACAGAATACACGTTTCCACATGATTGATTGGAAGGCATATGAAAAAATGTGCAGTCCACAAACAATTGTAATTTTCAAATTTACCGCAATTGCATTATGTCTTCATTCTGCGTGATGTCCTGGAACAGAGTTGCATTTTTCATGGGTGTTGTTTCACGGATTGAGAACATGAATTTCACACCTGCATTTTTTACCCATGTGCAGAGACCTTGCGTAGAGCATGTCTGGACCTTGTCTACACTACGTCTCATGTCCCAAGGGAAAGAGTGGAGACTTGACTGACTGCAAACTTTGTGGTAGGAGCTGCTCCTGCACACTCCTGCACACCTCAGAGCCTGCAGAGACCCCAAGTGAAGTTTTATTGAGCTGGGTGTCTTCCTATGTGGGGGAATTATGGGCTGCCGCACTCCTGGTGATTGCTTGTCAGCTCTAAAGACGGGTTCAGAATGAGGTCACCTGGTAGCCTTTCTCACTGCAGCTCCATTATATAAATTACCACCGTCAGATTCCAGGAAATAACACAAGTTCTATTTTTGTGACCTGATTTTCTTAACTTTTTTGTTCATAAGTTTGTTATAGAAAATGTTACCACTTAGTTTCCTGATTCAAATCCGATAATTTGCTGAACTAATCAGGTTTTTCTTTTTTTAATGTGCTCAGTATTTGGGAAATACAAATGAACAGTCATGTATTGTTCACTGAGTGGACATAGTCAGTTAAGTACATTAGTAAAAAATTTTATTGCTGAATTATATAGTCAAACTACAATTAGATTTGCAGAAAATTGCCTCCAGTAATGTCTGAGAAGGGAGGGCCCCCCAGCCGATTCCGTCTCTGGGCTTTGAGGAGGCTCCTACACAGGCGAGGTCACATGGGCGAGATCCAAGATGCAGCTCCCAGCCACTGCTGTGTATTTTCCGGGAACCAGACATACACCTTGGCATCTCAGAAGCAGATCCCAAAGACTTCCTTTATCTGGGCTTCACGGGCAGCACAGGACCAGCAGGAGATCCTCAGAACTCACCCAAGGCAGAGGCACAGTGAAGAGCAGGTGCAGAGAGGAACCAGCCAGGGAGCCTCTGACCACCATCTAGGGTTGTCTTATTTTCCTTCACATCATGCAGCCCTCAGGAGACCACCCACTATGTTGTTTATAACTCAGGTCCCCCTATCTTGAAGCAAAACGGACATAAATATGACTCTGCAGTTAGACCCTTGAACCTGGGTCAATTTTTTCTGAGAATGCCAACTTAATCGTCAATATCATGGACATTATGTCAAAATCAAGATGGATATTTAGTCACCAGGAAGACAGTTTGTCTCATGGTAGAAATGCTTATTCGATTAAAAATTACATTTTATGGAAAAGGTCTCTAAGTGAGGACTGGTCAAATAATAAAGTATTAGTGAAGTATCAGAAAAATAATGGCACCATTATCTTGGCATCCAATTAATCTGTAAAGCTTATCAATATTCATGTTGTAAGTGGTCTAGGAAAAGTTATGGCAGTATTTAGGCTATAAGGAGACAGTGCTTTACTTCTTAGATAGGAATGTCCTTTTTTATCATAGTTTAAGTTCTGGGATACATGCACAGAATGTGCAGGTTTGTTACACAGGTATATATATGCCTTGGTGGTTTGCTGCACCCATCAACCTGTTATCGACATTAGGTATTTCTCCTAATGCTATCCCTCCCCCCGTCCCCCACCCCCAAACAGGCCCCAGTGTGTGATGTTCTCTTCCCTGTGTCCATGTGTTCTCATTCTTTAACTCCCACTTATGAGTGAGAACATGCGGTGCTTGGTTTTCTGTTCTTGTGTTAATTTGCTGAGAATGATGGTTTCCAGCTTCATCAATGTCCCTGCAAAGGGAATGAACAGGAAATTCCTTCTAAATGAACTGTGTTTTGACAAACATTGTCCAGTGACTCTTCCTAAATGAGGTTTCTACATGTTCTGTTTTTCTTTTCCAAAAACAAATCACTCAAGTTTCTCATTATCTCCTGAGTGAGAAATATTTTCCCCAAACACAGCCTCAGTCTAGGTAGACACCTTCGTGAATGAGCGTTCACTCTCAGACAGGCACACACTGTCCCCGTGTGGACTCTTCTCTCAGGCAGGCACACAGATCCCCACATGGTTAGGATCATTTACTGGGACTCTGCCCCACGGGGATCTCTGTTATCACTGGGGCAGGTTAGCATCTCGATCCTCATCCGCACTGTGACCTTTGAGGTCTATGGCCTGCCACACCCTCTGTCTGTCCCTCAGTGTCCTGAATGGTGAAGCAGCCCACCCGAGGGATGGAGGAAGATCGCAGATTTTCCTGGGAAGGAGACAGAATGCCTGTCACAGAGATGGAAATCCCTCACATCCCTCCTGGGTCAGGTTCTGGGCAGGGTCTCTGAAGGCACTCCTGGATCAGTGTCCTAAGATGTCTCCCTCTATTTCCATAGGAAGAACCCAGAGAAAGACAAATAAGTTTTTCTATTAGGGCATTGTAGAACTTGTGCTTTCTTGTGTGACAGATAGAGATATTCTGAATATTTTTAAAATTAGGTATAATATTAAGTCTATCAAATATGTAAATACATAAACTTCATAATGTATATCTACAGAGATGTTTCCTGGAATTTAGAATTGAATATATATATACGTATTTTTTTCCCAAGATAAATCTTGGTGAACATTATAAAATTGACTCTAATATTTATGTTCAAGATGATCATTTTAAAAAAAGGTTTAACAACAGAGACCAGATGTATCTTTTCAACAGAAATTACTATAAAACACAGTGAAATTTCTTAAACATGATTTTAAGATGTGTGATATCAATTAACACAGACAGTGATTGCTGGGAGGGGGAAAATATACAAAACAAGCCCTATGGTGAAGGCACACTCTGATACTTTCTGAAGAGAGTTTCTGGGCCACGGTGCTGAAGTGGAACCAGGTAGATCTGAAGTTGAGGAAAAGGAGCTGAGATCCCAGACAGGCCAGGAAGTGTGGAGACCACAGAATAGACAGTGGGTAGCAGAACACTGTTCAGAGAGCGGACCCCACAGACGGCAGGAGAGAGACCCAGCATTGGCAGAGTGCGGATCAGTGTGAGGGAACCAGGGCAAGTTGTACACGAGATCACACCCTACTACAGGGGGCTTTCCTTAAAATCTAAAATTACCCTAAATTTTAATCATATTCACTTATAAATTTTAAAATATAAAGAAAGACACCATATTAAAGAAAGATAAAGAAAAGGTGGATTTGCAATATTAAAATGTAAAAAGTGCATTTCTGAATAAATGATAACACTGATGAGGGGGACGAGTTTATTCTATCATGGCAAGTGATTTAAGAGAAGAACATTCCAAATGCTTACAGACAGAATGAGGAAGCTTCAATCACGAATATGAATACAGTTATCTCATTACTAGAGTGATGCCATGAGAAACTTCAAGCTTTCCAAAGAGACAACCTAATCTGGTAAGAATTATAGAAACCCAACCTGTAATATCATGAAAATTATCCTAAGAACACACAGTAAATGAAATCCATTGATTGACATAATGTGCTACTATTGACTGAATGGTTATGACCCCCATAAGGAATATGTTGGAATCTCAACTCCAATGTGATGGTGGCAGGAGACGGGGGCTTTGGTCTCCTTTGAAAGGTGTTGAGGCTCCATCTCATGAGTGGAATTAGCGCCCTGATAAAATACCCCAGAGAGCTCCCTCTTTCCTTCCACCAGGTGTGGTCATGGTAGGAAGGTGGCCGTCTATAAATAAAGAATTGGGACTTCACCAGATACGAATCTCTAAGGCATCTTGATCTTGAACTTCCCAGCCTTGAAAATCGGGACAAATACATTTATGTTACTTCTGGGCCACCCAGTCCATGGTATTCTCTCACAGCAGCTCAAATAGTCTCAGCAAGTGCAGTGAGGACCCAGAATACTTGAGAGAAGAGCATTACCCTCTTCTTTACATCTCAGGATGACAGAAGCTTGACCCTGGGCTGGACTGACAGGAAGGTGGTGCTTCCCTCTCCCCCAGATCTCAGCTGAGGTCATGGTGTCAGGTCTTTATGGTGGAGACTAAATTCCAGTCTGTGATTTGGTGGATGCCTTTCTCCTCCCAGCCTCACTCATGAGACATGGTTTCCATGTCATGTGTTACAGGCCAAGAAGAGGTAGACCCTGATTATTCTCACCCCAGCTCCCTTGTAGGGCGGAGGTTCTGGGGAGCTTCCTGAGAGAAGCACAATGACATCATGGGAGTCCACCACTCCCATGCCCAGTCTTCTGTACTTAAAGCAGGAGTGTCCCTCTGAGATACCCGAACCCTTTCTTCTGCACCAATGTGGAGACTGGCATGTGTTTCTAGTGACAGAGGCAGGGCATAAAAACAGTGAAACGAAGTTCTCTCTAAACGGCGCGACTTGATTTGCAGTTGAATGAGAATAATTTCAACGCTAAAGTTCATCTAAAATGTTAGCGGTTTTCATGGTAAGTAATTAATGGAAATCTGACAGCTCCAGGAGAGCAATATAGAAATCAATAGTCCACTCATTTTAACAGAGAGAATAAGAAAACCTATAATTTAAGAATTACCAGCTGGGCACTGTGGCACTGCCTGCAGTTCAATTTACTTGGGAGTTTGAGGTGAGAGGATCATTTGAGCCCAGGGTTTCAAGTCCAGCCTGAAAATATAGTTAGACTCCATTTCTTGAATAAAATCAGTAACATTTTGGGGTCAGAACAATCCTCAAAAATGGTCCCTAGAAAGAAGCCCAAATTTAATTGCACCAGATTGTTGAACGATTTATGCTACAAAACATTGTCACCATGTCAGAAATGAGCACAGTGTAACATCCAGGTGTTATGTTAAGAGAAACAAACAGTCAAGTAGAACAATCAGGTAATTCGGCTGTCAAAGGTAACACTGCCAAATGACAGCGCTTCCGTGGAAACTGCGTGTACATCCAGGACTGCACCTGTGAACGAAGACATCATACCCTTCAGAGTGTCGAGGAAAGAGACATCACTCAAACAGACAAGCCAAGGGACTTCAGAAATATATAAGGGGAAGTACAGTGTGCAAATACGTAAAAATGAAATTAGATGATGACTGCTAAATGAATATCAAGGCACAAGCACATATTATGAAATTATATTTTCCTGAATGATAGGATCACTACCAATCTCCCCGAGGACACCCTCATCTACTGTGTGCACAGCCTTCTCCTGAGGCGTCACACCCCTGAGCTTGCTATATAGTAGGAGACATGCAAATAAGACCCCCCTTTGGGTGATGAAAAGCAGCCCAGCCCTGATCCTGCAGCTCTGGGAGAGGAGACCCAGCCTTGGGATTTCCAGCTCTCTCCACTTGGTGATCGGCACTGAACACAGGAGACTCACCATGGAGTTTGTACTGAGCTGGGTTTTCCTTGTTGCAATTTTAAAAGGTAATTCATGGAGAAATAGAGATGTGGAGTATGAGGGGACATGAGTGAGAGAAACAGTGGATTTGTGTGGCAGTTTCTGACCAGGGTGTCTCTGTGTTTGCAGGTGTCCAGTGTGAGGTGCAACTGGTGCAGTCTGGGGGAGGCTTGGTCCAGCCTGGCGTGTCCCTGAGACTCTCCTGTGCAGCCTCTGGATTCACCTTCAGTGACTATGCTATGCACTGGGTCCGCCAGGCTTCTGGGAAAGGACTGGAGTGGGTTGGACGTATTAGAAGCAAATCTAACAATTACGAGACAGGATACGATGCGTCGGTGAAAGGCAGGTTCACCATCTCCAGAGATGATTCAAAGAACACGGCGTATCTGCAAATGAGCAGCCTGAAAACCGAGGACACGGCCGTGTATTACTGTACTAGGGACACAGTGAGGGGAGGTCAGTGTGAGCCCAGACACAAACCCCCCTGCAGGGGCGCGCGGGGCCTCCAGGGGGCGCTCGGGACCCACTGAGGACGCGCAGGTCCCAGGAGCAGGTGCAGGGGGAGGTTTCCTTTGTCCTCAACTGGAATGTCATGTTTGTGTTTTCAGAACCCTGGAGTCTTACAGGTTGTTATATTTTTATACTGTTATTAGTATGTATTTATTATCATTGATATTTAAGTTTTAACTTTAAACCTTTTATGTAGCGCTATTTTTAAAAACTATTTACTTTCATTTGCAGGTATTCTTCCAGAGTTTCATTAACATCTATTGCTGTCAGCAACTACAAAGCTATGAGAGCTTAAATTTACACCTGTAGACGTAGGTCTAAATACCACAAACCCGTGCATAAATGTACAGTGATTTATATTTAACATTATAATAAAATAATTTTTAAAATATGTCCTAAACGATCAAACTTATTGACGAACCTAATAAAAATTATTGGAGTAATGCATAATTGATTTCAAAAATTTTATATTGTTTATGTTAATTCATATCTATTTCTTTACTTAAACATAGTATATCGGTCATTTCAAAATAGCTAAGATAAATTTCAAATGGCCTTGAGGCAAAAATGAAAATATTTTGAGTTGATTAATATGCTAATTAGTTATATTTAATTATTCCATATTGTATTAATATATCACAACATTACTTTGTACCTCATAAATATATACAACCGTAATTTATCAATTTTCAAGACAATTATTTAATCCATCCTAGGTCATGATCTTTTTTCCTCTATCCAGGTCTGATTGGATTGTCCTGAGAAACCCCTCCACACGTCTGCCTCCTGCAGGCTTCTGAGACCGGCTCCATGAAGGCACCCCGTGTGAGTCCGCACGCCCCGGAGCCTCCCTCTCCTTGGATTAGGCCATCTCCTCGGGATCACAGGGCTATTCCTTATCCTCACCCCCTTGTTGTACCAAATAAGCAACATCACACTTTAACTCATCACGTTTTGCTTTAATTTTCCCCCCAAAAAATCAAGGTAGTAATTTTAGCAATACACATCACAAGCTACTATGAATAAGTCCGCTCCCACGTACTAACGTTGCTTTTGAGGACTTTACATGTATCACACAGTTTAAATTTCTTTATGAAATGAGATACTAATATCTCCATATTAGAGATTGGTTTTCTAAGTCGTTTCTGAAAATTAATTTTTCCAAGGGCCCGTACAGATTCTATTAGAAACCCAGGATAAAATTTGAAATTTCAGCAGTAATATCTGGAGAAACAATGAGACTATATTTAACTTAGTATGTGTGCTCTCAAATATCCTTATTTCCCTAAAGGTTGTTCTCAGTCATTATTGTACACATGATATTTGTAATTAATACTATTAAGACAGGTTAAAATGTTATCTCAATTATTTAACGACTTTTGATAATAACAAAATACATATTCCACATAGTTTTGACCCATTTGTTTTCTCTATGAAACACGTGTTTATTAACTTGTCAGATGTCGCCCTTATCTTTCTGATTTTGGGGATTTAATTCTAGCAGGTATTGTTGAGTATATTTTATTAATTCATATTATATTGTTCACATTTTCAGTATGATTTTATTATTTGCATTATTTACTGAATTTTAAACTATTTCTTATACAATGTTTTTTAATTTTTTATTTTCATGAGATGTAATTTCAATATAAGTAATAATGCATAGATTTGCAATGTACCATTACAGGATTTCTGGCAAATGTAAACACACTTGTCCCCAACTGCCAAGGTCGGATGAAGAGGAGGCCCATCCGCCCAGCACAAGTGGCCTTCTCTGTGCTTCCAGTCAGCTCCCACATCCCACATTTAGCACAATGTTTTGATTTCTGCCACTGTAGATTAATTGTTAATGTTTTGATGTTCATATAAATGGATTCAAACATTATAGACCCCTTATCTGGTAAGGGGCTACTTTTGTTATTTTTGATATTTATTTATGCTATTTCATAAGTAAAATTACATCTGTATATTTTCATTTGTTCACTTAACAGACTACCTCTGATATATAATCTCAAAGCTTTGATATACATGGAGAAAGAGAGAGGGGGAGAGAGACAGAGAGAGAGAGAGAGAGAGAGAGAGAGAGAGAGAGAAATTTTATACTTGAGTCACTCCATTTAGCAATAAATGACAGTAAGCTGATCCATTTTCCTGTCGGATGCACTTTTTATTTGTTTCTGGTTTATTAACATCATAAACGAAGCTGCTGTAAATATTTTTTTATTTATCTTTTCTCATTTTTATTGAAAAAATATGTGGAAATATGCATTTCTTCATCATGAATGTAAGCTTAATTTGTTCAGCTTCATGGAACTATATTTGAAAATGAAATTGTGTATATTTGAGGTGCACCACTTGATATTTTGGTACAAACTGAGAAATTTTCACTATGACAAAGGAATTGGAATGTCTATTACCTCACAGTTACCATTTTTCTTCCTTTAATTTATTATGTGTGTTTCCAGTGAGAACATCTGAAATCTGTCCCTTTACCAGAGATCAAGTTTGCAATACAGTGTTGATAGCTATAGTCCCATCGCTTTACATTAGAACTCCTGAACCCATTCAACCTGCACAACTGAAAATTTATGCCCTTGACAAGCATCACTCTACTTCCCCTCCTCCCAGCCCTGGGAACCACTTTTCTACTCTCTGCTTCTAAGAATTTGAATATTTTAGAATCCACATATAAATTGGATCATGCAGCATTTGTCTTTCTCTGTCTGGCTTATTCCACTTAGCATATTGTTCTCCAGGCCCATCCATGTTGTAGGAAATGTTACAATTTCCTTATTTTTAGAGATCATATAATAGTCCATTTTATGTATATACATTTCCTTTATACACTCATTTACCTATGGTCATTAACTTTAAAAAGTTCTAGGCCATTATGAATAATCCTATAATAAACATATTTTTTACTTACCGATTTTATTACCTTTGAATACACAGTCAGAAGTGGGATCACCAGATCACATAATAGTTGTACTTTTAATTCATAAAATAACCTCTACTACAACTCCACTGAATAATTCCCTTTTCACCAGCCAACTGTCAGCATTTTGTTATCTTTTTTCTTTGTGATAATAGTCATGGTAACTAATGTGAGGTGATATTTCATTGTGGTAATAGTCATGGTAACTAATGTGAGGTGATATTTCATTGTGGTTTTGATGTGGATTCCCCTGATGGTTAGTAATGTGGAGCACCTCTCCGTGTCCTGCTGGCCATGCATATGTCCTCCTCTGAATACAATGTCTGTGCACAATTTTGCCTTCTTAAAATCAGGTTATTTTTTGCTCTTGTAGGGGTTTTTTACACATTTAGATGGATCCCTTTGTCAAATACATAGTTTCAAATAATTTATTTGTCTGTGATTTTGGCATCAAATCCAAATAATTCATTTTCCAGATCAATTCCAGGAAGCTTCTTTTTTTCTCTATTTTCTTCTATGACTTTACAATTTCAGATATCATATTATATTCAAGGCTTGAGTACATTTTTAGGTGATTTTTGTATATGATATGAGATAAGGTCTCATTTTTTTCTGCATGTGGATGCCCAGTTTTTATACCATTTGTTTAAAAGGCCATCTTTTCCTCATTGTGTGTTCTTGGAACACAAAATCTGGCAGAGACATCAAAGAGGAAAATCTTAGACCAATATTCCTGAAGATAGATCTAAAAATCTTCAAGAAAATACCAGCAAATTGAATACAGCAGCACATTAAAAAGTTATTACGTTATGATCAAGTAGATTTTACTCCTTTCATGTAAGGCTAGTTCAACATACACAAATCAATAAAGGTGATTCACCACATAAGCAGAATCAAAAGCAAAAACAATATGATTACCTCAATAGATCCAGAGAAACTTTCGATAAGATTCAACCTTTTTCATGATAAAAACCATCAACAGACTAGACATCAAAGAAACTTACCTTAAAATGATAAGAGCCATGTATGACAAACCTACAACTAACATCATACTGAATTAACAAAAGCTCAAATAATTCCCCTTCATAACTGGAACAAAACAAGTATACCCACCCTCACCACTCTTATTCAACATTTTATTGGCTGTTTCAGCCACAGAAATCAGACAAGAGAAAGAAATAAAAGGCATTCACACAAGTAAATAAGAATTCAAAATGTCTCTTTTTGCTGTTGATAGGATCCTATGCATAGAAAATTCAATAGACTCTGCCAAAAGAATCCTAGAATTGATAAACAACTTTAGTAATGTTTCAGGATACAGAATAAATATACAAAAATCAGTAGCTTTTTTGTACACCAACGACATCCAGGCAGAGACAGAAATAAATGACACAATCCCACTTACAACATCTACACAAAAAGAAATACCTAGGAATACAGCTAACCAAGGAGGTGAAAGATCTCTACAAGAAGAACTACAAAACACTGCAGAAAGAAATCAGAGAGGAAACAAAGAAATTGAAAAAACATTCCATGCTCATGGACTGGAAGAATAATATGCAAACATGGCAATATTATCCTTCAATTTTTACAGATTCAATGTTATTACTATCAAAATACTGGTTTTATTCTTCCAGAAATATAAGAAAAGTATTCTAAAATTTTTATGTAACCAAAAAAGAACCAAAACAGCCAAAGTAATCCTCAACCAAAAGAACAGTGCCAGAGACATCACATTATTCGACTTTAAACTACTATAAAGCCACACTAACAAAAACTGTTTGGTACTGGTACAAGAATAAGCACATAGACCCACGAAATAGAATAGAAAACTCAGAAATAAGGCTGCACAACAACAACCCTCTGTTTTTTGACAACCCTGAAAAAAATAAACAGCAATGGGGAAAGGACAACCTAGTCAATAAATGGTGCTGGGATAACTTGCTAGCCATGTGCAGAAGATGGGAACTTGACTCCTAACTATCACCACATGAAAAGGAAAATTAACTCAAAATGGATTATAGCTTTAACTAGGACTTCAAACTACAAAAAAGCTAGAAAGACAACCTAGGAATACTCTTCTCTGCACTGGCCTTGGCAAAGAATTACTGGCTCTGAGACTCGTCTCTACACTAGTACATCAGAGTGTTTTTCACATCATTTAACAAAATGTTGACCCTGTGAAATTCTCTACTTTTTCTATCATGTTTTGGTATTATACCTAAAATTTCTGAAGTTTAAAGGGAGTAAGAATTTTTCTCATGTGCCAAAGCCTATGCCATAATTCACAGATGCAGGTTAAACTCCCACTCTTTGAATGAAGGAATATCAACAAAATTTTGTGTAATTATACTCTTTTAGATAAACATCCTTCTTCTCTCATATATTTTATTTATTCATTTATTAATAACCGTATGTTTTTATAAATATTTAATACTTTAGTCAAAATCTAATTCCATGTTATTTATTACATTATTCAAATTTTTCTAGCTCTTTGGAAATTGGCAGCTTCTTCAAGTTGCCTCCTTCATCTTTTTGACATATCCCATTTTTTTGTGTGTTTTTTGCCTTTTTCAGTTTTTAATAATTATGTGGGGTGCATTTTTGTTACATAAATATATTGCACAGTGATGAAGTCTGAGTTTTTAAAGTAAGTTCACCAGATATAGTACCTTGGAACCAATAAGTCATTGTCGATCTCATTCTCAAGTCTCATGAGCCTCCCATGTCTATTGTTCTACCCTCTGTGTCTATGTGTACCCGTTATTTAGCTGCTACTGATAAGTGAGAAAAAGACATATTTGGCTTTCCATTTATGAGTTGCTAGACTTAAGACAGTGACCTCCAGTTCCATCCATATTGCTGCCAGAGATATAATTTCATGCTTTTTTATGATGACATTATTTTTCATCGTGTATATATTCCACATTCTCCTTATCCAATTATCCATTACTAGCCACTTAGGTTAACTTTATATCTTTGTTATTGTAAATAGTGGTGCAATGAACATATGAGTTCAGGCATTTTTTGACATGATTTATTTTCTGGGGTACATATCATAGAGTGAGATTGCTGATTGAATAATAGATCTATTTTTAGTTGAGAAGACTTTACAATTTTTTTCCTTTTTAAGTTTTTAAATTTTTAAATAATTATGTGGGGTACATTTTTAAATAATTATGTGGGGGCACATTAGTGCATAGGTTGCACTAATTTACATTATCAACAATAGTATGTAAATATGTTTTCTCTGAATTCTCATCCATATCTGTAATTTTTTGACTTCATAGTAATAGGCACTTTGACCGATGTAAAGTTGTTTTCTTTTATCTGATGATTAGTGTTGTTCAGCTTTTTATTTCCATGTGCTTTTTGGCCATTTGAATATCTTCTTCACAAAATGTCTGTTGATGTCTTTTGCCCACATTTTAATGATGTAATGTATTTATTTGTTGTTGTTGCTGAGTTGTTTGTGTTCTTGTTAGATTCTAGATGTTAGTTCTTTATTGCACAGTAATGAAATAAATCTAAAAATCAATTGCAAAAGAAACTGTTGAAACTATAAAAATATGAGGCAATTAACATCACAATTTTGACCAATTATTGGCTCACCAATAAAATTAAGATATTGTTTTAAAAATACAAAGAAAAATGAAGACACAGCATACCAAACCCTCTGAGATACAGCAAGAGCAGCACTAAGAGAGAAGCTTATATTTGTAAATGTCTACTAAAAAACAGAAAGATTACAAACTAGCAATCTATTGATTTACTTCAAGGAACTAGATAAATTAGAACAAACCAACCCCAGAGCTAGAAGAAGAAAATAAGTAAAGATCGTAGCAGAATTTAAAAATATTGAAATGAAAAAGCAAAATATACGGAATCAACAAAACAAAATGTGATTATTTTAGAAGATGAACACAATTGATAGAGCACTAACTAGGTCAACCAAAAAAAAAAAAAAAAAGAAGATTCTAGTAAGCACAAGCAGAAATGATAAAGCTGGTATTACAACTGACTCCATAGAAATACAAAAGATTATCAAAACATACTAAATATCTCTATGGTCACAAAGTAGAAAATCTAGAGGAAATCAATAAGTTTCTGGAAATATTCAACTCCCCGCCCCCCCGAATTGAACCAGGAAGGAAAAGAAATCCTAAATAGACCAATACGAGTAATAAGATTGAATCAGAAATTGAAAATCTCCCAACCCCAAAAGCCCAGAACCAGATAAATTCAAGGTCTAATTTTACCAGATGTACCATTCTTACTGGAAATATTCCAAAAGATTAACAAGAAGAGATTCTTTCCCGGCTTGGGCTAAAAAACTCATATCACCTGATACCAAAATCAGGCAAGGATACAACTACAAAAACAAAAAGCTACAGGGAAATGTCCCTAATGAACGTAGATTCAAAATGGTAAACAAAATACTAGCTAACTGAAAACAACAGCACAATAAAAAGATAATACATCATGACCAATTGGGTTTTATTCCAGGAATGCAAAGCTTGTCTCAAATAGACACATCAATAAATATGATTCAACATATAACATAATTAAAAACAAAAAACATAAGATTGTATCAATGGATGCAAAAAAGTCATTCAATAAAATTCAACATCCCTTCGTGAAAAATTCCTCAACAGGCTTAGCATCAAAGAAACCTACCTCAAAATAATAAAAGCCACATACAAAAACCAACAAAAACTCTTAAAGAAATCAATAGAACAGGGATCTTCTTAAATTTTGTAAAAACCTATGAAACTGATTTATTCAATATGCTGGACTTGGTAGTGAATAAATGAATGACTTTAACTGGAAAAAAAAGCCACATACAGCAAAACAACATCATACAGAATAAGAAAAAGTTGCAAAAATATTCCTGAAGAACGTGAACAAGAATGCACACTTTCACCACTCCTATTCGACATATTACTGAAAGTCCTAGCCAGAATAATCAGAAAAGAAAAAAGAAATGTACGTTTCAAGTTCCAAGCTAAGGAATCCAGGAGTGGAGTACTCAGAGACTCATTTTTTTGGTCTATGAATAACATCCAAACTCCTGGCATATCCCATGGAACACAGGATTTATGGGTGATAGAGGCTCTTTGTTTTGGGTTAAATGGAAGTTGCTAGGTGGAGGGTGTTAAGTAAAAATGACTACATAAGCTGCATGCTTTGTGTCAAATGGTTGTAGTTTTCTTGTCCAGCCTGCTGTTCCTGAGCCACACTGTAGGAAAGTCCTCAATAAACTCTATGTCGTGTTCACTGATCTGGGTTTATTTCTTTGGTCTGTTGTACATGATGCCCGTTCTATAGGAGTCAGTACTGGTCTGGCATGACACCCAGTGAACCTGGAAAAACATCAAAAATATCACATGATCACCCAGAAAATGGAAATCTAAAAAGAGGAGACCCCTGCAGAAACCCTGTGCAGGCTGTTAATTTCTATGTAGGGCCCAACATCTGCTATCCATGATGGATGGGGCCCAGTGCGTGAGTATGGGGATCCTGCCAAAACACCAAAAGTCCTGGAAGAACCACTTCAGTGGGCGCATCTTGCAAAGTGAAAGTCAGATGCCCAAGATGTTGCGTTTTCAGGTGGTTGGTTCCTCCTGACTCCACTCTGAGCAGCCACTGAGACAGAGCTCACCGTGTAGGCTACAGTGTGTCAGTCACAAGAAGAGCTACTCCTAGAAAAACATGCCAGACCAGCTCAGACTAATCAGAGACCTTTCTGTCCTGCCTGTGGAAGCAGAATGGTGAATTGAGGACTGGGCATGTTGAGCAGCACATTTGAAGGATTTCTGACCACACACGAATTAGGGCTATGATGACTAAATTGTCATGGGACCCTAAGATCCAGTTCCCATGAAGAGCTCTAGGGGTAGAAGGATGAAGATTGGGGTAAGTCCATGGGGGTCCCTGTCCTCTCTACACATCTGCTGGCTACCACCAAGGTGAAAATGGGCCAACTGCACCAGCAGAGGCTAGTCCCCGAAGACGTTTCCCCACCTGAAATAAGGAAGCACATAATCTGAAGTTATAATTTCCTGAGAGATAGGATTAGTGCCCATGTTTTCTGGGACACTCTCATCCACTCTGGACACTGCCCTCTCCTCAGGCGTCCCACCCCAGAGCTTGCTATATAGTAGGAGACATGCAAATAGGATCCTTCCTCTGCTCATAAAATCCAGCTCAGCCCTGACCCTGCAGCTCTGAGGGCAGAGTCCAGCCCCGAATTCTCAGGTGTTTTCATTTGGTGATCAGCACTAAACACAGAAGACTCACCATGGAGTTTGTGCTGAGCTGGGTTTTCCTTGTTGCTATTTTAAAAGGTGATTTACGGAGAACTAGAGATGTTGAGTGTGAGTGAATATGAATGAGAAACAGTGGCTATAGGTGGCAGTTTCTGATTAGGATGTCTCTGTGTTTGCAGGTGTCCAGTGTGAGGTGCAGCTGGTGGAGTCTGGGGGAGGTTTGGTCCAGCCTGGGGGGTCCCTGAGACTCTCCTGTGCAGCCTCTGGATTCACCTTCAGTGACCACTACATGGACTGGGTCCGCCAGGCTCCAGGGAAGGGGCCGGAGTGGGTTGGCCATATTAGAAACAAAGCTAACAGTTACACGACAGAATACGCCGCGTCTGTGAAAGGCAGATTCAGCATCTCAAGAGATGATTCAAAGAACACACTGTATCTGCAAATGAGCAGCCTGAAAACCGAGGACACGGCCGTGTATTACTGTGCTAGGGACACAGTGAGGGGAGGTCAGTGTGAGCCCAGACACAAACCCCCCTGCAGGGGCGCGCGGGGCCTCCAGGGGGCGCTCGGGACCCACTGAGGACGGGACAGGTCCCAGGAGCAGGTGCAGGGGAAGGTTTCCTTTCTCAGCTGCCGGAGGCGGGTTTGTGTTTTCAGGACTCTGGAGCCTCATAAGGTTGTAATATTTTATTATGATTATTTGTCATTTTTTAATTGATATTTGTGTTTTAGTAATTTTTACATTTATATGTAGGGATATTTTTAAAAAATACTTAACTTCAAGAAACAATTATTCCTAATAATTTGCACTTATTTTTCTAAAGTTTTGTTAACATCGGTTGATATCAGCAACTACATAGCTATGCGACATGAATTTACACCTATAAACATATCTGTAAATACATGAAACTATGCATACATATGTAGTCATTTATATCTAACATTATATTTAACATTATAAAATAATTAAATTAAATTAATTGAATTAAATTAAAAAAATTAAACTTAACGATGAACTAAATATAAATTAGAGTAATCCATAATTGATTTCAATCATTCTCTATGGTTTACATAAATCGATGTCTATTTGTAAGCTTAAATATTGTGTACTGGTCATTTTAAAACAGCCAAGAACAAATTTCAAATGTTCTTGTCACCAAAAAATGATAAGTATTTGAGGACTTGAGGTGATATATATGTCAATTAGCTCAATTCGATTATTCCATGTTGCATTTATAAGCCATAACATAGCTTTGTACCCCACCAATATATGGAGAACAACGAAATTTTCTCACAAACTGAACACAGCAGCACATCAAAAAGCCTAATCTACCAACACTTTGTTCCTGGGATGCAAGGTTGGTTCAATATACGCAAATCAGTAAATGTGATTCATCATATAAACAGAACGAAAAACAAAAACCATGTTAAACATAGGCACAGAAAAGGATTTTAATAAACTTTAACATTCTTTCATATTAAAAACTATCAACTAGGCATGAAAGAACACACCTCAAAATAATAAGGGCCATCTTTGAAAAACTCACAGCCAACATTATACTGACTGGGCAAAAGCTGGAAGTATTTTCCCCTGAAAACTGGAACAAGAAAAGGACACCCACTCTAACCACTCCTGCTCATCATTGTCATGGAAGTCCCAGCCAGAGCATGCAGACAAGAGAAAGAAATAAAAACATCAAATCAGGAAGAGAGGGTGTCAAACTATCCCTGCAGATGAAATGATCATATTCCTGAGCCTGTAGTTCACTGATTAACATTAATTTAGAAAACTTGTCAGTCATCATTGTTTAAATATTTCTTCTTAGCCTTTCTCTATTTTTTTCTATTTCCCATTATGTGCATGTTATACCTCTGCAGCTGTCCCACAGTTCTTGGGTAAGCTGTTCTGGTTTTATATATAAGTGTGTGTGTGTGTGTGTGTGTATATATATATATATATATATGTGTGTGTGTGTGTGTGTGTGTGTGTCTGTGTGTCTCCGTGTGTGTATATTTGTATTTGTGTGTTTACTGTTCTAACAACATAATTTTTCTTTTTGCTTTTCAGTTTGGGAAATTTCTATTGAGATAATTTTAAGTTCAGGTTTTTGTCCGCAGCTATGCCCCATCTACATATAAGTCCATTGAAAGCATTACTTGATTCTGTTACAAAATTATTGATATCTACTTTTTTTCTTTATTAGAATTTGCATCACTCTACTTGCATGACACAGCTGTTCCTGCATGCTGTCTGCTTAATTCATTACAGCCCTTAGCATATTACTCATGGTGGTCTGAAATTCTTTGTTTGGTAATTCCAACTTAAATGGCATAGCTGAGTCTCATTTTAAAGCTTGTTCTGCCTTGTCACACTATGATATATTTCCTTTAGTACATATCATGATTTTCATAGGGAGAAATTATGCATCAGGTGAAAGAAACTGCTGTGAAGAGGCCTTTAGCGATATCATTGTAAGTTGTGGAAAAAACTTGTTTCATAATCCTCTGGCCATGGCTTAATCAAGCTTAGGCCTTTGAAAATAAATCCTTACATGAGCGTGAAAAGATAAGCCATAGATTTGGAGAACTTCCTCAAAAATCAAATATTTGGAAAAGGACTTTTATCACGAATAATAAAAATTACCTTACAATTGAACAACAACAAAACCACACAATTTAATTTTAAATAGGCAAAGACCTGAATAGAAAGAAGCCTTATCTAAAAATAAATATAAAAAGTGATCCGCATGATTTTCAGGTATTTGTATGTTTAATATTCAAATAATACTAATGTCCTGTTACGATGGGTAAAATACACAATATAGACAGTACCAAATTGTGATGAGGAAGTTGAAAAACAGGAACGTTCCCTCCTTGCTGGTGGGAAGGGGATGCTGAAGTGGCAAATACACAACTACAGTTAATAATTCATTGTATATTACAGAATAACTAGAAGATAAGATTTAGAATGTTCTTAACACAAAGAAATAATCAGTGATTGAGGTGAAGGATATCCCAGGTATCTGGATTTGATCACTGCAAATAATATATTTTTATAAAAATATCATGCACCCTTAAAAGTTTTGAACCATTCTGTATCTATATAAATTAAACAATTTTTAAAAACAGTGCAGGGGAATCCAGCTAATTGCTGATTCCCATTAGATGTGATGTTCTGCATAATCTTTAAACTAATCAGAATCTGTGGGTTTGTAAAGGACTTTAGAAACCAACTAGACTACTTGTTTCTAAAGTCTCCCAAGTTTAATTATTTTCCTAGTGGGTGGCGATTTTGAACATAGAAGAAATGTTAACAGTTGTTGCTGGTAAGTTTTCTTCTAGTCTCGGGAGAAAAGGTTTGCAGGGAGGAATCTGGGACAATCTTTTAAGTCTCAACTTCAATGTGATTATCTCAGTAAATATTTTCTGATACCCCTGAGTAGGAGAAGTCTCATATATCTCCTATGAACTAAAAGTAGAATTCTAAGCACCCAGCTGACTCAATGGAACCTTCCTCTTCAACAAGGAGTTCCACGAACACTAGAAAACCTAGTTTAGGCCATGTTAGAAATAGAGGATCAGAAATGCCTCATTATACATTCCTCCCTTCGGAATTTAAGCACAAGTAACCAACACTTTCATTAAAACAGATCTTAAGGCTCAGAAAACAGATCCCGTGCAGCAGTAAAATACCAAATTCTAACATGACTCAAGAATAGCATCACATGACAGAGAGCAGGCCTTGAAAGGAATTAAAGTCTTTTACCCTAAAATATATTTCTTTGACATATTTTAAAATCGCCCTGCACAGTTATCATTTTGCAAGAGAAATTTACATTCTGTAGATAATCTGCTTCCCTTTCAAGGTGTTTGTGTTATACTGAGGAGGTTAGCTGAGAGTCTAGTATCTTTTAAATCTCTTAATAGAAAATATTTCCTGTCTATGGCCTCTAAGGTTGGTCACATAAGAGACTTCATCTACCTAAAAAGAATTTTGTTCTCAAAAACCCGTTATCTTAACCCAGACAATTTTTTTTGTTCTGCTTTCAGGTCTTTAGATGAAAATTTAAGTCTTTCAATCAATTGCCAATCAGAAAATCATTTAATTCACCTGTAAGCTGTAATCTCCTCCCCACACTGCCTCACTTCTAGCGGTTTTGTCTTTATGGACCGAGTCAACATATATTTCACATGTATCGATTAATGTTATTAAATTTAACCTGAAATCAAGCCACTTTGGGCACATGTTCTCAAGATCTTCTGGGGCTGTGTCACAGGGCATGGGCCTCATATTTGGCTCAGAATAAATCTCTCTAAATATTTTGAACTTGGCTTTTTATTAATAGTTCTAATAGAACCTACTCTGTGGTCTTTGTTACATCCACAAGCATGATATTAACAAACATTAGTTAATAAAATAAACACATGTTGGCAATTTCTTACGAAGTTCCACAGAGACCTTCTATGGGATCAAGTGTAAATGTTTCAAAGTATTTCTGCAGCTATTTCAAAATTTACATTCCACAGATACTGCTATCAGATTCCTTATGTCAGCTAATTATTTGCTTTATGATTTTTGCATTTTTGTAGACGATCACAATTTGTTTTTTTTTTATTTTTTATTTTTTGTAGATGATCATGCCCTATCTTTTCTATGTCTTTATTGTAGAAAATTGTGTGAAACTACTCAGGGCTACATTTGAAAGTCCTTACTGCAGTGGCTGCTGGAATTGCAGTGGGTTTCCTCTGCAGACACCCAGATTCCTTCAGTGAAGCCTTAATTTTGTTTCCTGCTTGACTTCGGGCCTTAATCTTGTGCCATCCTGAAAGACTCTGTGTTTCAGGTTCCCTAGGTCATCCCAGACTCACAAGGACCTGACAATTGTCAATGTGGTGGGAGGGGTTGCACTGAACGGACACTCTCTGTCCTTCTGAGGGAACCATACTCCAGGCAGACATCACAGTCCCGACTCAGTGTGTCCTTCCAAGTATCCCTGCCCCTCCTGCAGGTGTGATGCTGATCCAGGCATCTTCCTCCCATTCCTGGGAAGAGGGTCTTCTCTTTTTTTCCCATGTCTTCTTCCAGCAGCCACTATTTCTTCCCACTGATGTCTTCAGCTTCCTCTTTTCTGCCCTTCCCAGCAGGATGCAGCTGTATTTCCAGAGGGAAGAGAGAAAAGGCGGGAGATGAGGCTGTTATTCCTGAGAAAATGGACAGAGCTTTGGGGCTTTTCTTCCTTCTATCCCAGTTTCCATGAGTTCCACCAGTGCCTATAACACGGAGGTGTTAGTGGCTTTGCCCCTGTATGTTAATTCTTTGGTAAGGTCCTGGTGGCAGGGGATGTGGGTCTGGATGCATTTCAGCCACAGCTGCTGTTCCACTTTCCCACACAGAAACATCTTGGGGGTGGGGGGGAGATTTTTGTGATGTGTCCTCAATCCTGGCAGAAAAGGTTTCAATAGTAGTAGGAATCCCTCAGTTGTATGTCCTCTGATAATTTAAACAATAATTTCTTTATTATACTCAACTCTAAACAATCTGAAGAATATGTCTAAGTTAACCCTGCATTCATTTACATGACATTTGCTGGCCTCTGCCTCAGATAAGGTCATATTCTCTTCCTGTTTGTTCCTGCAGGTCACCGATTTTCACAAGATGTGAGGTCCCTTGTTTGTCCTTTAACATCAATAATCTGATGTTTTAAAGAAAATGTGCTAATTTGCAGCTCAGTAAGGTTAGTTGGTGTAAAAATAATACATTTTCTTCTGGGATGCCTGCATCTCCAGGCTGAGTAGAAACTTTATTTGTAACACTCAGAAACTGGAAATAACAAAAATATTAAGGAGCTTTGTAAATAGCAGGGATGCACTCATTAACTGGAATACTGTTCCTCATTACAATGAACACATTCTTCACACACAACCAAATTACTGACTCACAAGTAATTATGCTGAACAAGAAGCCACACAAATGGAATGGAAACTGTAAAATTTCACTTTAACCAAACCTTGAAGAATAGATCTGAAGTAACAAACATGAGAGATTGACTCAGTACGGTGAGAGAAAAATGACTGGGAGGCAGGAATTGGAGGAACCCAGGGAAACTTTTAAGTGTAATTCATCGTTACCTTCATTGTTATTTGGGAAGCACAGGTGAGCACATGTGAAATTACATTTTTTCCTTTGGAGACAAGATCTTGCTTTGTCATCCAGGCTGGAGCTCAGTGGTGAGATCATAGCTCTCTGCAGCCTCAGACCCTGGGTCTCCACCAATCCTCCTCCCGCTACCGTACGTAGCTGGGACTACTGATATGTCAGACCATGCTCAGCTTCAGTGCTTATTAAAATGCACACTTCAATTAAGCAACATTTATTGCATAGCATAAATGCCTCAATAAGAATATTGCAAATAAGTGGATAGATAATTTTTTTCAATAAAGATTGATGGAAAGATAGATGCTAACATGAGAAAATGCGTGACACCTAAGAAAATAAAACTGTAGGAAATATGCATTTCTTTACAATTATTAGGTAATCACAACAGTGCATACACATCACACCGTGTTCTCATTACAGAGAAGAGGTTCTGAAAACCTCACTAGCTGCGACCCCTGTGTGCTGGGCTTGGTTCAGGGAGCAGTCAGGTCCAGTGGTGAGAAGCACAGGCCCACACACTCAGGCTCACTCTGACCAAATGTGAGCTCTGGGGACATTGTACCACCCATCTGTGCTTTTGCTGGTAATTTTTCATCTGTGACATGGATATGGCATTGATACCACATACCATGTTTCCTCTGCATATGTAAAAATAAAAGATGATTGGCACTAACATTAAATATACAGTTTATGTAGATCAATTGTATCTTAATACCACTGTTTTAAAATAGAAATTACAAAATTATAAGTTTTATGGGTTTTAGTATTTTATCACAGAACAAACTTTCAAGAAGAAACCACAGTTTCCAAATGCTACCAATATCACAAATCTCCCCCAGGACACACTCACATGCTCTGAGCCCCACTCTCTCCTCAGGCCTCTCACCCCGGAGCTTGTTAAATAGTAGGAGACATGCAAATAGAGCCCTCCCTCTGCTGATGAAAACCAGCCCAGCCCTGACCCTGCAGCTCTGGGAGAGGAGGCCCAGCCCTGGCATTTTCAGGTGTTTTCATTTGGTGATCAGGACGGAACACAGAGGACTCACCATGGAGTTTGGGCTGAGCTGGGTTTTTCTTGTTGCTATTTTAAAAGGTGATTCATTGAGAACTATTGAAATTGAGTGTCAGTGGATAAGAGTGAGATAAACAGTAGATTCATGTAGAAGTTTCTGACCGGGGTTTCTTCTTGTTTGCAGGTGTCCAGTGTGAGGTGCAGCTGGTGGAGTCTGGGGGAGGCTTGGTCCAGCCTGGGGGGTCCCTGAGACTCTCCTGTGTAGCCTCTGGATTCACCTTCAGTGACCACTACATGCACTGGGTCCGCCAGGTTCTAGGGAAGGGTCTGGAGTGGGTCTCACGTATTAGCAGTGGTAGTGGTAGTAGCACATACTACGCAGACTCTGTCAAGGGCCGATTCACCATCTCCAGAGACAACGCCAAGAACACACTGTATCTGCAAATGAACAGCCTGAGAGCCGAGGACACGGCTGTGTATTACTGTGCGAGAGACACAGTGAGGGGAAGTCAGTGTGAGCCCAGACACAAACCTCCCTGCAGAAACGTTCAGGGGAAATCAGCTGCAGGGGGCGCTCAGGACCCACTGATCAGAGTCAACCCCAGAGGCAGGTGCTATAGAGGCTGATTTCCTGTCAGGATGTGGGACCTCGTCTTCTCCTCACGGTTTCTCCAGTGAACCTCTCTAAGTTTAGAATTCTGTGCTTCCTAATGTCATCTCTACATATTTTTTAAAATATCATTTTAATATGAGGACCTGTTCTCACATGCACCAAATGCAGACTGATGTTTACAGAGATGAAAAGGCCTCAACTATGGCCACCAAGATCAGAGTCCTGAGGAAGCTCAGCAGTTCTTCTCCAATCAGACCCAGGACAGAAACCTCAGGGAGATTCCCTGACTAGAAGAGTCTTAATGGATGGTCTTCCATTTGTTTGTGTCCTCTTTTATTTCATTGAGCAGTGGTTTACAGTTCTTGTTGAAGTGGTCCTTCACATCCCTTATAAGTTGGATTCCGAGGTATTTTATTCTCTTTGAAGCAATTGTGAATGGGAGTTCATTCATGATTTGGCTCTCTGTTTGTCTGTTACTGGTGTATATAAGAACGTGTGTGATTTTTGCACATTGATTTTGTATCCTGAGACTTTGCTGAAGTTGCTTATCAGCTTAAGGAGATTTTGGGCTGAGATGATGGGGTTTTCTAAATATACAATCATGTCATCTGCAAACAGGGACAATTTGACTTTCTCTTTTCCTAGTTGAATATCCTTTATTTATTTCTCCTGCCTGATTTTCCTAGCCAGAACTTCCAACACTATGTTGAACAGGAGTCGTGAGAGAGGGCATCCCTGTCTTGTGCCATTTTTCAAAGGGAATGCTTCCAGTTTTTGCCCATTCAGTATGATATTGACTGTGGGTTTGTCATAAATAGCTCTTATTATTTTGAGATACGTTCCATCAATACCGAATTTATTGAGAATTTTTAGCATGAAGGGCTGTTGAATTTTGTCAAAGGCCTTTTCTGCATCTATTGAAATAATCATGTGGTTTTTGTCTTTGGTTCTGCTTATGTGCTGGATTACGTTTATTGATTTGCGTATGTTGAACCAGCCTTGAAGACACAGCGAGGGGACGTCATTGTGAGCCCAGACACAAACCTCCCTGCAGGGGAGCTCAGGAAGAGCAGGAGACTCTCGAGACACCAGGGGGCGCTCAGGACACACATCAAGGCAGGTGCAATTGGGTGAAAAGGTGCAGGAGATGGGGTTTGGCATCACCATCATATTTCACCACTGGTCACCCGCCACTGTGTTTATTCTCATGTACGTGATTCTTTGTAGCATTAGAAAATGGCATTTATAGAAATAGATAACCATATGTAGGTGCATCGAGTCGTCCTCTCCACCTTACATGGACCTTTTCCATTAAGACCCTGAGTCCCTGTATTTATTTGAGCACCTCATAAATTACGGTCAGTTATGTAGGATCTCTAGCTCTTCATTCTCCCTTCTCCTCTCCTTCTCTCTCACTCACAAACTCACACACACACAGAATTCTACAACTTCAGTTACCTGATGTGTTGAAATCAATTGATTAAAGTGCCGTTTTTCCAGCTTACCTGCTATTCATATTGTTGTAAGAAGAACCTTATGTTTCTCAACTGTGTACTTTCCTGAGATAATAACACTTTTTAAAATAATAACTACATACTGAAAGCAATCCAAATATCAATAAGCAGCTTAATTAGTAAACACTTAATTAGTAAACACATTGTAGTAAATTCATTCTCTGGAAAAACAGTCACCGTTACAATCAGGTACTGCTGACTACACTCAACAGCAAGGGTAAATTCACAAGTATGTATGGTGAATAAAATAAGACAAATAAATACAAGTACATACATACTATTACACTTTTATAAATTCTATGAAATGAAAAGTAGTCTAATCTTACATAAAGAATACCAGTAGTTGACCCTGGACGTGGTGTGAGAAGTGGAGGCTGGGAAGCAGGAATTATAGGAAAACAAAAGGAAACATTGAGCGTAGCTGAGTTTTTTCTATGTTGAGAAAGGTAATGGTTGTGTCACTATTTGTCAAATTGTGCACATCATGGGAGGGCTACTATTTGCTAATTTCATGTCATTAAACTATTACAAATTTAAACACATAGAATATGTAGAAAATTAGTTAGACAGAGATGAATAAAATACAGGAGAAATGAAAAAAGAAAATCACAGAACAGTGGCATAAGAACCTCACTCATCAGACCAGGCGCGGTGGTTCACGCCTGGTAATCCCAGCACTTTGGGAGGCTGAGATGGGCAGATTACGAGGTAAGGAGATCTAGACCATCCTGGGTAATGTGGTGAAACCCTGTCCCTACTAAAAAAATTTAAAAAGAGCCAGGCCTGATGGCTGGCACCTGTAGTCCCAGCTACTCAGGAAGGTGAGGCAGGAGAATGGCGTGAACCTGGGAGGCAGAGCTTGCAATGAGCCGAGATCATGCAACTGCACTCCACCCTGGGTGACAGAGCGAGACTCTGCCCAAAAAAACCAAACCAAAACAAAACAAAACAAAAAAACAAAAAAACTTCACTCTTCAAATTTAAGAAATTTTAAATTTATCAACGCAGAATTAAATATTTCATTAAATATATATGAGAAATCAAATATAGGTGTGAATAAACCCTAAGTCTACCTATATGCTGAGGGAAACACTAGAATACAATAAATAATGTCATGGTTTCATTACACAATGGGAATTAATCAAACCACACCAGGCATGTCCAGCTGTGTCCTGGAGTTGGTTCAGGGAGCAGGTGTATCCTGTGATTAAGAGCCATGACACCAAGCTCACAACGATTGTTCCAGTTGACACCATACAAAGGCCAAGAGATCACAACTAAAATGTAATGTGGATATCACATCTGTGGGTGTAGCACAGTCCCCAAGATGAATATGGAAAGGTTAATTAAGAATTGGGATCTCTGCTGAGAGTAGAGCTGGTGTCTCAGGAATGTCCAAAATGGCTTGATCGAGCAAGAAACGAGACTGACTCGGGGCTGCTCTAGTGGTTTGGTGGTGGAGGCAGAGTGAGGGTTCTCTCTCACAGAAAGGAGTTTGTGGGGTTTGAATCTCCAAATGGCATCAAATGAGGGAGTTCCTGTGATTCATAGCCAGATTCACCTTGTGTGGGAAAGAAAAGAGATGATGGATCAATGAGCATTACATTATCAGCAGTTAGACATCAGAACAATAGTCTGATAACTTGTTCTATGTAGCACATATAAAAATCATGATTAATAAAAAAGATCAGGGTCCAATATGGGTGGACAACAACCAGGTCTGCAAAAAAATGAGAAGACTGGTTATAAGAATAAGCAAAACATCATAAAAAAGGAGGAGGAAAATGAGGAGAATGAGGTGAAAGGCACGGGGCAGTGGATTATGCAAGAGTCCTGTTCCAATATCTTTTGTGGAGACTTTTCACTACCTAAAATCATCCACCTATTCTGAATGTCTTAGATGAATTATTTGCTCCAAAACATCACAAGGGTCAGAGGATTCCTGAGAATATTCAGTTTAATATCTACTATTTGAGTAGCCTTACAATTGTGTAAAATTCTTACTTATTATTATTATCATTAGAGGTAGGCTCTCACTCTGTCACACAGGTTGGAGTGCAGTGGCACAATCACAGCTCACTGTAACCTTGAACTTCTGGCTCACACAATCCTTCTGTCTCAGCCTCCTGAGTATCTAGGACTAGAGCGGTGCACCACCAAACCCAGCTGATTTTTTGAAAAAAGTTCTTTCATAGAAATGGCGTCTCTCTATGTTGCCCAGGATGGTCTCGAACTCTTAGTCTCATGTGATTCCCCTGGTTTTACTTTTCAAAGCAGTGGAATTATAGGCATGAGCCACCACATCTGGTCTGAACTGATTCTTTAGTTGCAAATTATCAACCTAAGAATTGACTCCCTGAATGTTTTCTGCAGTATTTCGGTTAACCGTGCCTGACAAGATTTATTCCAACATGTTTCAACAGCAGAAAGTTTTCCTGATGTTTCTTCCAGTAGATGTAACTTAATGGTTGAAAATCACAAAATACAGTTAAAAGACGACATAAAAAGGTAATCTTAAACTTTTGATGATTGGAGTCAGTATAATATAAAAATTACTTTCAATATTGCGTAACACACGCATGCAACAGGACAAAGGTGAGCAATGAGGGTAACATTTCTAAATGTATGAACCTTCCGGCTCCCCAGTCATAGGGCAGTAACTGATGTGTTCTGAGGGAGGGACCATAATGCCATATGCTAGTGGAATAACTTTTGGCCAACAGAGTTTCCGTATTTTATTAAAGTTTTATGATCTTTTAATTTAAAGATGCCATTTTATCAACATAACCAGAATATTGTGAGTGGGATTGATTCTGTGTGATGTGAAAAACGCCAGTGCCTTCCATGTTTAGATAATGTTACACACCAGGTTAAGACTGATGTTTGGTGAAATGATGCACCACAACATTGTTCCAGGTTCCACACTACATTTTTTTATTTCTCTTTGTTTTCATTTGGTTTCAAATTTGTATGTCAGGACTCTAGCATGTAGGAATTCCTTAAAAAGTGTCTTTTCTTGTGGTCTGCTTTGATGGGGCTTCCAGAAGATTCAAAAACTTCCTCTGCCTGCAGCACATTTTAGAATTTTGTGCTACTGTATTTAATTCTGGTTTTTGGCTAATTTACAATTTCTAATAAGTGCAATAACTTCTGCCTTCTCGGTTGATTTTGCATCAGGTAGAGGAATATATCCCAAATGAAAATTGTACTAGTAATATAAATTATTATTTCATAACCAACACTTATATTATTTAAATGCTATTCATTAAGAAACAAGTACATTCAAATGTTTTATTTAACTGACAATTTCTCAATTGGGGAAGGGCATTAGACTAAAGAGTCCATATCCCTAGGTCCATATTCTTTGGTCCATATTCCTAGGAAGGCATTGTGACCCTGAGTCTGGGTGTGACCTTGTGAGTGTTCCTGACCCTCTTCCAGATGAGATGCTGGTCCGTGTGTCCTTGCCCCTTCCCCTGGGATAGAGTCCTCCTGTTTTCCCCCGGTGCTCCCTCCCACAGCTCCAGTGTTCTCCATCGGTATCATCACCGTCCACATCTGCTGTCCTGCCCTGCAGACTAAGGCTCTGATTCCATAAGAATGACAGGAGAGCTGCTTCTCAATAGATCGTTGGTGGGACCTCTGTTCCCATCCCAACTCCTGAGGGGTTGAACCAGTGCCCTCATGATTCTGGTTTCAGTGGCTTGCTTCTGCAGAGTAAATAATTAGTTTGGTAGTGGCAATAAGGGGGTTGGGTCTGAATACATTTTAGAAGTGTGGGCTCTTGTTCTCTCCCAGACAGACACTTCAGGAAAGGAAGATTTTTGTAACTGTCCTCTTTCTTGGGGAAAGGGATTCAAGAGGATAGGATAGCTCTTCAGTATGTGGTCCCTTAACATTTCATACTACAACATGCTTACCACACTCAGTTTCAAGCAATCCAATATATATTTGTATTTTTTTTTCCTGGAGTAGTCTATATTTTATATTCCAGACTCTACCTTGCTGGCTTACAAGCTCTACAAGAACTTGCTTTACCATAGACTTCAGATTTGTTTTTTCTTGTGAAATTTTAATTATCATAAGTATTAAAGACTATTTGCATAATTCCAACTTCTATGGTTATCTGTTATTGTTGATTCAATTGCAAAAAAATAAGAAAAATATATTTCTTTTCTATTTATATTTCCAAGCAAAATAGCAGATTTTTTAGTAAGACCCAGAACAATAAAAATTAAATGTTGTTCAATTAAAAACATTGTTGTTGGGGGGCGGAGCAAGATGGCCGAATAGGAACAGCTCCAGTCTCCAACTCCCAGCGCGAGCGACACAGAAGACCGGCGATTTCTGCATTTTCAACTAAGGTACTGGGTTCATCTCACTGGGGAGTGCCAGATGATCGGTGCTGGTCAGCTGCTGCAGCCCGACCAGCGAGAGCTGAAGCAGGGCGAGGCATTGCCTCACCTGGAAAGCTCAAGGGGGAAGGGAATCCCTTTTCCTAGCCAGGGGAACTGAGACACACAACACCTGGAAAATCGGGTAACTCCCACCCCAATACTGCGCTTTAAGCAGACAGGCACACCAGGAGATCATATCCCACACCTGGCCGGGAGTGTCCCACACCCACGGAGCCTCCCTCATTGCTAGCACAGCAGTCTGTGATCTACCGGCAAGGCAGCAGCGAGGCTGGGGGAGGGGCGCCCGCCATTGCTGAGGCTTAAGTAGGTAAACAAAGCTGCTGGGAAGCTCGAACTGGGTGGAGCTCACAGCAGCTCAAGGAAACCTGCCTGTCTCTGTAGACTCCACCTCTGGGGACAGGGCACAGTAAATAATAACAAACGCAGCAGCTCTGCAGACGCAAACGACTCTGTCTGACAGCTTTGAAGAGAGCAGTGGATCTCCCAACACGGAGGTTGAGATCTGAGAAGGGACAGACTCCCTGCTCAAGTGGGTCCCTGACCCCTGAGTAGCCTAACTGGGAGACATCCCCCACTAGGGGCAGTCTGACACCCCACACCTCACAGGGTGGAGTACACCCCTGAGAGGAAGATTCCAAAGCAAGAATCAGACAGGTACACTCGCTGTTCAGAAATATTCTATCTTCTGCAGCCTCTGCTGCTGATACCCAGGCAAACAGGGTCTGGAGTGGACCTCAAGCAATCTCCTACAGCTACAACCTACAGCTGAGGATCCTGACTGTTAGAAGGAAAGCTATCAAACAGGAAGGACACCTACACCAAAACCCCATCAGTACATCACCATCATCAAAGACCAGAGGCAGATAAAACCACAAAGATGGGGAAAAAGCAGGGCAGAAAAGCTGGAAATTCAAAAAATAAGAGCGCATCTCCCCCGGCAAAGGAGCGCAGCTCATCGCCAGCAATGGATCAAAGCTGGACGGAGAATGACTTCGACGAGATGAGAGAAGAAGGCTTCAGTCCATCAAATTTCTCAGAGCTAAAGGAGGAATTACGTACCCAGCGCAAAGAAACTAAAAATCTTGAAAAAAAAGTGGAAGAATTGATGGCTAGAGTAATTAATGCAGAGAAGCTCACAAACGAAATGAAAGAGACGAAAACCATGGCACGAGAAATACGTGACAAATGCACAAGCTTCAGTAACCGTCTCGATCAACTGGAAGAAAGAATGTCAGCGATGGAGGATCAAATGAATGAAATGAAGCGAGAAGAGAAACCAAAAGAAAAAAGAAGAAAATGAAATGAACAAAGCCTGCAAGAAGTATGGGATTATGTAAAAAGACCAAATCTACGACTGATTGGGGTGCCTGAAAGTGAGGGGGAAAATGGAACCAAGTTGGAAAACACTCTTCAGGATATCATCCAGGAGAACTTCCCCAACCTAGTAGGGCAGGCCAACATTCAAATCCAGGAAATACAGAGAACGCCACAAAGATACTCCTCGAGAAGAGCAACTCCAAGACACATAATTGCCAGATTCACCAAAGTTGAAATGAAGGAAAAAATCTTAAGGGCAGCCAGAGAGAAAGGTCGGGTTATTCACAAAGGGAAGCCCATCAGACTAACAGCAGATCTCTCGGCAGAAACTCTTCAAGCCAGAAGAGAGTGGGGGCCAATATTCAACATTCTTAAAGAAAAGAATTTTAAACCCAGAATTTTATATCCAGCCAAACTAAGTTTCATAAGTGAAGGAGAAATAAAATCCTTTACAGATAAGCAAATGCTTAGAGATTTTGTCACCACTAGGCCTGCCTTACAAGAGACCCTGAAGGAAGCACTAAACATGGAAAGGAACAACCGGTACCAGCCATTGCAAAAACATGCCAAAATGTAAAGACCATCAAGGCTAGGAAGAAACTGCATCAACTAACGAGCAAAATAACCAGTTAATATCATAATGGCAGGATCAAGTTCACACATAACAATCTTAACCTTAAATGTAAATGGACTAAATGCTCCAATTAAAAGACACAGACTGGCAAACTGGATAAAGAGTCAAGACCCATCAGTCTGCTGTATTCAGGAGACCCATCTCACACGCAGAGACATACATAGGCTCAAAATAAAGGGATGGAGGAAGATTTACCAAGCAAATGGAGAACACAAAAAAGCGGGGGTTGCAATACTAGTCTCTGATAAAACAGACTTTAAACCATCAAAGATCAAAAGAGACAAAGAAGGCCATTACATAATGGTAAAGGGATCAATTCAACAGGAAGAGCTAACTATCCTAAATATATATGCACCCAATACAGGAGCACCCAGATTCATAAAGCAAGTCCTTAGAGACTAGGATATCCAGGAATTGAACTCATCTCTGCAGCAAGCAGACCTAATAGACATCTATAGAACTCTCCACCCCAAATCAACAGAATATACATTCTTCTCAGCACCACATCGTACTTACTCCAAAATTGACCACATAATTGGAAGTAAAGCACTCCTCAGCAAATGTACAAGAACAGAAATTATAAAAAACTGTCTCTCAGACCACAGTGCAATCAAATTAGAACTCAGGACTAAGAAACTCAATCAAAACCGCTCAACTACATGGAAACTGAACAACCTGCTCCTGAATGACTACTGGGTACATAACGAAATGAAGGCAGAAATAAAGATGTTCTTTGAAACCAATGAGAACAAAGATACAACATACCAGAATCTCTGGGACACATTTAAAGCAGTGTGTAGAGGGAAATTTATAGCACTAAATGCCCACAAGAGAAAGCAGGAAAGATCTAAAATTGACACTCTAACATCGCAATTAAAAGAACTAGAGAAGCAAGAGCAAACACATTCGAAAGCTAGCAGAAGGCAAGAAATAACTAAGATCAGAGCAGAACTGAAGGAGATAGAGACACAAAAAACCCTCCAAAAAATCAATGAATCCAGGAGTTGGTTTTTTGAAAAGATCAACAAAATTGACAAACCACTAGCAAGACTAATAAAGAAGAAAAGAGAGAAGAATCAAATCGACGCAATTAAAAATGATAAAGGGGATATCACCACCGACCCCACAGAAATACAAACTACCATCAGAGAATACTATAAACACCTCTACGCAAATAAACTGGAAAATCTAGAAGAAATGGATAATTTCCTGGACACTTACACTCTTCCAAGACTAAACCAGGAAGAAGTTGAATCCCTGAATAGACCAATAGTAGGCTCTGAAATTGAGGCAATAATTAATAGCCTACCAACCAAAAAAAGTCCAGGACCAGATGGATTCACAGCTGAATTCTACCAGAGGTACAAGGAGGAGCTGGTACCATTCCTTCTGAAACTATTCCAATCAATAGAAAAAGAGGGAATCCTCCCTAACTCATTTTATGAGGCCAACATCATCCTGATACCAAAGCCTGGCAGAGACACAACAAAAAAAGAGAATTTTAGACCAATATCCCTGATGAACATCGATGCAAAAATCCTCAATAAAATACTGGCAAACCGGATTCAGCAGCACATCAAAAAGCTTATCCACCATGATCAAGTGGGCTTCATCCCTGGGATGCAAGGCTGGTTCAACATTCGCAAATCAATAAACATAATCCAGCATATAAACAGAACCAAAGACAAGAACCACATCATTATCTCAATAGATGCAGAAAAGGCTTTTGACAAAATTCAACAGCCCTTCATGCTAAAAACGCTCAATAAATTCGGTATTGATGGAACGTACCTCAAAATCATAAGAGCTATTTATGACAAACCCACAGCCAATATCATACTGAATGGGCAAAAACTGGAAAAATTCCCTTTGAAAACTGGCACAAGACAGGGATGCCCTCTCTCACCACTCCTATTCAACATAGTGTTGGAAGTTCTGGCTAGGGCAATCAGGCAAGAGAAAGAAATCAAGGGGATTCAGTTAGGAAAAGAAGAAGTCAAATTGTCCCTGTTTGCAGACGACATGATTGTATATTTAGAAAACCCCATTGTCTCAGCCCAAAATCTCCTTAAGCTGATCAGCAACTTCAGCAAAGTCTCAGGATACAAAATTAATGTGCAAAAATCACAAGCATTCTTATACACCAGTGACAGTCAAACAGAGAGCCAAATCAGGAATGAACTTCCATTCACAATTGCTTCAAAGAGAATAAAATACCTAGGAATCCAACTTACAAGGGATGTAAAGGACCTCTTCAAGGAGAACTACAAACCACTGCTCAGTGAAATCAAAGAGGACACAAACAAATGGAAGAACATACCATGCTCATGGATAGGAAGAATCAATATCGTGAAAATGGCCATACTGCCCAAGGTAATTTATAGATTCAATGCCATCCCCATCAAGCTACCAATGAGCTTCTTCACAGAATTGGAAAAAACTGCTTTAAAGTTCATATGGAACCAAAAAAGAGCCCGCATCTCCAAGACAATCCTAAGTCAAAAGAACAAAGCTGGAGGCATCACGCTACCTGACTTCAAACTATACTACAAGGCTACAGTAACCAAAACAGCATGGTACTGGTACCAAAACAGAGATATAGACCAATGGAACAGAACAGAGTCCTCAGAAATAATACCACACATCTACAGCCATCTGATCTTTGACCAACCTGAGAGAAACAAGAAATGGGGAAAGGATTCCCTATTTAATAAATGGCGCTGGGAAAACTGGCTAGCCATAAGTAGAAAGCTGAAACTGGATCCTTTCCTTACTCCTTATACGAAAATTAATTCAAGATGGATTAGAGACTTAAATGTTAGACCTAATACCATAAAAATCCTAGAGGAAAACCTAGGTAGTACCATTCAGGACATAGGCATGGGCAAAGACTTCATGTCTAAAACACCAAAAGCAACGGCAACAAAAGCCAAAATTGACAAATGGGATCTCATCAAACTAAAGAGCTTCTGCACAGCAAAAGAAACTACCATCAGAGTGAGCAGGCAACCTACAGAATGGGAGAAAATTTTTGCAATCTACTCATCTGACAAAGGGCTAATATCCAGAACCTACAAAGAACTCAAACAAATTTACAAGAAAAAAACAAACAACCCCATCCAAAAGTGGGCAAAGGATATGAACAGACATTTCTCAAAAGAAGACATTCATACAGCCAACAGACACATGAAAAAATGCTCATCATCACTGGCCATCAGAGAAATGCAAATCAAAACCACAATGAGATACCATCTCACACCAGTTAGAATGGCGATCATTAAAAAGTCAGGAAACAACAGGTGCTGGAGAGGATGTGGAGAAATAGGAACACTTTTACACTGTTGGTGGGATTGTAAACTAGTTCAACCATTATGGAAAACAGTATGGCGATTCCTCAAGGATCTAGAACTAGATGTACCATATGACCCAGCCATCCCATTACTGGGTATATACCCAAAGGATTATAAATCATGCTGCTATAAGGACACATGCACACGTATGTTTATTGCAGCACTATTCACAATAGCAAAGACTTGGAATCAACCCAAATGTCCATCAGTGACAGATTGGATTAAGAAAATGTGGCACATATACACCATGGAATACTATGCAGCCATAAAAAAGGATGAGTTTGTGTCCTTTGTAGGGACATGGATGCAGCTGGAAACCATCATTCTTAGCAAACTATCACAAGAACAGAAAACCAAACACCGCATGTTCTCACTCGTAGGTGGGAACTGAACAATGAGATCACTTGGACTCGGGAAGGGGAACATCACACACCGGGGCCTATCATGGGGAGGGGGGAGGGGGGAGGGATTGCATTGGGAGTTATACCTGATGTAAATGACGAGTTGATGGGTGCAGCACACCAACATGGCACAAGTATACATATGTAGCAAACCTGCACGTTGTGCACATGTACCCTACAACTTGAAGTTTAATAATAATAAATAAATTTAAAAAAAAAAATTGTTGTTCAAAAAAAATATATTTTTTAAAGTTGTTCAAAAAAAACAATAAAAAAATTAAATGCTTCATAGAAAACAAATTATGGTAAATTTGTTTGCTAGAATACTACCCAGCATTTATAACAAATAAATATCTGATATACCCAAATATAAGGCAAAAGGTCTAATTATTTGTGTTATGTAAAATAAGTCAAACAAATTAGAATACATACTGTTATTTCATTTTTATAAATTCGGATAAACAAAATGAATCTGCAGCAATTTTCCAGGGAAATGGTAGAAGAAAAAAAGGGAAAAGGAGGAAGAATATAGAAGAACAAAAAGAAATGTTGAGAATTTTCTTGTCCACCTTGACAACGGTAACAGTTGCATCATGTTCATCAATTGTACACCTTAAATATGTGAAAGTTTGTTATCTGTAAACTAAAACTAATAAAAATTTTACAAGCAAACAAATGGAAATTCAGACAAGGAAGGAGTGACAGAAAGACAGAAAAAAATGTATATTAAATTTCAGAAATATTTAAGAATTTATCTGCCTGAACCCTAGTTCTCACCATATTTGTGGGTGAATGCCAGAATGCAGCAAAATCACACATGCTCTCACTACAGAAAGTGGGTTCTACAAACTGCACTAGGCACCCGCAGCTCTGTCCTGGAGTTGGTTCAGGGGGTAATCGTGGCCAGTGATGAGGAGCACAGCCTCAGATACCTGGGCTTACTCATCCCAGACAGGAGCTCTTAGGCACATATTTAGCTCCTTTTCCATGTGTGGTTTACTTCCACATCTGTACATGGAGAAACCATGGACTCTGACAAAATATAATTTACACAAGTACATAAAAAGAAGTTAGGGTGATCAGTCCAAAGTGTTTATCACAGCAAAATTTTTATAATAAGACAACATCTTTTCCAAATACCATCATTGTCACTAAACTCCTGCAAGGCACAGTCACCTTATCTGGACCCGTCTTCTCCTCAGACATCCCACCCCAGAGCTTACTATATAGTAGGAGACATGCAAATAGGATCCTCCCTCTGCTGATGAAAACCAGCCCAGCCCCGACTCTGCAGCTCTGGGAGAGGAGCCCCAGCCTGGGATTCGCAGCAGTTTCCACTTGGTGACCAGCACTGAACACAGAAGACCAACCATGGAGTTTGGGCTGAGCTGGGTTTTCATTCTTGTTGCTATTTTAAAAGGTAATGCAAAGTTATCTCAATAACTAGAGATGTTGAGTGTGAGTGGACATGAGTGAGAGAAACAGTGGATATGGGTGGCAGTTTCTGACCAGGGTGGTGTCTCTGTGTTTGCAGGTGTCCAGTGTGAGGTGCAGCTGGTGGAGTCTGGGGGAGGCTTGGTCCAGCCTGGCGGGTCCCTGAGACTCTCCTGTGCAGCCTCTGGTTTCACCTTCAGTAACCACTACATGCACTGGGTCCGCCAGGCTCCAGGGAAGGGGCCGGAGTGGGTAGGTTTCATTAGAAACAAAGCTAACGGTGGGACAGCAGAATACGCCGCGTCTGTGAAAGGCAGATTCACCATCTCAAGAGATGATTCCAAAAGCATCACCTCTCTGCAAATGAACAGCCTGAAAACCGAAGACACGGCCGTGTATTACTGTACTAGAGACACAGTGAGGCGAGGTCAGTGTGAGCCCAGACACAAACCCCCCTGCAGGGACGAGCGCGGCCACCAGGGGGCGCTCGGGACCCACTGAGGACGGGACAGGTCCCAGGAGCAGGTGCAGGGGAAGGTTTCCTTTGTCCTCAGCTGGAAAAGTCAGGTTTGTGTTTGCAAAACACCAGCATTTTTGGCTGTGATATTTTGTTACTTGTATTTATAGTGAATATATAATCGTTACTATTTAAATTTTAGCATTTATTAAAGTTATATATTTTAAATATATACTTTCAAGAAATAAACAGTTCTAGAAGAATCGGTGCAAATAATTAGAGTTAATAATTACTCTAATTATAAAACTTCCAGAGTTTTATTAACATTTGCTGGCATCAGCAACCACATAACTATAGGGATATAAATTTATACGCATAGAAAGATGTGTAGGCTCACGCTTGTAGTCTCAACTACTCGGGAAACTGAGACAGGAGAATTGCTTGAACCCGGGAGGAGGAGTTCGCAGTGAGCTGTGATTGCGCCACTGCACTCCAACCTGGGCGACAGAGTGAAACTCCATCCCAGAAAAAGAAAAGGAAAGGAAGAAAAGAAAAGAAAAGAAGAAAAGAAAAGAAAACGTAGACCTATACATGTGTGTGTAGGCATTCATATTAAATATTACAATAAAATAATTCTGAAAATATGTCCTAAAGAATCAAACTTAAGGATGAAAAAACTGTAAATTATTAGAGTAATTCATAATTTATTTCAGTTGTTTTTAATTGTTTACATGAATTGATTCCTGTTTGTTTATTTAAAAGTGGCAAATTGGTCATTTCAAAAGAGCTAAGAGTAAATTTCAAATATTGTTGTCACAATAAATGATAAGTATTTGAGGTGATTAATGATAATTATCTTAATTATTTCTTAATTATCTTAGTTATTCCATATTGTATTTACAAATCATAACATTGCTTCTTACCTTGTAAATGTAAACAATCATAATTTGTGAATTTACAATAAATTTTTTATTTTAACTTTTTAAATTTATCCCAGATCGTTATCTTTTTCTTCACTTCCAGATCTCATTGGATTTTCTCCACAGCCCACCTGCACCCTTGCGTTCTGAAGGCTTCTGAGAGTGGCTGCTGGATGGGCAGAAGCGGATGCCCCATGTGAGTCCACATGACCTGGAGCCTCCTTCTCCTTGGATTAGGCCATTTCCTTGGGATCACAGAGCTTTTTGTTATCTTCACCCAGTGCTGTAAGAAAGAAGTTACATCACACTTCAATTAATCACACCTTACTTTAATTTTCTAAAACAAGAAGAAGGTGATAATGTTGATAGTAAATGCATCACAACCAAATAGGATAAGTGCTATTCCATGGGACAGAGTTTCTTATCAGGACTTTAAATTAAAACTCTTTTTCTTCCCAGTTTCAGATATGTCTTTATCAGGAGTTTGAAAACAGACTAATACATGAACAAATTATACAAACAGATACTTCTCAAAAGAATACATACAAGTGGACAGCAAATATAGTTTTAAAATGTTTAGCATCAGTAATCATCAGAGAAATGCAAATAGAAAAATGTTCTGATTTCTGTCACTATAGGTCCATTTTTCTTGATTTGAACTTCATGTAAATGGAATCAAACAAATACAAAATGAATTATGTATTTTCAATTTCTTTATAGATGAGATACTAATATCTCCACATTAAAAAATTAACCCTCTAAGTCATCTCTTAAAATTATTTTTTCTAAGGACTCAAACTAATCTATGATATAATTACACATTTCAGATGTAACAGCTGGGCCAACATTGAGAATATATTAACACTTAAAACATGTGCTTGCCAAATACTGTTATTTTCCTATCGGCTGTCCCCTGTTATGATTTTACACTACATATCAGCAATTTATTCTGATAAAACAGGTTGAAATATTACATCAATTTTTTATTAACTCGGTATAACTAATAATACAAAATGTTTCACATATTTTAGGCATGTTTTAATTATCTGTGAATTTTGTCTTTATACATTTATCATTTTAATATATCACCTTTATCTTTAATATTTCCAATAATTTTATATAACTGAATGCATTTTAACGATTATTGTAATAACCACATTTACATTTTGTATTTGAATTTTCATATACATTTTATGGATATTTCAATTTCATTATAAAATATTTTCCTACAATTGTCTCTTTCCTATTTTTGTTAAAGTTAACTTAAAAATGCATAGATCTTCAATGTACAGTTTGAGGGTTCTGACAAATGTGTGCACAAATAAAGAATTATTTGCTTACCTTTTAGTGTACACCCAGTAGTGGGATTGCTGGGTAAAACGATGTCTCTGTTTTAAGTGTTTGAGAAATCTCCAGTCTGCATTCCAAAGTGGAAAGACTAATCCACATTCCCATCAACAGTATACGTGTTCTCTTTTCTCCACAGCCCCACCAGCATCTGTTGTTTTTGACTTTGTAGTGACAGCCATTCTGAGTGGTGTGTGGCTGCACGGCTACACTCATCTCATCTTTGATAAAGCTGATGAAAACAGGAACGAGGAAAGGACTCCCTGTTCAATAAATGGTGCTGGGACAACTGGCTAGCTATATGATGGAGATTGAAGCTGGACTTCGACTTTCAACATATGTAAAATTAACTCAAAATTGATGAACGGTTTAAACATAAGACCTCAAACCATAAAAATCCTTGAAATATTACCCAAGAAATACTCTTCTCGATACCAGCTTTGACAAAGAATTTTTGGCTAAGTATCCAAAAGCAATTGCAACAAAAACAAAAATAGACAAACGGGACCTAATTAACTAAGGAGTTTCTGCTCATCAAAACAAACAAGTAATCAAACAAAATTACCAGCAGAGTAACCAGACAACCTACAGAATGTGAGAAGATATTCACAAAGGTTGCATCCAACCATGTCCTAATATCCAGACTCTATAGGAAATTAAAACAAATCAAGAAGCACAAACAAAAAACCCCATTAAAAATGGGCTGATAAGGCTTGTCTGTGTCCCCGCCCAAATCTCAACTTGAATTTTATCTCCCAGAATTCCCACGTTTTAGAAGGGACCCAGGGGGTGGTAAGTGAATCATGCGAGCCCGTCTTTTCCGTGCTATTCTCACGATAGTGAATAAGTCTCATGAGAGCTGATGGGTTTATCAGTGGTTCCCGTGTCTGCTTCTTCCTCATTTTCTCTTGCCACTGCCAGGCAAGGAGTGCTGTTCACCTCCCGCCATGATTCTGAGGCTGCCCCAGCCATGTGAAACTCTAAGTCAAATTAAAACTCTTTTTCTTTCCAGTTTCAGATATATCTTTATCAGGTGTTTGAAAATGGACTAATACATGGGCAAATGACACAAACAGACACTTCTCAAAAGAATTTTTTGAGAAGTGGCCAGCAAACATATTTTTAAAATGATTAGCATCACTAATCATCAGAGAAATGCAAATAGAAAAATGTTCTGATTTCTGCCACCATAGGTCCATTTTTCTTGTTTTGAACTTCATATAAATGGAATCTAATATTACAGATCATTTTTTGGAAGGGGCTACTTTTGTTATTCATGAGGTTCATTCATGTAATTTCATCTATCAAGGTTTTTTCATACACATATAGGTACTCATACACATATAGATATTTCATATCTGAATCTGTCCTTCACATTAATAAATGACAGTTTATTAAGTAAACAAATCAGTTCATTAAGTGAATAAGTGACAATATGTGTATCTATTTTCCTGTCGATGGAATTTAAATTTGTTTCCAATATAAATATGAACAAATCTGTTATAAATATATTTGTACGAGTTCTTCTGATTATATTCTCACATTTTTATTGACAAAATATGTAGAAATATAAATATGCATTATAACTTCTCAGCTTTATGGAGCTGTAACTGACAAAATTGTATGTATTTAAGGTACATCACTTGATGTATTGATATCCTTGGGGAAATGCACATCGTGATCAAGGTAATTGGCATACCTATCATCTCAGAGAGTTATCATTTCATGCCTTTTTTCTGTGTGTGTGATAAGAACACCTAAAATCTACTCTCTGGCGAAAGATATGTTTATAACACAATATTCATTTTCATAGTAGCATTGCTGTATGTTTCATTTGGAGAACTCCTTCGGCCTATGTATCAGGCTGTTCTCACACTCCTGTAAACAATTACCTGAGACTGGGAAACTTATGAAGAAAAGCAGTTTAGTTGACTCAGAGTTCCACTGGCTTAACAGGAAGCATTACTGGGAGGCATCAGGAAACGTAGAGTCATCGTGGAAACTGAAGGGGAAGCCAGGATCCTCTTCACATGCTGGAAGGGGAGAGAGAGAGAAAGAGAAAGGGATGATGTGCCACACTTTTAAACCATGAGATCTTGTGAGAACTGTATTACAAGGACAGCAAAGGGGAAGGTTGCCCTCATGATCCAGTCACTCCCCCTCAGGCCCCTCCTACAATACTTGAGGATTAAAATTTGACATGAGATCTGAGTGGAAGCACAGAGCCAAACCATATCATTCTACCCCGGGCCCCTCACACATCTCATGTCCTTCTCACATTGCAAAATATAATTATACCTTCTCAACACTCTCCCAGTCTTAACTCATTTCAGCATTAACACAAAAATCTACAGTCTGAAGTCTCCTCTTAGACAAGGTAAGTTTCTTCCACCCATAAACCTGTAAAATCACAAACAAGTTAGTTACTTCCAAGATAAAATGGCGCACTGGATAAATGTTTCCATTCCAAATGGGAGAAGTTGGCCACAATAACGGGGCTACATGTCCCCATGCAAGTCCAAACCCCAGCAGGGCAGTCATTAAATCGTAAAGCACCAAGATAATTTCCTTTTAGTCCACGTCTCACTTTCACGACACACTGATGCAAGAGGTGGGCTCCCAAGGCCTGGGAAGCTCCACCCTGTGGCCCTGAGGGTACAGTCCCCATGGCTGCTGCATTCATAGTCTGGCATTGAGTTCCCATGGCTTTTCCAGGCACACCGTGTAAGCTTTTAGTGGTCCTCTTCTCACACATCCATTAGGCAGTGCCCCAGTGGGGACTCTGTGTAGGGGATCTGATACCATATTTTCCTTCTACACTGGCCTATTAGAGGTACTCCATTAAGGCTCAGCCCCTGTATAAGACTTCTGCCTAAATATCCAGACACTTTTCATACATGATCGGAAACCTAGGAGGAGGTCCCCAAACCTCAGCTATTGCCTTATGTGCACCAGTAGGCTCAACAGCACATGGAAGCAACCAAAGCTTAGGGCTTGCACCCTCTGAAGCAATGGCCTGAGCTTTAACTTGGCCCCTTTTAGCTATGGTGGCACAGGAGAGACAGGGATGCAAGGCGCCCTGTCCCCAGGCTGCACAGAGCAGTGGGTTCCTGGGCCTGGACAATGAAACCATTTTTCTCTCCTGGGCTTCTAGACCTGTGATGGGAGGGGCTGCCACAAAGATCTCTGGAATCTCCTGGAGACATTTTTCCCACTGGTTTTGTCATTACTTTGCAAATTTCTGCATCCAGCCTGAATTTCTCCCCAGAAACTGAGTTTTTCTTGTCTACCACATGGTCTGCAATTTTTTTTCAACTTTTTATGCTCTGCTTCCATTTTAGACATAAGTTCTAATTTCAGATCATCTTTTGTGAATGCATATGACTTATGTTTTCAGAAACAGCCAAGTCAAATCTTGAATGCTTTGCTGCTTAGAAATTTATTCTGCCAGATACATTAAATCAACTCTCTCCAGTTCAACATTTCACATATACCTAGGGTAGGGGCAAAATGCCACTAAGTCTTTTTGCTAACGTGTAGGAAGTGTGACCTTTACTCCAGTTCACAAGAAGTCCTTCATCTTCATCTGAGACCACCTCAGTCTGGATTTTATTGTCCATACCACTATCAGCATTTTGGGCAAAACCATCCAACAAGCCTCTTGAAAGTTTCAAACTTTTCCACATCTTCCTGTCTTCTCGTGAGTCCTCCAAGCTTTTCCAACCTCTACCCATTACCCAGTTACAAAGTCACTTTCACATTTTCAGGCATCTTAATAGCAGTACCCCACTCCTGGGGCAAATTTTCTGTATCAGTCCACTTTCACACTGCTATAAAGAACTACCTGAGACTGGGTAATTCATGAAGAAAAGAGACTTAGTAGATTCACAGTTCTGCAGGCTAACCAGGAAGCATTAGTGGGAGGCGTCAGGAAACACAGTGATGGCAGAAGCCGAAGGGGAAGGAAGAACCTTCTTCACATGGTGGTAGGAAAGAGAGAGCATGTGAGCGGGCAGGTGTCACACTTTTAAAGCATCAGATCTCTTGAAAATTTTATCACAAGAACAGCAAAGAGGAAGACCAACCCATGACCCAGTTACATTATATTAGGTCCTTCCTTCAACACGTACAGATTACAATTTGACATGAGATTTGAGTGGGAACACGGAGCCAAACCATTTCAACCTGCATAACTGAAAGTTTTTACCCGTGACCAAAATCACCCAATTTGTTCCTCCTCCCAGCCCCTGGGAACTACTATTTTACTTTGCTTCCGAAAGCTGGAATATTTTGGATTCTACGTATAGATGAGGTCATGCAACATTTGTCTTTCTGCGTCTGGCTTGTTCTACCTAGCATAATGTTCTCTACGTTGTTGCTAATGTAATAAATTCCTTGTTTTTAAAGGGTGACTAATACTCAATTTTATGTGTGTATAAGCCACTCTGTTCATTTACAGACGGACATTGACTTATTTTCCCCATCAAGACTATTATGAATAGTCTCACAATGAACATATATTTGACACACTCACTTTATTTTCTCTAGGTGTATACTCACAAGTGGATATACTCGATGTTCAATTCATTGAGTAATCTTCATGTTGTTTTTTATAATGGCCATACTAATTTACATTTTCTTGCAAACCATGCACAAATCACTCTGTAGCACATTTTCAGGTCTATGTTTAAGTCTTAAATCCATTTTTAGCTGATTTCTATGTATTGTGTGAAGTGAGGTCCATTTTTTTCTTCTGCATGTGAATGCCCAGTTTTCACACCACTTGTTGAAGAGATGGTCCTTTCTCTAGTGTGTGGTCTTTGCAACACGGCAAAGACCAGATTATTGGAAAGAAATAGGTTGACTTCCAGGTTGTCTATAATGTTCCGTTGGTTTATATGTCAGTTTAAATGTCAGCACCATAGTTTATGATTTATATAGATTTGATTTTGAAACTCTAGAATATAATATATTCAACTTTCTTATTTCTGCCCAAAATTACTTTGGCTATTTGAAGACTTTTTATTTTCGTATCAATTGGAGCGTTTTTTTTTTTTTAAATCATGCCATGGAGATTATTTTCTTAGTACATAATAGATAAACATATTTTATGAGAACTTGTAATATATTGATATATTTATAAATGTGTAAGTTCAGATCAGGATTGGTATATCTATCACATTAAACTTGTATCTTTTAATGTCAGGCAAGTTTGAATGACCCTTTTCTAGCTATTTTAACGTGTACATTAGATTACTGTTAACTATAGTCACCTTACTGATCTATCAAACAATTAGGTTTTATTTCTTCTATATAACTGTATATCTGTAGTCAGTAATCGACCTCTCTTTATCCCCTTCTATCTTGTATCTATTCAGGCTTCTGGTAACCAACAATCTGCTCTGTAACTTCAGGAGGTACAGTTATCTTAGTTTTGAAGTTTTGACATCAAAGTAAGAAGATTCAATATTTATCTTTCTTTGCTTGGCTTATTTAACTTAATATAATGACTTGCAGTTCCATTCACATTGTTTCAAATCATAGGATGTTGTGTTTTATGATGGAATAATATTCTATTGCATACACAGATTACATTTTCTCTATCCATGTGTCCACCTGCAGACACTGAGGTTGCTTTCATATCTGGACTATTGTGAGTAGTGCTGCAAAGAACATGGAAGTGCAAATGTCAGGCCAACAAAGAGAATAAATAATTTTCACAAGAGGAGAAACTGCTGGATATCAGTGTTGGGTTTTGTTCATAGACATATCTGTACTGAGTGAGAAACCATGAAGTCAAGGGAGGAGTCTAGAACTTGCTCAAGTGAAGCATCAGCATATTTCTCCAAGGCACCCATTGTCAGCACATCACAAGGGTGATGAATTTTTGAATGTCATTAAATACGATTTCCCAGTAAGTAATCATGTTTCTGTGAAATTCAGTTAAAATGCCAAGGGTGTGTCCAGATCACTCATGCACAAATACAGAAAATTTGCTTTTGCATTTGTGGCTATCTAGAGACAAAGTGCATTGAGACTTCAGCAGGTTACAGAGATCTGTTGAAGTTTGGGATCCCAAAGGAGAGTGCCTCTTAGTGAAGCTTGTATATAAATTAAGTAGGTCAAAATTCCCTCTGTGGGAGTAGCATTCCAGTTGTGTGGAATTTTTAATTCCTTATTTAGTTGTAAAACATAAGCCCAAGAACTGACTCCACAGAGTTTTACTGCTGTGTTGATAAAAATATTCAATAAGCTTCCTTCCACTGTTTCAAGGGAAGTTATTTTCTATTTTTTCCAATATATACATTTTTTTTTTCTGGCTAACGATAGTAAAAAGGCTGTTAAAAAGACACACCGGAATGGCAGCTTTAACCTGTTGGTGACAGGAGTGAGCATAATACATGAATCTCTTTGAGTGTTCTGCCTCATCCAAATACAATATGGCAAAAGCTAGTATTGGAGGTGAAATCTCTAAATGCATTTTTTCCCATCTACCAAGTCTTTGGGCCATAACAGATACGTCCCTGAGGCAGAGGACAACCGTAACGCCACAGTCCTAGTAGGATTACACGCCTCCAAGGGAGTTCAAGGGTTTCTTAAAATTGTGATAATTTTAATGTAAGAATGCCATTATTTTAAACTTATGTGGAAGATTGTGGGAGGTTATTACAATGTTGAACTTTAGTATCAGCCATGCCTCAGAGAGTCATTTTATAATAGTTCCTTTCATGGGTGTGCTTCACTCAGTTCATGCAAAGCCTGGAAGGTCACAGGCTAAAATCACACGATATAGAAGTTTTTAATCAACGGAAAGGGCCGTAGGCTTTTATCAAGGAATTATTGGAAGACACGGAGAACACAGATAGATGACAAATAAAATACATTTACACCTCCTCAGGGGTGGAAACTGAGGAAAGCCGACCTAAGTCTGTTCACAGGGCCTTGCGGCTTGGTTTCTGTCTAGGCCCCAATGTTAGAGTTCTCCCAGGATTTTCTGGCTAGCTGGTCACACCTCATCAAGAATTAACCTTTGCTGTCTTTTCTAAGTTTCCCCAAAGTTTGTGTTTAATCTGATAACCAATTTGTCTATAAAATGTAGGTCAAAATACCACAAACATTCATTCATAATAATCTGGCACAAATTAAGCAAAGTCAATAACTAGATGTTTTCATTCATTTTTGTTTAAAATCAGGGGCTAAGCATTGATATTTGTGATAACATCTGTGACTCTCTCAGCAGTTTTCTCTTCTGAGGATATGACCTGGTGTGGCAGTTTTCTTAGCTTCAGTGTCACCTCTTTTTGCATCGACTTCCATCTTTACATTTGCCAGGAATCTGGGATATAAGAGTGCTTCTAAGGGTTCCCTAACTTGCCCATTTTGGTGAGTGTTCCAGAATATGTGAGACGCTCTTTTGTTTACAAAGCATCCCGAAGTTATGCACCGCCCTGAAACCTGTGTAGTTCCTATGCTGACAAATTGGAAATTCTAATAAATACAATCACTTCTGCCACCTGGGCTGATTTTACATCATATAGAGGACTATATGCTAAACGAAAGCTTACAGCAATTTACAGTCATTAACCTAGAGTTTTACTTTTGAGGCACAACTCATAACAAATAATATTAGCTCCAGGTTCTCAGTGGAAGTGTCTAAATGTCTTGAGTGTACAGGGTCTTCCCTATTAGCATGAAGCATTTATAAGCACAGTCATAGTTTCCAGCCAGGATTCTCCCTGTCTCCCTATCACCACAAACTAACTAAGACCTCACCTGGAACTAGGGTTAATTTTCAAATAATTTATTTTTAATCTTTATGCCTCTGGATTATTATGTGAGGCTATTTCAGTAGAAAAATAAAAAGAGCATTTGAACTGACTAAACAACACAGAAAATCCCTAATAAAATGCAAATCCTAGACGTGAGAGGCTCCAGGCCTGGAAAATGCAGCAGTTCATGTATGCAGGTAGTTTCTTTGCCCTACTGTACACCGATACACCCAGCAGGTGTCACACACAGATCACACAGATGTGAGGGTCACACACAGATGTGAATATTGGTGGGAATAGGGGAGGAGATGATTCTGCAATTCTCCTCTGAAGGACCATGAAAGCCTGGACAGATCGTCTCCCCGGTCTCCATGACTGCACCACGTGCCCACATGGACACTCATCCCTGATAGGATAAGATGATTCCATTGATGAGGCTGAGCTTTTTAAGATATAAGTTACTAGAGACTGACATTGAGGTTTCAATAACTAATTTTTATAACCTAAATGTAATTATATTCACACTGTTGCCTCTTTCTTCCTTGAAAAATTGCTTGCTGTGATTGTTTTAGGAAGATTCCCAATGTTCACAACTGAGTTTCCAAGAGCATATTGAGAGCAGAAACTGAATGAGGGCAGAGAAACCCGTCTTTACTGTATTTAAGTGAACTCAGCACTGCCTTTGATGACTGCTGCTTCTCTGCAGAGTTCAGGTTTTCTACTTCTCACAATTCCAACACAGACGCTCCCTCTTCTCAAATGTTGGCCTCCACTGGCTCTAAGGTTACACTCTGTTCTTAGCTTGTTCTCTGAACCATTATATGAGGGTGATGAGCCATTAAGTGGACATTTTGTATCTTCTCAACATGAATCCCATAGGCTGTCACGAATTATTCTTCTGGTCATGGTAACTGCATTTTCTTGGCCTGTTCATTACTAGTAATATTCAAAACCATTTCATTTAAATCTTTGATGTTTCATTTTTTTGTTGCGTTGACACTTTCTCTTCTACCAAGTCTTCCCACTAGCATTATGACATGACCTAGTACCCAGGCTCAATTGTCATTAGTAATAACCATATATATCAAAATCTATACATTCTTTTCACAGCAGACATAATTTTCTCTTTTCTGGGGATGAACACACACTGCTGAACTACTCCACTTTAAGAACATATGGACAATTATGACATTTTCATTTACTTGAGTAATAAGTTATATCATCCTCCCTTCAAATTCTTTACCCCCCAGAAGACCTGGACAAACTATTTTGCATCTGTTCAAACCATAAACTCAGAACCACATGGTGAGTAAAGCTCACCTGGTTCTGGACATTGGGTACATCTGTTCCCCTCCAGTGTCCCACAGCACCTCAGCCACCTGTCCAGGTTCTATCAAGAAAGTTTTACCTGAACAGTAAAGGAAACAATTGAGTGTAGAGAGAACCTACAGATGATAGACAATATTTGAAAACTATTCATATGACAAGGGATTACTATCAAGCATATAAAATAAACTCAACTCAACTGCAAATAATAATGTGATTAGTAATGGGTGAATAACATGAATAAACATCTCTCAAAAGAAGACATGCAAAGGGTAGATAGATATGTTAGTATATATACATATATCTGTTGCTAGAAATCACTAATATTCAGGAAAACGCAAAGTCACAATGAGGTGTCTTTTCATCCTCATCTTTGCTAGAAAGTTAGAAATGCAAAACTAACTAACTAAATAAATAAGTAAGCAAGTAAGTAAGTAACAGAAGCTGACCAGGATGCATAGAAAGGGAAACTGTTATAGGCCACTGGTGGAAATACAAATTAGTACAGCCATCATGGGAAAAAACAGAACCACCACATAATTCAGCATTCCAACTGCTGAGTATATATCTATTTAAATAATTAAAAGAAAAAACTAATATTGAAGAGACACATGTACACCCATGTTTACTGCAGCACTAATCAAAATAGCTTAGATATGAAATCAACATATGCACCCATCAACAATGAACAGATAAATAAAATGTGATATATTTACACAATGGAATATTATTCAGTCTTAAAAATGAAATTCTGCCACTTTAAGAAACATGGATGGAACTGGACACCATTATGTTGAGTGAAACAAGACAGACACAGAAAAATAAATACTGCCCTTCTCAGTGTTATGTGGAAATTTTAAAAAGTTGATATTCTAGAAGTAAATAGGAGAGTAGCGGTTATGAGATGCCGGGAATGGGAGGAGAGTGAGAGATAAGAAGTGGTTTGTTAACAAATGCACAATTACAGGTAGACAGGAGGGGTACACTCTAGTGTCCTACAGCGCAGTAGGGTGACTACAGCTAACACTATATCGTACATTTTATGTTTACAAGCAGTCAGAAGAGAGGATTTTGTATGCTACCAACACAAAGAAATGTTAGTGTCTGAATTCACGAATTTGCTCATTGTTCTGACTTGTTCATACCACATGGCACACATGTATTGAAATATCACACTGTACCCCATAAATATAAACAGCTATTATGTGCCAACTTAAAAAAAATCCCTTTAATTAAAAAGGATTTTATTGGCATGCATTACAAATGCTTCAACACAGAGCCAGGAAAAAATACCATTTTTATTTGAAATAGTGAATTTCCTAACAGCGTAGTTACATTCATTTGCACCAAAATGTTTATTTGATCATGGTAAGCGTAGGCAGACTTACCATTAGACTAAAATATTTTAATTTCAGACTTCTACTTAATACTGTAAATGCAAATAATTTTAAAACAACTAAGTAAAAAAAATAATGAAGTTGACAAACGTGAGCGTGGAGTGTGATGTGTGAGGTTTTCCTTGTGCACCACTGTGTCCACGGTGAGTGTGTGGCATGTGTGTCTGTGTCTGTTTCTGTTTACTCTGCTTCGGGTTCTCCGTGATTCTCAGATCTGTAGTTCAGTGTCGTTCACAAAATTTGGACCATTCTTAGCCATCATTTTTTCAAATACTTTCTCTGTATTGATAATTTCTCCTTTTCAGATTTAAAGTGTACATAAAGTATACTTCTTGATATTAATGTTTAGCTTCTTTCCTCACTCTGTTTTCCTCTGAAATTTACTTTGTGAAATATCTAGTGACATTTTAAGTGCATGGTTTCATTTAAAAGCTGAGCCAGCTCTGCTGAGGAGGGTGCCCAAAGCTTGCTGAATGTTTATACTGCATTGCTTCTGATTTCGTTTGCATTTCCATTTGATTCCTTCTTAGCGTTTTCATCTCTCAGTTCCCTGTCTAGTCCTACATTATGTCCACAGTTTCTTTAAGAGATTCTTACATATTAATTATAGTTCCTTTACCTATCTTATTTAATTAAATAGTTATAATATCTGCATCATTTACAAATCTCATGCTGATCATTCGTTTATTACAACTTTGGTATTTCTCATTAATATATGTAATCATTGTTGACAGCCACACATGTTGGGTTGGACAGTTGATACTGGCTATTTGATTTTATGCATTTTCTACCTGTATTTGACCACACTTTATCTTTGCCGGACCTTTATTGTGGAAGAGTCTGTGAAACTTATCAGAGTTACATTTGAAATTTTGCAGTGGACGTCAGAGTCAAAGTATTTTCTTCTGTGTCCACCAGAGACTTCAGATCCTCCAGTGATAATGTTGTTTTTCTTTCCTGCTTGGCTTTGCCTCTTCACCTTGTTTCTTCCTCCAAAGAATCATGTCCAGCTCCCTAGGGTGGATTAAAATGTTATTTAACTGACAATTGTGAAATTGGTGGAAAGCAATAGAATAAAGGGAGATTTTCTGACATTTCATGGGTTCCTATTGTGTCACAGACACACATGTTGGGACAGAAAGATTTTGTGACTGTCTGCAAAAAGGAAGTCAAGAGGATAGGAAAACTCTTCAGTCCGTGGTCCCTTAGAAATTCACACTACAACACATTTTCCACCCTTGACTTCAAGCAATCCATTATACATGTGTGTTTATATCTTGTGATAGACGACATTTTGAATGCCATACTCTGCTTCAGTTCAGCTCATACCCTACCTTTCTTACCCTCTACAAAAACTTTCCTCCCTCTTGATTCCACATTTGATGTTTACCTTAAAACTTCAAGTATCTAAAGTTTTTTTTTTTTTTTTAATTGGCCCCTTGCGGTGGCTTATGCCTGTAATCCCAGTACTTTGGGAGGTTGAGGCAGGTAGATCACCTGAGGTCAGGAGTTCGAGACCAGCCTGGCCAACAC